>NC_071991.2:58203906-58510000 GCF_028885655.2 Pongo abelii
ACACTTCTCAAACAAGAGATGTGTCCATTATGGCGCTCCCCTACTCTAAGTATTCACAAGGAGACAGATAAACAGTTTCTTTATTCATCCTCCTCCTCCTCCTCCTTTTCTTCCTCTTCACCTTCTTCATCTTCCTCTTCCACCTTTTTCCAGGCAACATTAGCAGGACCCTCTGTGCCATCAAACTTTCCTTTCGACTTATAGTCAGCAACATCCTTCTCCTACTTCTCCTTCAGCTTTGCTGCCTTAGTGAT
Source organism: Pongo abelii (assembly GCF_028885655.2). NCBI lineage: Eukaryota > Metazoa > Chordata > Mammalia > Primates > Hominidae > Pongo > Pongo abelii. The sequence goes on from NC_071991.2 coordinate 58,204,161, forward strand.
GTAGGGCCGCTTTTCACTGTCATTTAAGTTATTCCACATCTCACCCAGCTTTTTTGCCATGTCTCTAATAGAGATGGTGGGGTTTGTGGATTTGATCTTGGGGCCTAATTCTGAACAGAACAGGAAGAATCCAGACAGTGGCCTTTTGGAGGCATTAGGATCCTTCTTCTTCTTGGCTCCCTTAGCTGGTCCATAATCCTTCATTTCCTGATCATAGCGCACTTTATCCGCCTTTGTTATTTCATCAAATTTAGAATCTTTCCCAGACATTGTCTTCTACCTCTCAGAGCACGTCTTGGAAAATTCTGCAAAATTGACAGGGACCTCTGGGTTTTTCTTCTTATGTTCTTCTCTGCACGTCTGCACATGGAAGGCATAAGCAGACATCTTGCCCTTTGGTTTCTTGGGGTCACCGTTAGCCATCCTGACTGTATTGTTCGCTAGTCTGGGCAGTGCAGGGCACAATGCATGGCTCAGTGCTCCCCAGCCTTGTGTTAGCTGTCTCCATGAGAGCGCGACTATCCTTTTAATTGATACAAAGCCCTGCCTCCATGGCTTAGACAAAACACAAACATTTCAGCATTTTCTCCCTAATCTAACAGCAATGGTGAACTCACATATGTAGGAAATTCTAAGTGTGTGTGTATGTATGGATATATATAATATGTATGTATTTATTTATGTGTATATACATATATATACATATGTGCGTACAGATGTATAAACACACAAACATATCCAATTGTCATTCTCAAGGCCCCAGGACTTGCGCATAGTTGAATTCTAAGGCAGCTGCTGCCATGGGATTAGGTCTAGATCAGGACTGTTCGAGCGAGACAGCAAAGGTCAGAATCACACCCAGGATGCCCTAGGAAGTCCAGGACATTAGCTAGTCAAAAATATTTCTGTGATCACTTCTCAGGCTTTTGGCTAAGATTGAATGCAAACTTATTTATTTGCCTTATCCATTTGTGCAGTCAGTCCTACTTGCCACAGGGAGAGAGGGAAACAAACTGAAGAAAACATAGTCCCTAACCTTGAACTGCTCACACACTCCACCGAAAAGCAGAAAAGGCACAAGAAAATGTCTTCAGAGAACACTTACAGAACAGCCCAAGTGCAAATGAATACCATGTCATGTAGCTTTTCTCTTTCTTCATCCTTCACTTAGCTCCCAACAAAATAATCAAGAAAGCCACTTCTCCCCCCGAGAGAGAGAGAGTATTCACAATATGCCAATCACTAAACTGAATTCTTTACTTGAAGAAACAGAGACTCAGAGACTTTAAATAAGTTTCCCAAACGAAGTCACAGACCTACTAAGTAGCATGGACAGTTTCAAACTGAAATCTATATGATTCCAATGCTCTTAACCACTACACCATATGGTAACTTGTAAATAGCACTGAAAACTGTAATAATGTTATTGGGCATTTTTTTGAGAATTGTATGAGAATTAAGAATCGTTTTAAAAATGGTTAAGAAAATTCTATTTAGACCACTTCTGTGTCCCACTCATAACACATGAAAACCACTGCTGCAGGTTGAGTAGAAAGGTACTACACAGTGAAGATGGATCTGAATTGGATCCAACAGTGAACTGAAAGGATGTGAGAGACTAAGTTAGTAAGAGTTGCCAAGATCACTCTGCTCCTTCAGAGAACTGAGTTAGTAGAGGAAAGAAAGCTGGGCAGGCAAATCTGATTAGGATGAGGAGTTTCCATGATAGCCACACCCTACTCCACCTAGAACAGACCCAAACTCCGGGAGTGACCCAAACACAAACTGAGGTTCTCGGAGTCAAAGGATTCCCTCTTTTATGAACAAAATATGTCTCCATGCCTCTCTGCACATGCTGTTGCCACTCCCTGTAACACTCTTTCCCACATATCCCTAGTAAGATATTTCTCTCAAAAAGCTCAAATTGGCCAGGCATGGTGGTTCACACCTGTAATCCCAGCACTTTGGGAGGCCAAACTGGGAGGATTGCTAGAAGCCAGGAGTTCGAGACCAGTCTGGGCAACAAAGTGAAACCTCATCTCTACAAAAAAAAATTAAAATTAGGCAGGTGGGGTAGTCCCAGTTACTCAGGAGGCTGAGGTAGGAGGATCACTGGAGTCTAGGAGGTTGAAGCTGAGGTAAGCCATGATCTCGCCACTGTACTGCTGTACTCCACCCTGTCTAAAATTTAAAAAAATAAAAAGCTCAAATATCAGGATTACAACACTGCCTTCTCTGACTCTCCCAAGCAAACAGAATTACTAGTAGTTAACACCACTATCATAGAATTTGGAGTGTGAGTGTATGTATCCCCTCACCATTCTGATTAGCTGAATTCACTTATAAATTGCTTAATCCACACAACAGTCAGTGTTGCACAAGACTGCAGGTTGTTCAAACTATTCTTTTTTTTTTTTTTTTTTTTGAAATGGAGTCTGGCTCTGTCGCCCAGGCTGGAGTGCAGTGGCACAATCTCGGCTCACTGCAAGCTCCGCCTCCTAGGTTCACGCCATTCTCCTGCCTCAGCCTCCCAAGTAGCTGGGACTACAGGCGCCCGCCACTACGCCTAGCTAATTTTTTGTATTTTTAGTAGAGATGGAGTTTCATCGTCACTGAGATCACGAGGTCTCGATCTCCTGACCTCGTGATCTGCCCACCTCGGCCTCCCAAAGTGCTGGGATTACAGGCGTGAGCATCCGCGCCCAGCTCAAACCATTCTTAAAGTCAAACTGTGTCTCTAAAATATTTAGAAATGTATTCACATTAATAAAGATATCATTACTGCAAGTGAACTACATCTTTATTTGAAATGAAGGCATGTTCTGTCCCTAAAGTTGGGCCAGGAAGAATGTTTATTCTACTCACTTTGCAGTAGAAAACCTTTACACGTCTGAGGGCCCAGAGAGTTACTTCATGTGCCTGAAGCTTGAACCATGGAGAGGCTACATAGTGAAGTAGGAAGACCATCAGGTTAACAATCAGGAAACATGGATTACAGTCCTAACAGGCTTACAAGTCACTGAAACTTGGGCCTCAGCTTTCTTTCTCTAAAATAAGAGAGTTGGTTGGATCAGATGTTTTCTCATGCCCTTTTCTGCTTGATACTATAGTATTAACATATGATTCTACTATAAAATAAGAATACTAGAATTCAAGAAGCAATGCAAAATCAGAAATAGGCTTTGTATGAAAGTATGACAGCACAGGAACCCAAGAAAATAGTTCATGAGCCTGTCCCAGAACGCAACAGAAGCACAAACAAAGCCCTCCTCATACAATCCTCTTCTACCTTCACACTTAAAAGTTGAACCTTGCTTGAACCTCTGCTTCTCCATCTTTTCCTCATTGCCTCCAATTAAACCATTCTTTATTTTTCTTGTGGATTACAAATCCATCATAAAGTGATTAAGTTTCATAAGAATTCTGCATTATTATTGCTCCTAGACCTTGCAGAAAGCAGTGTGTGATTGAAAGACATACAGACCATGTTTCCCATTGCATATATATATGTAGGTATACATATAATTTAATGATGTTATCTTCACACACACACATGCATACACACACAAATACCCTCACAAAAACCATATCCTACATTATTCAAATCAATATTGATTAGGATTTTGTAATTCAAGTTCTATGAAAATACTTATTAACATTTCATCATTTTATACCGCAGATAAGCACACAATGCTTTTCCAAACTATTCAGTTTTGCTGTGGAACAAATATCTTTATTAAATGAATATTCATCAATAATAAAACACTAACTATAGGGTTTGAATATTTTAAGGTTACTAACCTATTGCAAGTCAAAAATGTTTTAGAAATCCAAACTTCTGCAAATATGCCTCTATTCATAACAAAGTATTTATATGTGAATGTCATGATATCTGGGATTTGCTTTAAAATACTCCTCCAGCACCTCTCCCAAATAGTGGGGAGGATAGATGAAACAAGATCAGCAAAATGTTATAATTTATCAAAGCCAAATGATGGACACATAGGAATCCATTATACTATTCTCTCTACTTTTGTGTAAGTTTTCATTTTTCCAAAATTAAAAAAAGATTTAAAAAAAATATAATGCCTTGAGCTGAGTGCAGTAGCTCACACCTGTAACCCTAGCTACTTGGGAGGCTGAGGGTAGAGGACTGCTTGAGCCTGAGAATTTGAGGCTGCAGTGAGCTGATTGTGCTGCCACTGCACTCCAGCCTGGGTAACAGAATAAGACACTGTCTCCAATAAATAAATAAATAAAATGACTCTACGCTAGTGGCCTGAAACATATAAAACTCATGACAAATGTGTGTTGAATTAAAGTGCGTAAGAAGAAACAACAAACAAATAATAAAGAAATAAAGCTAATAAGTAGAAACATTTTTAAATTTCAATGAAGACTACTGTAACCATTGAGAAATTAAATTATATTCCTGGGTCCCTTTAGTGTTTGTTTCCCTTATACATTATATAATTTTTCAATCCTATTGCCTTATTTTGTGATGTTAAGATCACATCAAAGGGTGAAAGGTGGCTTGTATATCATCAATGATTAACATTTACAAAGTCCCCACTATGTAAACACACAGCACTCTGCTGGATTCCTTTTAATATATAAGACAATAGCATGGAGTGCTAGCCAATGAGAACCATCTTTATGAGACCACAGGAAGATATAAAAAACAAAAGTCATTCTCATATATAGAAAATGCATTTCATTACATTTGTGTTTATCACCATGTGTTCTAATTCTCCTATACTTGTTATCACTTGCTTACTGTATTAATCCAAATGAGCTGCTGCCACTATATGCAACACCAAATCACAGTGACTTAACCCACTATGTATCAACTTTTAGAACTAAATACTACTTTTGAGATGATCTGTCATTCACAACTATGACTTCTCATAATATTCATAATGTATTCATTGTTCCAATGTGACCATTCAATTTTTCCTAGCTACTCACTAATATGTAAATATCTATCTAAGGTAGTCTTTTAAGAGTTTCACTTCTCATTACCATGCAAAGATTGAAAAAGAGGGATATCCCAAAAAGAAAAATCTTTCTCTCCTAAAAAAGTAGCCACAAGGGCCTTACTCCAACATTTAAACATGGCAAGAATTTCATCAGCTAGAATCTAAATTGCTTTAGAATTTAGGTGGGGTGGAACCTGTGTGTGAACAAAACACTTTAATTAGGCTGGGCATGGTGGCTCATGCCTATAATCCCAACACTTTGGGACGCCAAGGCAGGAGAATCCCTTGAGGCCAGGAGTTTGAGACCAGGCTGGTCAATATAGTGAGACCCTGACTCTACAAAAAAATGTTTTAAATACTTTAATTATCTATTTCTACCTATAATAGAGCCTTAGGTCAGTATTTTTCTCTTCATTTTTGCCATGCCTTTTTAAGATTAAAAAAGGAGCTCTTTTGACTTAAGAGACATAACAATCATATGTAAAACATTAACCATGAATGGATCCCAGTTTGAAAAAAAAGTATAAGCATTTGGGGAACAAACGGAGAAATTTGAATATAGATAGGTTATTGGATGATATTTGGGAATTATGTTAATTTTCTCAGTTGTAATAATGGCATTGTGGGTAGATAGAAAAATGGCCTTATTTTTAGAAAGTCTTTGCTGAAGTATTTAAGGGTGAACTGTTGGTCATATCTGCAACTTTATCTGAAATGGTTCACAGATACATAGACAGACAAAGGCAAAATAGTAACAACTGGTGAATGTAGTGTATATAACTTCCTGTATGCTTGAAATTTTTCAAAATAAATACTTTTTAAAAAGCTCTTTTTCTGGGGGTGGGGAGGGAAACTTTACTTAGACATGCTAAATGGTGACCTAGGAGAATAATGTATGAGGACTGATGTCCCCTTTTGACCTAGAAGTGTACTTTTTAAACCAGGTTACTTACTGCCCAAGGGTTCCATAGCTGGGGAAGATACAATGAGAAATTAAGTACATAACAAAGGTATCAGTGATGGTTATCATCACCTCAGCAAACTGCCGTACCCTCAGTACACAGTGCCCTCAGCCACCATCTCCAGATCAATATGGCTACCAATGACAGATGGCCAAATCATCCCTATTCACTCAGGTCATTCTTAGTTCACACGGTCCGACAGGATTTAGGAGCCTTGTGTCATTAGACTGTCTTTAGAAAACAACCTAGCCATTAACGGCGGAAGCAGAGTAAAGTTGTATGTCAGACAGCTCACTGTTGACAGTTTAAATACACTCAGAAAGCTTAAAACATGTTGATTTTCTGTGTACTACAATTACATTTTTACTGGCAGAGAACGTATCATTAAAACGTAAATGCATGTTGAAAGCAAAGCTATAAAAAGACTTTTCTGTCACAAACCATTTCTAGACCCACCATAGCTAGGAAGAAAAAGTAATATTGTTCAGCACTGATTTGATCAAAATTGTAATTGCTGTGGAAAGGAGAAGGGACTTTTGGCTCAAATATAATTTTTAATATAGTTTATACTTCACAGAATCTGATTTGGGATCCATTTAGTTTAGAGACAGTCACAGTAAAACAGGTACCTACTTTTAAGTAATATTTCATGAGGATATTAACAATTTCCTAATCATTGCAATGTTAACCCTTTATTACGTGGTCCAATAATTTCACTATTAATCATTCAGCTTGTCCCTTGAGTTATCTAAGGTAAGGTATCACCACTTTTGCCCAAAAGGTATAAATGCTCAAGCAACACAAAGCAATACTGATGAGGCCCTATATTTACTACAAATAAATATTCTTCTGTATTTCAGTTATTAAATAAATCTTACTCACTAGGAATTAGGATCTAAGCAAACATAGGTTTATGAATAGCCAATAAATTAGTTACGGATGCATAGGGAAATCCATTTAATTTCAAGCAAGACCTTGAAATACATTTAGCCATTTATGCCTATGACATACAAATAACAGACTCATTACTATCACAGGGTAAATTCCTTGTTGCTCAAGTACTACTGACTTCATTATCTGAGGATTGGACATGGCCCAAAGTTTATTAACTCACAGTATTTTCCTTCATAGCAGTATTTCCAAGAACAGTTGCTTTAAATTGAAAAAACAGATCCATAGTTTTTAGGGGAGGCAGAAGAGGATGGTTTAGCATTGGTGAGCGATGTGGTCACTGAATACAATAACCCCGTTCTAGTCAAAGAATAGTCACAGATACTCCATTCAGAAAGAGACCTTAAATATTTTCTAGGAAGAATGAAAAATAATTTCTTTAGGAAGGAACATCCCTCAATCAAATTTCAAAAATAAATTGTAGCATTTATGTAATAGTTGCCATAATGCTTCCTCACTAACAAGAGAGAGAACTCAAAAATAAAAGAATCTTGGCCTCTAGAAAAAGCAGTGGGAAACTTCTGGCCCTTAGTTTAATTTCTTCTAGCTACACCACGAAAAGTTTTCTAAAACTAAGTGTCCTTTGTGCCTCCCTTCTCTACCATTAAGAGCAACAAATACAGCTGTGCAAACAGCAGGAATGTGTGTTCCTGTGGTAAGATGCATGTCCTGGCTCTTCCTGGAGGAATTCTTTTTCAGACGTGTCCACAATCTTCTGAGTCAGTAGGCTCAAAGAAGGATGAGGGGATTATGGGCAAGGGTAAACTCCAGCCTGAATCCATAAGAGAAGATATAAGGCAAATTGGTTGGGATTCTTGGGCAATAGAAAGAAAACTTTCTGACAGCTGGCAAGAAAGAAGCTGAGAAAGCAAGAAATATTGCTATTCCTCCTGTCCATTTTTATCTTTTTCTCCTCTGCCACCTTCTTTTTTTGATTATAAGAACATAGGCCTTGGAGCCACTGTCAGGGTTTGAATCTCAGTCCATTATGTATTCATTGTTTGATTTGGGTAATTTATCTAATATATTATTTGGTCTCCTACTTTTTATGTTTTGTGTGTCCATTGTATGTTTTTTGGTTTGAGGTTACAATGAGGTTTACAAATACCATCTTATAACCCATTTATTATAGCTTGATAAAAATTTAACAGTGTTTGCATAAACAAGCAGACAAGCAAAAAGAAAACTAATAGGCTGGGTGTGGTGGCTCACGCCCGTAATCCCAGCACTTTGGGAGGCCGAGGCGGGTGGATCATTTGAGGTCAGGAGTTTGAGACTGGCCTGGCCAACATGGCAAAACCCTGGCTCTAGTAAAAATACAAAAATTAGCCAGGCGTGGTGCTGTGCAGCTGTAATCCCAGCTACTCAGGAGGCTGAGGCAGGAGACTCTCTTGAACCCAGGAGGCAGAGGTTGCAGTGAGCCGAGATCATGCCACTGCACTCCAGCCTGGGTGACAGAGCGAGACTCCATCTCAAAAAAAAAAAAAAAAGAAAAGAAAAGAAAAGAAAACTAATAAAAACTATATAGCTTAACTTCATCTCCCCACTTTTTAACTTTTTTTGTTTCTATTTATTTATTTTTTGAGACAGGGTCTTGCTCTGTTGCCCAGGCTGGAGTGCAATGGCAAAATGGGTAGAATGATATCTCATGGAGTTTAAGGATTGAATAAAATAATATTAAATACATAGCAGGTGTCTGGTTCATGGTAGGTGCCTGAAAAATGTGTTAGCACTTTTCTTCTTCTTTTATTTTTAGTCTTGATTTCTTCTTTGCAACTTTTTTCACATCTGATAGAACTTTGGATCCTGAGGCCAGGCATGGTGGCTCATGCCTGTAATCCTATCCCTTTAGGAGTCCAACACTGCAGGACTGCTTGAGGCCAGGAGTTCAAGACCAGCCTTGGCGACACAGCAAGACCCCATCTCTACAAAAAAGTTTTTTAAAATTAGCAGGGCGTGGTGGCATGTGCCTGTAGTCCTAGGTACTTGGGAGGCTGAGGCAGGAGGATTGCTTGAGCTCAGGAGGTCGAGGCTGCAGTGAGCTATGATCATGCCACTGCACTCCAGCCTGGGTGACACCACAAAAAAACAAAGAAGTTTGGATCCTTTTCTTTGTTACTTATTTTCTATGGATCAGTGTCATTGGATAGAAACATTTCTCAATACTCGGTGTGTGGGATGTTCAACCACAAAGGCTGATGGCTTCATGTTTGTCTGATTCCCAAAAGACTGAGTTTCCTGTTGATCTAATGAAGAACTATTTTCATAACAAGAAGTTTCAGGGAACCTGGGAATTAGAAAAGAAGAACGCCTGGCTCTTCTTTTGTTTTTTGTTTGTTTGTTTGTTTTTGAGGCGGAGTTTCGCTCTTGTTGCCCAGGCTGGAGTACAGTGGCACGATCTCGGCTCACTGCAACCTCTACCTCCTGGGTTCAAGCGATTCTCCTGCCTCAGCGTCCTGAGTAGCTGGGATTATAGGCATGCACCACCACATCCAGCTAATTTTTTTTATTTTTAGTAGAGACGGTGTTTCATCATGTTGGCCAGGCTGGTCTCGAACTCCTGACCCCAAGTGATCCACCCACCTCGGCCTCCCAAAGTGCAGGGATTACAGGCATTATTTCTGAGGGCTTGTTCTGTTCCATTGTATTTATTACCCAGTGGGGTGAAATCAAGATAAATTAAACACAGGTAAGTCCCATTTCAAGAAGTCCAATACATAAAAATCTGCCCATAGAATACTCAAATGAAACAACTGCAAGAGACCCAAGGCTCTTTTGGATCCAATTTCCTCAACACTGAAGAGGAGAATGTGGCCCTCTGAGAGGCATTCAGCTGGACTCTGTGTAGTGAGATTGCTGTTTCTTTATCTAGGTTCTGGGCACAGGTGCGTGTACCTGGTGAGGATTAATTGAAATGTACTCTTATGATCTGGACACGTTTCTTTTCTTCCTCTTCCTCCTCCTCCTCTCCTCCTCCTCCTCCTTTTTTTTTTTTTTTTTTTTTTAATAGGGATGAGGTCTCACTATGTTGCCCAGGCTGGCCTCAAACTCCTGACTTCAAGTAATCGACCCACCTCGGCCCCCCAAAGTGCTGGGATTACAGGCGTGAGCCACTGCTCCTGGCCTGGGCACTTTTCTTGTGTATGCTATCATTCAATATTTTTTACTCCCAGTGGGATTTTGATTGAGGAAGAGCAAGGCATTTTTTGTTTTGTTTTGTTTTTGAGTTGGAGTCTCAATCTGTTGCCCAGGCTGGAGTGCAATGGCACGATCTTGGCTCAGTGCAACCAACCTTGTCTCACTTGTCCTCCCAAAGTTCTGGCATTACAGGCATGAGACACTGTGCCCGGCCAGAGTAAGGCATTCTTTAAAGGTCAGCCGCCCCCTGGCGAGGGTGTTTGAGCCACTCTCTCAGGAACCACACATTCCTGGTTCTTTCCCATGGGATTTGCTCCAGCCTCTGCTGCTCTGGCTTCCCCAGCTTCCCACTCCTGGCTCCCCTCCTACCCTCTTGGTTTGTCACGTCCCCTCCAGATCCCCCAAAGACCCTGGCTGGGCTGGCGCTCCCATCCCAGAGTCCCCTGTAGCCCCCACTGTCTTGGCTCAGGGAAGCCTCTTTCCCAGACAAGCCCATCCTGGCCACCACCCCACACTCCATCCCCCAGATGGTACCCATACAAGTCCATCACAGACCCCATCAGAGCCCAGATTTCTTTGGTGAAGATGTGACTTGGCACAGATCAACCCACTCTCTTGAAATTGCATTTCTGTGCTGCATAACCCAGAGGCAGGGCACAGCTAGTATCCAGACCCCCTGTAATGATTTAGAGAAGGGAAAGAAATCTTGGCCGGGCATGGTGGTTCACACCTGTAATCCCAGCAATTTCGGAGGCTGAGGCAAGTGGATCACATGAGGTCAGGAGTTCAAAACCAGCCTGGCCAATATGGCAAAACCCTCTCTCTACTAAAGATACAAAAATTAGCCGGAAGTGGTGGCACGTGCCTGTAGTCCAAGCTACATGGGAGGCTGAGACGGGAGAATTGCTTGAACCCAGGAGGCGGAGGTTGCAGTGAGCCGAGATCATACCATTGCACCCCAGCCTGGGTGACAGAGAGAGGCTCCATCAAAAAAAAAAAAAAAAAAGAAAGAAAGAAAGAAATCTTAGAGCCCAGGAAGAGAACAAGAACAGACCAGGCAGACAGTGACTATCGGTCTTCCCCAGTCAGCTTTCCACCCTGCAGCCTCCACGGTCTTTCTCCATCCAGCTCCACGCACAGTCACTCTACTGCGTAAAAACCCTCCAGCTTCTGAAATGGAAAAATACACTTCCAAAGTGGCGTGCTCCCATCACTAACTCCCCCCAAAACTCACCGTCCACACCCTGTGCATATTCGATGTTGGCTCTTATCTTTAATTTCCTCTCCCCATTTTATCTTGGCTTATTTTGTTTCGTTTTGTTTTTTGTTTTTTCCTATTTTTTAAGAACTCAGTACTTTTACCATCGCCCTTTTGAAACTCTGGAGCAATACAAGCATTTAAGACTATAAATTTTCTTCTGAGTACAGTGCTAGCCAAGTCCCTCAGATGCTGGTGTAAACTATTCTTGTTGTTTTCTAGAAACCATCATTCTAGTTTTGGTTTCTGCTTTGATCTGGGAGTTATCTAGGAGAAAATTCCTTCCCCAATAAAAGGCACTGTTCTCCGTGTCCCATTCAATGCATTTTGACAAATGTGTCTGCTCAAGTAAACATCATCCCAATCAAGACACAGAGCATTCCTAGCAGGGCCATCTTTTATTTTATTTATTTATGTATTTATTGAGACAGAGTCTCACTCTGTCACCCAGGCTGGAGTGCAGTGGCATGCGATCTCAGCTTACTACCTTTGTTTCCCAGGCTCAAATGAGAGCTCCCACCTCAGCCTCCCGAGTAGCTAGGACTACAGGTGCACACCCCCACACCTGGCTAATTTTTTGTATTTTTGGTAGAGATGGGGTTTCTCCATGTTGGCCAGGCTCATCTGGAACTCCTGAGCTCAAGTGATCCACCTGCCTCGGCCTCCCAAAGTGCTGGGATTACGCGCATGAGCCACCACATCTGGCCAGGGCTATCTCTTTACCATTTATTTTAATGTCATTTGTAATGATCAGAGTGTGGCCTATAATAATCCTTATTTTTAAAATTTTGTAAAGGTTTCTTTTGTATTCAAAGAAACAAAAGAAGGAAATAATTTATTAAAAATTCTTTTTAATTATTATTATTATTATACTTTAAGTTTTAGGGTACATGTGCACAATGTGCAGGTTAGTTACATATGTGTACATGTGCCATGCTGGTGTGCTCCACCCATTAACTCGCCATTTAGCATTAGGTATATCTCCTAATGCTATCCTTCCCCCCTCCCCCCGCCCCACAACAGTCCCCAGAGTGTGATGTTCCCCTTCCTGTGTCCATGTGTTCTCATTGTTCAATTCCCATCTATGAGTGAGAACATGCAGTGTTTGGTTTTTTGTCCTTGTGATAGTTTACTGAGAATGATGATTTCCAATTTCATCCATGTCCCTACAAAGGACATGAACTCATCATTTTTTATGGCTGCATAGCATTCCATGGTGTATATGTGCCACATTTTCTTAATCCAGTCTATCATTGTTGGACATTTGGGTTGGTTCCAAGTCTTTGCTATTGTGAATAGTGCCGCAATAAACATACGTGTGCATGTGTCTTTATAGCAGCATGATTTATAGTCCTTTGGGTATATACCTAGTAATGGGATGGCTGGGTCAAATGGTATTTCTAGTTCTAGATCCCTGAGGAATCACAACACTGACTTCCACAATGGTTGAACTAGTTTACAGTCCCACCAACAGTGTAAAAGTGTTCCTATTTCTCCACATCTTCTCCAGCACCTGTTGTTTCCTGACTTTTTAATGATTGCCATTCTAACTGGTGTGAGATGGTATCTCACTGTGGTTTTGATTTGCATTTCTCTGATGGCCAGTGATGATGAGCATTTTTTCATGTGTCTTTTGGCTGCATAAATGTCTTCTTTTAGAAGTGTCTGTTCATATCCTTCGCACACTTGTTAATGGAGTTGTTTGTTTTTTTCTTGTAAATTTGTTGGAGTTCATTGTAGATTCTGGATATTAGCCCTTTGTCAGATGAGTAGATTGCAAAAATTTTCTCCCATTTTGTAGGTTGCCTGTTCACTCTGATGGTAGTTTCTTTTGCTGTGCAGAAGCTCTTTAGTTTAATTAGATCCCATTTGTCAATTTTGGCTTTTGTTGCCATTGCGTTTGGTGTTTTAGACATGAAGTCCTTGCCCATGCCTATGTCCTGAATGGTAATGCCTAGGTTTTCTTCTAGGGTTTTTATGGTTTTCAGTCTAACGTTTAAGTCTTTAATCCATCTTGAATTAATTTTTGTATAAGGTGTAAGGAAGGGATCCAGTTTCAGCTTTCTACATATGGCTAGCCAGTTTTCCCAGCACCATTTATTAAATAGGGAATCCTTTCCCCATTTCTTGTGTTTCTCAGATTTGTCAAAGATCAGATAGTTGTAGATATGCAGCCTCCTGTGTTCACGCCATTCTCCTGCCTCAGCCTCCCGAGTAGCTGGGACTACAGGCACCTGCCACAACGCCCGGCTAATTTTATTTACTTATTTGTATTTTTAGTAGAGACGACGGAGTTTCAGCCTGTTGGCTAGAATGGTCTCCATCTCCTGACCTCATGATCCGCCCGCCTCGGCCTCCCAAAGTACTGGGATTACAGGCGTAAGCCACCGCCCCCTGGCCCTTGCTTTTCTTAATTGACGATTGTTATGCTTGCATTGCCTCTGAAACAATGATACAGAATATAGGTAGAGACTCCAAGTGGCTGAACAGACTTCAGTGCAGACTGAGCCCTGGTATAGGTCGTGTATCCTCTCCTCACAATGAGATTTGGGCTCTGGAGGACTGTCTTATTAAAAGCAAGTTTCAACAGCAGAAAAGTGAGTCTGAACTAGATCTGTAGAGAAAAATTCTGTCTTGAAAGCGAAATGAATCTTAGCTCAAGTTTCAGCATGTTACTTTTGAACTAGCAATGCAAGTACTGTGTTTTTTAAGGATATGGAAGGAACCCAAAAGTCACTGCAGAAAGGAATCATGATTTAAAATAAAATAAAATAAAATAAAATAAAATAAAATAAAATAAAAGGGTAGGAGAAAGAGAGTAAGAGGAAGACAGAGAGAGAAGGAAACATTTACTCAAGTGGAAGTGTTCTCTTCCTAGCCTCCAAGAGAGCACCCCTTTTGGGTGGGCAGCCTGGGGAAAAGCACTTCAGGAACAGTTTGCTACAGCAAGCAATGCTGCTGACTGTTCCCTCCTTGGAACTCCTTGGCCCTTTGGGTTTCTGGACACCTCTATTCTAGTCCTCCTTCTCCTGTGCCCTCCCTGATTATTTCCCAGGGCTGACTCCTTAGAGCTTTCTCTTCTCATTCCAGAAACTCTAGATGAACAAGTTTGTTTATTTCTATGGCTTCTCCTGCCCCTTAAATGATAGCAACTCCCAGATGTACCTTTTTAAACCATTCTCTCTTCTAAAACCCACAAGCCAAATTGTCCATCAGTAACTGATTGGTGATCACATCTAAAATCAAAGTTATCTCCATTCCTCCTAAACCTCTTCCCACCATACTCTACCAGTTCCCAAAGTCAAAGCAGTTCTGAAGTCATTATTCATTATTTCCTCTAATTCAACTACCAAATCTGATCTATCACCAAGTGCTATTGAATGTACTTCTAGAATCTCTCTCTAACGTGTACCTATCTTCCAATCCTACTGCCACTGTTTTTTGGGATTTTTTTTGGTTTGTGTTTCTTTGTTTTGTTTTGTCTTTTTTGAGACTGGGTCTCACTTTGGTACCAAGGCCGGAATGCAGTGGTGATCATAGCTCACCGTCACCTCGAACTCCTGGGCTCCAGGGATCCTCTCACCTCAGTCTTTAAAGTAGCTGGGACTACAGGCATGAGCCACCATGCCCAGCTAATTTTTTTAAAAATTTTTTGTAGAGATGGAGTCCCGCTATGTCTAGGCTGGTCTCAAACTCCTGAGCTCAAATGATCTTCCCACCTCGGACTCCAAAAGTGCTGGAATTACAGACATGAGCCATCATGTCCAGACTACTGCCACTGTTTTATACAAAGCTTTCATCATCTCCTCCCTGGATTCCTAACTTTCATTTCTGATCTTTTTCTCTGGCCAATCTTTGTACTAAAGTGAACTTGCTAAAACACAAATCTAATATTTTCTTTTTTACTATCTTTAATAACCTCTAATGCGTTCCCTCTTGTTCTCAAAATAAAAATCCAAATCCAAACAAGGTTTTTTATCACATTGATGAAGTGTTCCTTGACATCCTCATCTCTTACAATTTCCCCCTCTGCACTCACAAACCTTATTTCAAACCCTGCAGTTTGGCCACAACAGGTTATGTGCCACTGCCCGAGCACAGCATGTTTCTTCATGATTCTTTGCACGTTTTGTTTCCTCTATATGAAATGTTGTTCCCTACCTGGTGAGCTCCTTCATACTCTAAGATTAAGCTCCAATGTCACTCCTCTGTAAAGCTTTCCCTCACTGCCCAATAGATTACTTATATCTACCTGTGGGATTATTAGTCCTTACATCTATTGGGGCACCTTTAAAGATACACTGCAAGTACTGGTTTATGTATTTTTTTCCCTGAACAAATGAGACTGACATTGTGAGCTTGTAAAAGATAGGCATTGGCTCTTATTCCTTTTGATGTTCCCAGCTGTTTACCAAATACTCAACAAATGTTAATGATGTCAAGAGAATTCAGCTTTCCACACAAAGAAAGAACCCCAAGACCCTCCAGAAAGTGCCACCCTTTCCCAGAGAGAACTCTTTAGGCCCATGTAGTCTTGCCCTGTGACTTAGTCCATAGCTAGATTAAGGGCAGAATATATTCCTTCAGCTTAAAAGAGAGACCGATGGGAACAAGGCAGAGAGAGAGAAAGACAGAGAAGGAAGGAGGAAGAGATAGACGACCACTCCTTTCATAATTCAGGGCACTTTTCCCCCCTAGAAAAAGGAACCTTGTTCCTTGATCACAAAATTGGAAAAGAAATAGAACCTTCCCACAATGCTCTGTATTTAGAGGATACTTAAAGAGCACATGAATTTATTTATTTATTTATTTATTCAAGTGTTCTTTAAGTATACAGGTGAATGCTATCCAGTTGGTGGGAAATTTGTACTAGAAATAATGAACTCAGCATCTCATTCACCTTAGTTTGTCCATCACCAGCCCGTCTTTCTCTTTCTGAGAGACTTTGTCTCCCTCTCTTCATGTCCAACAAGCAGAGAAAAATTAAAGTGGCACCAGGAAATTTTTCTAGCCTGTATATCCAAATAACCTCTTAAAAACACACTTGATTTACAACTACAACATATGCAACTGAGTATCTAAACTGTAAATCTAATGTAACCATTGTTCCTTTGGACATTTCCTTAATTTAATGAGTGATAAATATACCCTTTAAGGACTATCAGTTCTAGTCATTTCCAAATGACTGATTTCCAGTGTGTTGCTACCATACATTTCCTTTATGTAAATAAATAAATATTTCTAAATTGCTTCCATTAGTGCATAGAAAAACATTTGTTCTTTATTTGTAAATCGTCATGGGAGGATTATAAGCATATTGCCAAATAAAATTCTATAACAATTCTCTTAGTATATTATGTTTGAAAATGCAATATTTATATAGTAGAAACCATAATATTAAACCCAACAAGCTTCTATAAGTTTGTCCTTTTTAAATTTAAACTATTAAAATGTTTTTAAATATGAGGAGAAATCTTTTAATGCCAATTCCGTATCAAAGTTTAGGATTTTGCATTTATAAAGAGCAGAGTTCATGAACTCCTGCTAATCATGTTAACAATCTACCAGGTTTCTAAAGGCTCAGCAGGGGTTAGAATTAGAAGGCTCTGCCATCAACATCAATAACAGGAACAGTGACACTCAGAGGAGTTTACCACCGTGCTCCCCTAAGAGGGTTCAGCACATTCAGGCACTGAAGCCCATAACTGAAGGAGATCTATAGTTAGCGATTCCAAAAGAGATCTAGAGGGACACATTATTTCAGATTTTGTTTTAAATAATGAATCTTAAAAATTATATATGTGTGTAGGTATAAATATTGTGTGTGTGCTAGTATATATACAATATTATGATAGTCATACTTTTTATTTGAAAGAGCCTTACCACTCAAAAGGATTTTGAGTTCAAATTTTTGTTTCGGTAACAAGAAAGATATGAATGAAATCTCACATGTTTCTCTGGGAGGCAAGAAAATGGTTTGAATCCCTAATTCAGAATGCAGCCTGTTGGACAAATGATGACTCAAACAATCTCATGTATCCTGGGCCCAAGGCAGGTGGCAAATCAATTCAGAAACACATAAAAACAAAGTGAATACCTTTGAGTTTACAGATGTACATTAAAAGCTAATTTCAAAGCATTTTTAAAAATAAACTTTCCACAATATGAATTTGTTATCTATGGATTTCCACAGGCAGGAAAACATGCCCTCTTCCACCCCTTTTTCAAATTCTCACCCAATTCCCTTTCTTCACTCCCTTCTCCATAAAAAAGACAATATTCAAATTGTAAGGCCAAGATGGCTAAGGTTTTTGTTGTTGTTGTTGTTTGAGACAGTGTGATGATTAATACTGAGTGTCAACTTGATTGGATTGAAGGATGCAAAGTATTGATCCTGGGTTTGTCTGTGAGGGTGTTGCCAAAGGAGATTAACATTTGAGTCAGTGGGCTGAGAAATGCTTAACCCTTAAGCATTAACATTTGAGTCAGTGGGCTGGGAAATGCTTAAATCTTAATCTGGGTGGGCACCATCTAATCAGCTGCCAGCACAACCAGAAGATAAGGCAGGCAGAAAAACGTGAAAAGGCTAGACTGGCCTAGCCCCCAGCTTACATCTTTCTCCTGTGCAGGATGCTTCCTGCCCTTGAACATCAGACTCCAAGTTCTTCAGCTTTGGGACTCAGGCTGGCTTCCTTGCTCCTCAGCTTGCAGGCTATTGTGGGACCTTGTGACCATGTGAGTTAATACTACTTGATAAACTCTCCTTTATATATATATATATCCTATTAGTTCTGTCCCTCTAGAGAACCCTAATACAGATTTTGGTATCAGGAGTGGTTCTAGAGAAACAGAATATTAAGGATGGAGTTCTTTTGTTGGTTTTGGGGTTTCTGCAGTTGACTGCTTAATATGATTAGACCCAAAAATGCTAAGGACTGTGCTTCTAATAGTATGGAAAACACTGATAGTCTTTGGTGTGAACCGTTTAGAGAGTTATACAAAATAAATGCATTTGACACTCCTGATTTGCCACTCATGAGAGACAAGGAATTTAGTGACTCTATACATAATACTTTTGACTATATATGGAGAACCAATGAACATAATGAAGTTGGTTGGTTGCTCCTAAGATCACTGGACAGTGATGAAAGAAAATGATGAATTCAAAGATTCTAACTCCTGGCTTCAGAAGCAGATACTGAGCCTCAAATCCGTTAAGATTGCCCTGAGTGGGAGTTTTATCACCTGTAGAGAAAGAGCAGAAATTGTGGAAAAACGGACAGCTCTTATCAAGCAAGTGGCTGACTTGCAAAGAAAGGTGCAGGCATAACCTCACCAGGTGTCTACTGTTAAAGTGAGGGCATTGATTGGAAAAGAGTGGGACCCTGCAACTTGGAATGGGGATGTGTGTCCCTGATGAAGCTGGGGACACTGCGCTTGTAAATTCTGATGAATCTTTTTTTGCTAGAAGAAACAGCTTCCCCATCCCCAGTAGTGACAATATCCCCTCCCTGACCCACACTGCCATCATCCTTTCCACCTTTGTCTGAGGAGATAAACCCTGCAGTGCCTGAGGCAACTGTGATGGCCTCCCCTGAGGCAGTTGCCAGGCAAGATAATGTTGATTCTCTTCAGGAGCCACCCCCAACACCCCTGTTTGTTTCTGGACCCATAATTAAAGTCCTAGAGGTGAGGTTCAGAGTGTGACCCATGAGGAGGTGCACTACACTTGAAAAGAACTGCTTGAGTTTTCCAATTTGTATACGCAGAAATCTGGAGATCAGGCATGGGAATGGATATTAAGGGTGTGGGATAATGGTCAAAGGAACACAGAGTTAGATCAGGCTGAATTTATTGATTTGGGCCCACTAAGTAGGGATTCTGCATTTAATGTTGCAGCTCATGGAGTTAAAAAAGGCTAAAATAGTTTATTTGCTTAGTTGCCTAAAATATGGATTAAAAGACAGCCCACTGTGAGTGAGCTGGAAAAGTCTGAACTCCCTTGGTTTAATATACAGGAAGGGATCCAAAGGCTTAGGGAGATTGAGATGGTGGAGTGGATTAGTCACTTTAGACCTACTCATCCCAGCTGGGAGGGTCTAGAAGATATACCCTTGAACAATGCTTTGTGAAACAGATTTTTGAGGGCAGCAGCTGCAACTTTGAAGAGCCCTGTAATTGCTCTTCTCTGTATGTCAGATCTAACAGTAGGAACCACAGTCACTCAAATACAAAATTTAAATACTATGGGAATAATTAAATCCCGAGGTGGCAAGGGCCAAGTGGCAGCACTCAACCATCAAAGGCAAGCTACTGTAATGGACAGCAGAGGCAAAGCAGCAATCAGAATAGCCTGACTCCTGTAGAGGTCTGGCATCGGCTAATTAATCACGGTGTTCCTAGAAGTAAAATTGATAGGAAGCCTACTGCATTCCTACTTAATTTATATAAGCAGGAAACTTCTATGTTGAATGGACAAAAGACTAATTTGAATTATAAAAACAGAGAATCACAGCCCCTCAATCAATTTCCAGACTTGGCCCAGTTTACAGACCCAGAACCCATTGAATGAAGGGGAGGCTGGGTCCTCTTGAGGAAGGATCCCACTACACTACCGACAACTTACGCTGTTAATCTTTCTCCCATCCTTCCCCATGGAGACCTCCAGCCTTTTACCAGAGTACCTGTGCATTCTGGAAAGGAAAATAATCAGGCTTTTTGGGGACTACTGGACACTGGCTCTGAGCTGATGTTGATTCCAAGGGACCCAAAATGTCATTGTAGTCCTCTGGTTAAAGTAGGGGCTTATGGAGGTCAGGTAATTAATGGAGTTTTAGCTCAGGTCTGACTTACAGTGGGTCCAGGAGGTCCCCGGACTCATCCTGTGGTCATTTCACCACTGCCAGAATGCATAATTGGCATAGACATACTTAGCAGCTGGCAGAACCCCCACATTGGCTCCCTGTCTGGTAGAGTGAGGGCTATTATGGTGGGAAAGGCCAAATGGAAGCCATTAGAGCTGCCTGTACCTAGAAAAATAGTAAATCAGAAACAACATCACATCCTGGAGGCATTGTGGAGATTAGTGTCATCATAAAGGACTTGAAAGATGCAGGGGTGGTGATTTTCACCACATCCCCTTTCAACTCTCCCATTTGGCCTGTGCAGAAGTCAGATGGATCTTGGAGAATGACAGTGGATTATCATAAGCTTAACCAAGTGGTGACTCCAATTGCAGCTGCTATACCAGATGTGGTTTCATTGCTTGAGCAAATTAACACATCTCCTAGTACCTGATATGCAGCCACTAACTTGGCAAATGCCGTTTTCTCCATTCCTGTCCCTAAGGCCCACCAGAAGCAATTTGCCTTCAGCTGGCAAGGCCAGCAATATACCTTTACTGTCTTACCTCAGGGGTGTATCAACTCTCCAGCTTTGTGTCATAATCTTATTCAGAGAGACCTTGACCACTTTTTGCTTCCACAAGATATCACACTGGTCCATTACATTGATGACATGATGACATTATGCTGATTGGATCTGGTG
This sequence comes from Pongo abelii, assembly GCF_028885655.2. NCBI lineage: Eukaryota > Metazoa > Chordata > Mammalia > Primates > Hominidae > Pongo > Pongo abelii. The sequence continues at coordinate 58,224,995 of NC_071991.2, forward strand.
AGCAAGAAGTAGTAAACACACTGGACTTATTGGTGAGACATTTGTGTGCCCACAGGATGGGAAATAAATCCAACTAAAATTCAGGGATCTTCTACCTCAGTAAAATTTCTAGGGGTCCAGTGGTGTGGGGCCTGTCAAGATATTCTTTCTAAGGTGAAGGATAAATTGCTGCATTTGGCCCCTCCTACAACCAAGAAAGAGGCACAATGCCTAGCGGGCCTATTTGGATTTTGGAAGCAACACATTCCTCTTTTGGGATGTTACTCCAACTCATTTATCGAGTGACCCGAAATGCTGCCAGTTTTGAGTGGGGTCCAGAAAAGGAGAAGGCTCTGCAACAGGTCCAGGCTGCTGTGCAAGCTGCTGTGCCACTTAGGCCATATAACCCAGAAGATCCAATGGTGCTTGAGGTGTCAGTGGCAGATAGGGATGCTGTTTGGAGCATTTGGCAGGCCCCACAGGTGAATCACAGCAGAGGCCTCTAGGATTTTGGAGCAAGGCCCTGCTGTCTTCTGTAGATACTCTCTTTTTGAGACACAGCTATTGGCCTGTTACTGGGCTTTGGTGGAAACTAAATGTTTGACTACGGATGATCAAGTCACCGTGTGACCTGAACTGCCTATCATGAACTGGGTGCTTTCTGACCCATCTAGCCATAAAGTAGGTCATGCACAGCAGCATTCCATCATCAAATGGAAGTGGTATATACAGGGTTGAGCAGGTCCTGAAGGCACAAGTAAGTTACATGAGGAAGTGGCTTAAATGCCCATGGTCTCCACTCCTGCCACTCTGCCTTCTCTCCCCGAGCCTGCACCGATGGCCTCATGGGGAGTTCCCTATGATCAGCTGACAGAGGAAGAGAAGACTAGGGCCTGGTTCACAGATGGTTCTGCAAGATATGCAGGCACCACCCGAAAGGGGACAGCTGCAGCATTACAGCCCCTTCCTAGGACATCCCTGAAGGACAGCGGTGAAGGGAAATCTTCCCAGTGGCTAGAACTTTGAGCAGTGCACCTTACTGTGCACTTTGCATGGAAGGAAAAATGACCAGATGTTCGATTATATGCTGATTCATGGGCTGTAGCCAATGGTTTGGCTGGATCACCAGGGACTTGGAAGAAGCATGATTGGAAAACTGGTGACAAAGAAATTTGGGGAAGAGATATGTGTATGGACCTCTCTGAGTGGTCAAAAACTGTGAAGATATTTCTATCCCATGTGAGTGCTCACCAATGGGTGACCTCAGCGGAGAAGGATTTTAATAATTAAGTGGATAGGATGACCAGTTCTGTGAACACCACTCAGCCACTTTCCCCAGCTACCCCGTCATTGTCCAGTGGGCCCATGAACAAAGTGGCCATAGTGGCAGGGATGGAGGTTAAGCATGGGCTCAGCAACATGGACTTCCACTCACCAAGGCTGACCTGGCTATGGCCACTGCTGAGTGCCCAATTTGCCAGCAGCGGAGACCAACACTGAGCCCTCAATATGACACCATTCCTCAGGGTGATCAGCCAGCTACCTGGTGGCAGGTTGATTACATTGGACCTCTTCCATCATGGAAATGGCAGAAGTTTGTCCTCACTGGAATAGACACTTACTCTGGATATGGGTTTGCCTATCCTGCATGCAATGCTTCTGCCAAGACTACCATCCATGGACTCACGGAATGCTTTATCCACCATCACTGTGTTCTACACAGCATTGCCCCCGACTCACTTTACAGCTAAAGAAGTGTGGCAGTGGGCTCATGCTCCTGTAATTCACTGGTCTTACCAAGCTCCCCATCATCCTGAAACAGCTGGATTGATAGAACGGTGGAATGGCCTTTTGAAGTCACAATTACAACATCAACTAGGTGACAATACCTGGCAGGGCTGGGGTAAAGTTCTCCAGAAGGCTGTGTACGCTCTGAATCAGTGTTCAATATATGGTACTGTTTCTCCCATAGCCAGGATTCACAGGTCCAGGAATCAAGGGGTGGAAGTGGAAGTGGCACCACTCACTACCACCCCTAGTGATCCACTAGCAAAATTTTTGCCTCCTGTTCCCACAGCATTACATCCTGCTGGCCTAGAGGTCTTAGTTCCAGAGGGAGGAACACTACTACCAGGAAACACAATAACAATTCTATTAAACTGGAAAGTTACAATTGCCATCTGGACACTTTGGGTTCCTCCTACCTTGAATTCAACAGGCTAAGAAGGGATTTAGAGTGTTGGCTGGGGTGATTGACCCCGACTATCAACATGAAATCAGTCTACCACTCCACAGCAGAGGTAAAGAAGAGTATGCATGGAATACAGGAGATGCATTAGGGCGTCTCTTGGTATTACCATGCTCTGTGATTAAGATCAATGGGAAACTACAACAGCTCAGTCCAGGCAGGACTACAACAAATGGCCCCAGACCCTTCCGGAATGAAGGCTTGGATCACCCCACCATGGAAAATACCACAACCTGCTGAGGTGCATGCTGAAGGCAAAGGGGATACACAGAATGGGTAGTACAAGAAGGCAGTCATCAATACCAGCTACTACCACATGACCAGTTGCAGAAACAAGGGCTGTACTTGTCATGAGTATTTCCTCCTTCTTTTATTAAAAACATGTTTGTGCATGTACACACTTTTTTTTATATGATTTTTATTATACTTTAAGTTCTAGGGTATATGTGCACAGCGTGCAGCTTTGTTACATATGTATACATGCGCCACGTTGGTGTGCTGCACCCATTAACTCATCATTTACATTAGGTATATCTCCTAATGCTATCCCTCCCCCCTCCCCCCACCCCACAACAGGCCCTGGTGTGTGATGTTCCCCTTCCTGTGTCCATGTGTTCTCACTGTTCAATTCCTACCTGTGAGTGAGAACATGCGGTGTTTGCTTTTTTGTCCTTGCGATAGTTTGCTGAGAATGATGGTTTCCAGCTTCATCCATGTCCCTACAAAGGACATGAACTCATTATTTTTTATGGCTGCATAGTATTCCATGGTGTATATGTACCACATTTTCTTAATCCAGTCTATCATTGTTGGACATTTGGGTTGGTTCCAAGTCTTTGCTATTGTGAGTAGTGCCGCAATAAACATACGTGTGCATGTGTCTTTATAGCAGCATGGTTTATATTCCTCTGGGTATATACCCAGTAATGGGATGGCTGGGTCAAATGGTATTTCTAGTTCTAGATACCTGAGGAATTGCCACACTGACTTCCACAATGGTTGAACTAGTTTACAGTCCCACCAACAGTGTAAAAGTGTTCCTATTTCTCCACATCCTTTCCAGCACCTGTTGTTTCCTGACTTTTTAATGATTGTCATTCTAACTGGTGTGAGATGGTATCTCATTGTGGTTTTGATTTGCATTTCTCTGATGGCCAGTGATGATGAGCATTTTTTCATGTGTCTTTTGGCTGCATAAATGTCTTCTTTTGAGAAGTGTCTGTTCATATCCTTTGCCCACTTTTTGATGGGGTTGTTTTTTTCTTGTAAATTTGTTTCAGTTCTTAGTAGATTCTGGATATTAGCCCTTTGTCAGATGAGTAGATTGCAAAAATTTTCTCCCATTCTGTAGGTTGCCTGTTCACTCTGATGGTAGTTTCTTTTGCTGTGCAGAAGCTCTTTAGTTTAATTAGATCCCATTTGTCAATTTTGGCTTTTGTTGCCATTGCTTTTGGTGTTTTAGACATGAAGTCCTTGCCCATGCCTATGTCCTGAATGGTATTGCCTAGGTTTTCTTCTAGGGTTTTTATGGTTTTAGGTCTAATATTTAAGTCTTTAATCCATCTTGAATTAATTTTTGTATAAGGTGTAAGGAAGGGATCCAGTTTCAGCTTTCTACATATGGCTAGCCAGTTTTCCCAGCACCATTTATTAAATAGGGAATCCTTTCCGCATTGCTTGTTTTTGTCAGGTTTGTCAAAGATCAGATAGTTGTAGATGTGTGGTATTATTTCTGAGGGCTCTGTTCTGTTCCATTGGTCTATATCTCTGTTTTGGTAGCAGTACCATGCTGTTTTGGTTACTGTAGCCTTGTAGTATAGTTTGAAGTCAGGTAGTGTGATGCCTCCAGCTTTGTTCTTTTGCCTTAGGATTGACTTGGCAATGCGGGCTCTTTTTTGGTTCCATATGAACTTTAAAGTAGTTTTTTCTAATTCTGTGAAGAAAGTCATTGGTAGCTTGATGGGGATGGCATTGAATCCATAAATTACCTTGGGCAGTATGGCCATTTTTACGATATTGATTCTTCCTATCCATGATCATGGAATGTTCTTCCATTTGTTCGTGTCCTCTTTTATTTCGTTAAGCAGTGGTTTGTAGTTCTCCTTGAAGAGGTCCTTCACGTCCCTTGTAAGTTGGATTGCTAGGTATTTTATTCTCTTTGAAGCAATTGTGAATGGGAGTTCACTCATGATTTGGCTCTCTGTTTGTCTATTATCGGTGTATAAGAATGCTTGTGATTTTTGCACATTTATTTTGTATCCTGAGACATTGCTGAAGTTGCTTATCAGCTTAAGGAGATTTTGGGCTGAGATGATGGGGTTTTCTAGATATATAGTCATGTCATCTGCAAACAGGGACAATTTGACTTCCTCTTTTCCTAATTGAATACCCTTTATTTCCTTCTCCTGCCTGATTGCCCTGGCCAGAACTTCCAACACTATGTTGAATAGGAGTGATGAGAGAGGGCATCCCTGTCTTGTGCCAGTTTTCAAAGGGAATGCTTCCAGTGTTTGCCCATTCAGTATGATATTGGCTGTAGGTTTGTCATAAATAGCTCTTATTATTTTTAGATACGTTCCATCAATACCTAATTTATTGAGATTTTTAGCATGAAGCGTTGTTGAATTTTGTCAAAGGCCTTTTCTGCATCTATTGAGATAATCATGTGGTTTTTGTCTTTGGTTCTGTTTATATGCTGTTTATATGTTTTATTGATTTGCATATGTTGAACCAGCCTTGCATCCCAGGGATGAAGCCCACTTGATCATGGTGGATAAGGTTTTTGATGTGCTGCTGGATTCGGTTTGCCAGTATTTTATTGAGGATTTTTGCATCGATGTTCACGGATATTGGTCTAAAATTCTCTCTTTTTGTTGTGTCTCTGCCAGGCTTTGGTATCAGGATGATGCTGGCCTCATAAAATGAGGTAGGGAGGATTCCCTCTTTTTCTATTGATTGGAATAGTTTCAGAAGGAATGGTACCAGCTCCTCCTTGTACCTCTGGTAGAATTCAGCTGTGAATCCGTCTGGTCCTGGACTTTTTTTGGTTGGTACGCTATTAATTATTGCCTCAGTTTCAGAGCCTGTTATTGGTCTATTCAGAGATTCAACTTCTTCCTGGTTTAGCCTTGGGAGGTTGTACGTGTCAAGGAATTTATCCGTTTCTTCTAGATTTTCTAGTTTATTTGCATAGAGGTGTTTATAGTATTCTCTGATGGTAGTTGTATTTCTGTGGGATCGGTGGTGATATTCCCTTTATCAGTTTTTATTGCATCTATTTGATTCTTCTCTCTTTTCTTCTTTATTAGTCTTGCTAGCGGTCTATCAATTTTCTTGATCTTTTCAAATAACCAGCTCCTGGATTCATTGATTTTTTTGAAGGGTTTCTTGTGTCTCTATTTCCTTTAGTTCTGCTCTGATCTTAGTTATTTCTTGCCTTCTGCTAGCTTTTGAATGTGTTTGCTCTTGCTTCTCTAGTTCTTTTAATTGTGATGTTAGGGTGTCAATTTTAGATCTTTCCTGCTTTCTCTTGTGGGAATTTAGTGCTATAAATTTCCCTCTACACACTGATTTGAATGTGTCCCAGAGATTCAGGTGTACTGTGTCTTTGTTCTCATTGGTTTCAAAGAACATCTTTATTTCTACCTTCCTTTCATTATGTACCCAGTAGTCATTCAGGAGCAGGTTGTTCAGTTTCCATGTAGTTGAGCGGTTTTGAATGAGTTTCTTAATCCTGAGTTCTAGTTTGATTGCACTGTGGTCTGAGAAACAGTTTGTTATAATTTCTATTCTTTTATATTTGCCGAAGAGTGCTTTACTTCCAAGTATGTGGTCAGTTTTGGAATAGGTGCGGTGTGGTGCTCAGAAGAATGTATATTCCATTGATTTGTGGTGGAGAGTTCTGTAGATGTCTATTAGATCCTCTTGGTGCAGAGCTGAATTCAATTCCTGGATATCCTTGTGAACTTTCTGTCTCGTTGATCTGTCTAATGTTGACAGTGGGGTGTTAAAGTCTCCCATTATTATTGTGTGGAAGTCTAAGTCTCTTTGTAGGTCACTCAGGACTTGCTTTATGAATCTGGGTGCTCCTGTATTGGGTGCATATATATTTAGGATAGTTAGCTCTTCTTGTTGAATTGATCCCTTTACCATTATGTAATGGCCTTCTTTGTCTCTTTTGATCTTTGTTGGTTTAAAGTCTGTTTTATCAGAGACTAGGATTGCAACCCCTGCCTTTTTCTGTTTTCCATTTGCTTGGTAGATCTTCCTCCATCCCTTTATTTTGAGCCTATGTGTGTCTCTGCACATGAGATGGGTTTCCTGAATACAGCACACTGATGGGTCTTGACTCTATCCAATTTGCCAGTCTGTGTCTTTTAATTGGAGCATTTAGCCCATTTACATTTAAGGTTAATATTGTTATGTGTGAATTTGATCCTGTCATTATTGATGTTAGCTGGTTATTTTGCTTGTTAGTTGATGCAGTTTCTTCCTAGCCTCGATGGTCTTTACAATTTGGCATGTTTTTGCAGTGGCTGGTACCAGTTGTTCCTTTCCATGTTTAGTGCTTCCTTCAGGAGTTCTTATAGGGCAGGCCTGGTGGTGACAAAATCTCTCAGCATTTGCTTGTCTGTAAAGGATTTTATTTCTCCTTCACTTATGAAGCTTAGTTTGGCTGGATATGAAATTCTGGGTTGAAAATTCTTTCTTTAAGAATGTTGAATATTGGCGCCCACTCTCTTCTGGCTTGTAGAGTTTCTCCCAAGAGATCAGCTGTTAGTCTGATGGACTTCCCTTTGTGGGTAACCCAACCTTTCTCTCTGGCTGCCCTTAACATTTTTTCCTTCATTTCGACTTTGGTGAATCTGACAATTATGTGTCTTGGAGTTGCTCTTCTTGAGGGGTATCTTTGTGGCATTCTCTGTATTTCCTGAATTTGTATGTTGGCCTCCCTTGGTAGGTTGGGGGAAGTTCTCCTGGATAATATCCTGCAGAGTGTTTTCCAACTTGGTTCCATTCTCCCCGTCACTTTCAGGTACATCAATCAGACGTAGATTTGGTCTTTTCACATAGTCCCATATTTCTTGGAGGCTTTTTTTTTTTTTTTTTAGATGGAGTCTCGCTCTATCACCCAGGCTGGAGTGCAGTGGCGCAATCTCGGCTCACTACATACTCTGCCTCCCGGGTTCACACCATTCCCCTGCCTCAGCCTCCTGAGTAGCTGGGACTACAGGCACCCGCCACCGCACCTGGCTGATTTTTTTTGTATTTTAGTAGAGACGGGATTTCACCATGTTAGCCAGGATGGTCTCGATCTCCTGACCTCGTGATCCACCCGCCTCAGCCTCCCAAAGTTCTGGGATTATAGGTGTGAGCCACCACACCCAGCCTTCTTAGAGGCTTTATTCATTTTTTTTTATTCTTTTCTTGCTCAGATTTAGAATGGGATCTATGGTGCTACCAGTTATATAAATGCTGTAAACTGATATTAAAGGGTTGAGGAGGTAAAAGGTATGACTAGGGGTAGCAATCCTGAATACATTCCACACATTGTCTTGCCACATTCACTGGGAGGCCTTTAATTAAAAGACTGAGTTTTACGGAATTGCAGAAAAAATTACTTGGTCAGCAACATGCATGGGTAAATATTCCCGATGCTTCTGCCTCTGCCTCTCAACCCCTTTCCCCTTATGTTTCTAACTGCCTGTTACTACTGACCTTATCATAACCTCATATTCTTGATGGTTTGGCAACATTTAAGAATGAATGTTTCTGGAGGACATCAATGGATTCCAAAAGTCAAAAAATTCCCAGACACATTACAAGCTGGAACTAGTTATACAGAGTTATTGGGTCCTTGAAAGACAGTACTGCCGAATAAGATGTAAATCCACCCTAATCCTGGGGTGCTGTATAATGCAGAAAAATATAGGCCTCACCTTCCAACAAAGCAATAAACATATATAAGGAAATAATTATAAATATCATTCAAACATGGCATACACTAAAGGAAAACACAGTGATGTCTGCTGAACCTAAAAGTGATGTTTTAAAAACCAGCTTATTTCTACAAATACTATGAATTGGATTCTGCTAGTATGAGTAAAAACTTGCATTACACATCCTAGGAGCCCCAAACATGAAAGCTTCAGCTGTTTTGGGATTAATCAAGATCATACCAGCAAACGTGCAGTCTTTTTACTGTGTGTGTGTTTTTTTAGTGATTTGCCTTCTTGGCTTACTCACTAAGGTTTGCCTGTTTTTCCTCATTATTTACTGTGTCTTTACACAGTGCTGTCTCTGACAGCAAGCTGGATAAATCATCAATTGCATGCTGATGAGCTGGTTTGCCTTCTTTTGCCAGATTAAATCAGGACAGCCTTCAGTTTGAAAAAGGAGAAGATGGTCTGTGTGTTAACCTCACAACTTCCCTTCCTTTCCTTTATCTGAGGCCTTTTCCATTCCAAAACTCTCCTCTGCTGTGTCCCTAATTTAGGACATGTCCTCTTCTTCATCTTTTCTGCCAGGAACATAACTGTTTCATTGTTCTACCAACTTGTTTCCTTGATTGTTTTTACTGATCTTATTTTGTGTTCCTTTTAATAAATAAGTGCAAAACTTTCTGAAAAGTGAAGTAGAAACTCTATTCATTCACATTCTGAGGCAAAAGCCCATATTTATAAATTCAATTTTTATATAAGATGGTAATAACAAGGAAAAAAAAGACCTATGAACTAGCATTCCCAAAATTGTTTTGAGAAACACATTCCAGTACCTTTAATATGCTAATTGTACATTGTAAATCTCCACGAAAAGGATATCGTATCCTATGTTTCCCAAACTTTAGATGATCAATCCTTGTTTCCAAAGGATTTTCAATACAGTAGTGTTTCCAGGAACAATACTCTATTAGAAATATCATATTCCATTTTCCTACAACTTATGTTATAGCTTTATATGTAATTTGGTAATTAGTCATTATTTCAAAGAACCCCAGACCTCACATCTTTTTAATAGTGATCTTTGTGGGGGAAGTTGGCCTGAGAGTTCATAAGGATTCATTGCATTTTGAATACATTAAAAAATTTTAACATCCTAGAAACCTGTAAATATCTATTTAGATAGGACAACTTACTTCCATTTTTATCTCATTTCTACCTTAAAAAGTTTAGAGAGAGGTATGGATAGACTTCAGTATTTTTTCTATTCTTATTTATTTACTATTTTATGTACAATGGAAAAAAGTAGCTGAGGCTGTGGATATAAATGCTGAATTTTACCGGCCATTATGAGTCCTGTGATTTGTCAATACTTCAGAACACTGCTCTTGGGGCTGAGCATGTCACATTAGTATACAATGAAGCTTCCTTTCTCTCCCAAAATATGTTCTGTATCTTGACTACGTCCCAGTCAAGGCCCCAGTCATCAACTTTAAACCTACAAGGTCACCTGGTCATCTTGTGATTACAACAGCAGCTTTACTGCCTGTAATTGTCTTACAGCTGTGGCAGGTCAATGGAAAAATGTTCTTTAAACACCATAAGCATCTGATTGTGCAATACCTAAATGAGTGTCATTGATTATTCACACTGCTGGCTGGTCAAAGCTGGGGAAGTAATTAGGGCTTTCTGTGTGGATTATCCACTGAGAAAAGGTCAAATAACTACAAACAGTGCCAACAGAGAGGAGCCACCAAGGACTGCAGCATCCGTGATCAGTTAAGAAATGCTAAAGCAAGGCTTCATAATGATGTGCTTATGCCAGGTTCTACAGAATGTGATCATTCTGTCGTAGAAATCCGATGAACCATGAGTGATGGCTACTTTTTCCCTGGAAGCACTGCTTCAGGTCCCTGATGCCTATCAAACAGGTTTGTCAGAGAAACCAGACTGAGAAGAATTTAAAAAGCATGTCTTTCCCTCTTGTCTTTTTCCTTTAAATCAAGAATAAAGGACTTTCGGCTAACAGCCGTTCTTCTTATCTCCCCTTTAAAAGCATCAGAGCAATATTGTTTTTCATATTTTTTGATAAAATATCCCATCAAATGGCTCGTGTTGTGGGAACCTAAAACCACTCTTTTGCTGATTTAAATTAGGAGCTTGGAAAAAACCCTCTTTTAACTATAGTTCTATTTATAGTAGTATAATGCTGAAAACATGTTTCAGTTTGCTGAAGGGTCTTTCATATTTTCCAAGTTTAAGATATTTCTGCTAAATCCACTTAGTCATACTTTGAGCTAACCTCCATTCTTCATAATGTTTGAAATTCTAAAGTTAAATCTTCATTGTTTTAGTTTAAATTTTGGTTTTTATCAAAATGAAGATATTCTGGGAAAGCCAGCCATTTAGCCATTTTTCATCCAAGCATAAATAAAACAATTTGAAAGTCAGTTTTGAGAAGGCATCAGGGAAATGATATTTGGGAAGTAAAGTAAGTAGTTGGAGGGACCCAAAACAAACATTTTTTGGGTTACTTCTTAACAATGCATGAATTATACTAGTATAGTGGGGGAAAAAATGCCGAGAAGTAATTGAAAACACCAACTGTGTGACAGTTCAATCACTTACTTGGTTCTATCACTTACTCTGTGATACTGGGCAAATCACTCAAACTTTCTCAGCCTTAGTAGTGGGTAGACAAAGTTTTTAAAAAACAATCTTTTATCAGAAGCCAGTGAAATAGCAGGTAGGAGATGAACAAACCAAGAAAACAGGGACTCTGAAAACAACTCTGTCCTTATAGAATCACATCTGTCAGGGCCTTCTAAGAAATAAGAGTTGTGACCGGTGATCTTCATATGGGGACAGCACCTTGGGCCAAACTGCTGAGTTAGGCTTTGGGTTCTCTGGTCTCCTTTGCCTATCTTTACCACACTTGCTTTAAATCTGAGCTTCCAGAATCTATGAGACTTCAGTCCTGTTTGATTATAGCTTAAGCTAGAGAGAAAATTCGTCAAATCCAGGGGTGGGATTTAATGGTGGGATTTCCGGTAAAATAACAAATCAAAAGAGATATTTTGAAGCAGGTACCCCAACTCAATTCCCGAGTTGACTACCACCCTTTTTTCTCTTGTCTCAAACTGGAAGTCTCCTGGGTTGACAGAAAGAATTGTAATGAGAATAAAATGAGATAACATATGTGAAGCACCAGCACAGCGCCTGGCATGTAGTAAGGCTCAAGAATGGAGATATACATGTGCTAGAAGCCTAGGAGAGACAGAAAAATTTGCTGTTAAAATATTGATATATTTGTGTTTCTGAAGTATTATTTTAAAAATTTTGTTAAGTTCTGAATGATAGAGTTGTGAGAGTTGTCTGCTATTCTGTATGAATTCCCTCCATTGATCATTTAAATGAGGGATTATCTTGTTTTCCCCTTTTAGACTGAGGATTAATTGTTGAAAGCAAAGATGGAATATATAGTGGTTCTGGAAGTTAGACTATCCAAGGAACATATTTTTCTATATTTTGTAACAAAGGAATTTTCATTGCTCAGCAATAAGAGGAAAAGAAAATAGAAACAATGTGGTTTAAATGGTGAGTAAGTAAAAAATTTATAATTCAGATTTCCATTATCTTTACTTTAAGAATATATTAAAGGTAAAATGAAAATGTTTTAAGTATTTTGTTTTAGTTCACAAATAGGATGAAAAAATTTATATTTTACATTTGCATTATTGTAATTTATGAGAAGAATGCTGTCCTAGACAAAGGCATTTTTTTGCTTTTGGACAGCCAGGGCAGTTTGTCCCTGGTTTTAATGGGCTGCAGTAATGGGAGCATGGTAAGGTGATTTTCTGTTGCCTCTATACCTGTTACTGTTTCTGGGGACTGATGGAGCAGGTGGGTGCCTCAGGGCAACAGTGATAGAGTGATTGGGAGGAGCAGTGGGAAGGAAGGAAGAAAAGCAGAGGGAAAAAGCGGAAGACCCAGTTTTCATCTCAGCCTCATCTCATATTAGTCTTCTGGCCCCAAAAACATTGTAAAAGGAGGAGATTTGTTGTTGTTGTTGTTTTGTAACAGCTTTGTTGAGATATAATTCACACACTATAAAATTAATCTTTTTAAAATGTACAATTGGCCGGGCGCGGTGGCTCACGCCTGTAATCCCAGCACTTTGGGAGGCCGAAGCAGGCAGATCACGAGGTCAGGAAATCGAGACCATCCTGGCTAACGCAGTGAAACCCCGTCTCTACTAAAAAATACAAAAAATTAGCCGGGCGTGGTGGCGGGCGCCTGTAGTCCCAGCTACTCCGGAGGCTGAGGCAGGAGAATGGCATGAACCCGGGAGGCAGAGCTTGCAGTAAGCCAAGACTGTGCCACTGCACTCCAATCTGGGCGGCAGAGCGAGACTCTGTCTCAAAAAAAGAAAACAAAGTACAATTGCTGGTTTTTATTATACTCATAAAGTTGTACAACTGTTACTCTTTTCTGGTTTTAGAACATTTTTGTCACCCCAAAAAGAAATCTTGTACTCACTAGCACTCATTCCTCATTTTTCTTTCCCTCAGCTCCTGACACCCATTAATTTACTTCCTGTCCCTATGGCTTGGCCTATTCTGGACATTTCATGTGAATGGATTCATATAAGCTGTGGTCTTTTGTGTCTGGCTTTTTTTACTTGGCATAATGTTTCCAAGGTTCATCCATGTTGTGTTATTTGTAACAGTACTTTATTCCTTTTTATTGCACAATATCTTTTCATCTACAGATACATGACATTTTGTTTCTCATCAGTGGATGGTCATTTACATTTTTTTTTCACTTTTTGGTCATAATGAATAATGCTGCTGTGTGCATTTGCAGAACAAGTTTTGCATGGACATATGTTTTCATTTCTCTTGAGTAAATACCTAGGAGTGCATTTGCTGGGTCATGTGGTAACTCTATGTTTAACATGTTGAGGAACTGCCCAGCCATTGTCTAAAGTGGCTTCACTATTTTACATTCCCTCCAACAATGTATGAGGGTTCCAATATCTCTACCTCCTCATCAACACTTGTTATTGGTCTTTTTAGATTATAGCCGTCCTAGAGGGTGTAAAGTGGTATCTCATTTGGTCTTGATTTGCATTTCCCTGATAGCTAATATATAATAGTTGATTGTCTTTTCATCTATGTATTGGCCATCTGGAGAAATAAAAGAGACAAGGTTTATTTTCAGTGTTCTTCAACTTTTAGGGACTACCCTGTTAGGGTATTATAATCTCTCTAAAGTCTTGTTTTATCAAGGTGTATTTTAGGCAGATCCAGCTGAGAGCTTGGCATCCTGAGGCCTCATCTGCGTGGGTCAGTAGGAAAAAGGAAAGAAGGTGGAAACAGGAGGCCTGTAGTGAAGAGGTGTCTAACAGCTCATATTTGTCATTTGAAGAGGTAAGGCAGCTATGAATGGGCTTAGGTTAATGTCAGTATCCAAGGGGTTTAATCTGATGTTTAGGACACAGTAGCAGAAACCTCTAGTGAGGAACAGTTATCAGAGTCATTCATTCATTCAACATATTTACCCATCACTTGCTGTGAACCAATGATAATCTGTTTTATGTGCTAGGGATAGTGCAGTAAAATAACAGCACATTCTCTGGCTTCATATCACTTACATTTTAGTAGAAGATCAATACAGTTTGGAACAGAAATCTAGTCTGTGGGCATAAGTGATCGGCAAAGGCTGGGCAGTGAATCAGGCCAAAGATTCGAATAGAACTCTTCTTCCAGTAAGAGATTCCAATATCACCTTAGAAAATCCTAGCAGAGGTCTGATCAGAGTGGGAAAAATACCTACACTAGGATGAAGGACCAGAGGGCCATAGGCAGGCTTGTGAATTTTTACTTTGCTATAAGCAGCAAGACTAACTCCACAACCCTCTTGGTGCTGGGTCATGATTAGTTTAGGAGAGGAGTGGTGTTGAACAGATAGTAGGAGGCCATTTGTCCCTGCAGCAGAGCTAGACTTAGGGGAGAAGGAAAATGACATCTCTCCTCTAAAATGAGGATTCCCTCCCTCAGAGTCTCTACAGTAATCTTTTATGGGAGTGATATGACAGGTAAGTGGTAGAGTTGTGAGCCTTCAGGGAGAGAACTAATTTAAAAGCACTCTGAAATATTGCCAAACAGCATTCATATGTAAGACATTAGAATAATAATGACAATTATTGCTTGTAGTAACTGATGTCTGAGAGGGCATCAACCTGGTATGGTAGCAGGCGACACAGAAGGAGAAGAGACCATGAACATACAACGAACTCATCCCTTTTCTGCTCAAGGAACCCAAGTAATTACAAAACTTCAGCATATGTTTTGCATTATACATGTGGCTCTGTCAAAAATGATGGAGTGGTGTCACTTTATGTCTCTTTGAACTAAATGAGAGACAGAGATGAGAAGTAAGTAGGCAAGAGACTGTATTTGATTTTATCTTTCTGCTTAACCTGTGTTTTCAATTTATAAACCAATTGGATACAAAATACTTATTACAGAACATGACTGTTTCCTTTTATATTAGAGGAGTTGATCAACAGAGTGGTTTCTTGTGGTTATTAGAATCTTTGTTCAAATAAAGCCAAGTAAGAAAAATGGGTTGGGCCTCATCTGTCAGAGGGCAGAGGTAAGAAATAAGTAGACAAAGCACAGTATCAGAATGCATTTGACTGCAAGAAATAGAAAAGTCATCTGTACAGGCCTAAACAAATGAGCTTCATATTTCTTACATAACAAGAAGTCTGGAGGTAGGCAGTTGCCTGAGTCAGTTCAGTAATCTAATGATTTCAGGGCCAGCGTCTTCATCATTTTCCTGGCCAGAATATAGCTATTGTGGCTCCAGTCACCATGTCCATGTTCAGGACAAGAAGGAAGACAGGTAGAGACATTCTACTTGTGGAATCTTGTCTTTTCATTAGGAAGAGAGCCTTCACTAGTGGACTTTCCCTTTGTCTCCTTGGCCAGGATTCAGTCATGTGCCCACTCATTGGCCAATCCCTGAGGAAAGAAAAGGAAATTACTATGACTGATTTAGACCAATTTCAGCTCATTCCTTGTTGTTGAGGTAGGGGTCTACCCTTCCTGAAATCAAGGGATCTCTTTCAAAAATCTGAATACAAATTGGAGTTTTGTTACCAGGGAAGAAGAAAGAAACATTTCTTGTTTAGTCTAGGCACAGTGTCTGCCTATGTGCCAATGGATCAAAAAGTGGCTGCACACCCAGATTCAGGGTGGGGAGACTCCTGAAAACTTAGTACAAAAAGATTCACAGAACTCTGCACATTAAACTAGAAGGTTGTCCCTGGCTAATCTCGTACTCCAGTATCTCCATTGCAGAGTCTTATGTGGTTCTTTCTTTCTCACTGCAAACTAAAGATGAAGGATTCTTTTGGGAGGCTGAGGTGGGTAGATCACTTGAGGCCAGGAGTTCGAGACCAGCCTGACCAACATGGTGAAACTCCATCACTACTAAAAATATAAAAATTAGCCGGGCATGGTGACAGGTGCCTGTAATCCCAGCTGAGGCAGAAGAATCACTGTAATCCCAGCTGAGGCAGAAGAATCAGTTGAACCTTGGGGGTAGAGTTTGCAGTGAACTGGGATCATGCCACTGCACTCCAGCTTGGGTGACAGAGCAAGACTCCATCTCAAAAAAAAAAAAAAAAAAAAAAAAAGGATTCTTCAGCCAGTGCATAGCCCACTGCAATGAGTGGTCTCCTGCCCTTTTTCTTTTTCTTAAAATTTATATTATTTTAATTATTTTTATGTACAGAAAACTCAACAGTGTGCACTTAACCCAGTTTGGTGGCAAGTTCTTTAGTCTTTGCCTTTTCAAGCTTGGCAATGTGAGCCACAGACTTGGGACCCAGGACATTGCCTCCCCAGTGACGGCAGATCTCATTGTATCTGTTGTTGTAGTTGGTCCTGATAGCTTCCACCAGCTTAGCCAAAGCTTCTTTGTCTTCCGAGTTCACCTGTGTGAAGGCGACAGTGATCCAGGTCTTCCTGTGGACTACACGTCCCAGTCTTGCCTTCCTCTTGATAATGCAGGGGAAGAGACCCCCATTTTATGACACAAGGCAGGCAGGAAGACAACAAGCTTGATGGGATCCACATCATGTACAGTCACCACCAGTTGAGCCTTCTTGCTCTCCACCAAGGTGGTGACAGTGTTAACTCCTGCTTGAAGGACAAGTGGTCTCCTAGTGGGGATGTCCCCTTTGCTGCAAGCTTTCTTCTCAGCCCGGACCAACAGCCTCTGCTTCTTCTCTTGCTTTGTCTTTCTCTTGTTTGGTCTGTAGTTGTGGGCCAGCTTAAGCAACTGAGTAGCTGTTTGGTGGTGCAGGGCCTGGGTGAACTGGTTAATTGCAGGGTGCACTTTCAGCCGCTTACAGAGGATGACTGTCTGCCACTGCAACCTGATATAGTGGGACCATTTCATGAAGCAAGTGAGGTCTCTTTTGGGCTGGATGTCCTGTCCAATGCCAAAATTCTTAGGCCTTTTCTCAAACAGGGGATTCACCACTTTCTTAACCTCCTGCTTCATCATGACAGCAGGGGCCGGAGCCACCTTATTCCCCTTGGCCTTCTTTCTTTTCGGTATCTTGGGCACTCCTGCCCTTTTTCATTCTTTCTCAGCTGCCAGAGCCTCTTAAGGACCTAAGGAAAAAAATAGCTAACATTTTTTGGGCTCTTACTGTGTGCTGGGCGCTGTGCCGAGCACTTGGATACTATTAGTTTCATCCTTATTTTATACTTGAGAAACTGTAAGTTTACCTTCTTAGCCTGGGGTCACAATCACTCAGGAACTGTGGACTGCTCTGTTTCCCTGGTTAGGAGCTACCAGTCTACTATTTGGTTCTTCCATTTTCAATAAGCTCAGTTTCTGCCTCCCTATCACTTTATAGTGTTTCTCAGAGTATTCTGGAAAGGCTACCGTGTAAGTATAAGCTGACCAGTCATACTATTAAGTGGCAAGGCCAATTCTTGACTTTCAGAGTCTGTGCTCTGAAAAACTGTGTTTAGCTATCTAATCTCCCCAAAGAGAAGGATAGTAAAATGGAGATTGAGAGGGCTAATCTAAATATCCAGCGCTTGGCGTTAAACCTTACAGACTGCAATAGACAGCAAATGTAAATTTAACAAGGGCTTTCTGAAGATATAATGCCTGAAATTTAATGCTAATAGGAGAGTTTTCATATTCTGAGGAATTTTTGTGGGGCAGCTCTCTGGGGGACAAGCATACAGCTTGTCCAATAAAAGCCTTTCAGGCGATTTCCTTCAATAAAAGTCACATTAGCTCTCAAAGAAATGATAATATAGGTGATTATTCATTTTTCAAACATCTCCTTGAACTTATCAGAACTGTGCCTTTACAGAGGAATAGGAATGGGAATCTCATGTTAGATGGAAACCCTGTTTCTTACAGGTGACATAAAATGAAACACACATATTTGAACATCATTTTTTGAAAACCTTATTTTGTTTCTTGAATGTTTTTGTTGAAGCTGAAAAGCTTTTTCTGAGCAGTAAGTGACCTTGACAAAAACTGGCTTTGCTCTACAGATATTTTAAAGTTATAACGGTCAGATGGACACACCTGAATGATAGTATTTTCACACCCAATTCTCTGCTGTTTATTTTAACGTGCGTAACTTGCTTGCATTAGCTTGTGCTGATGCTAACTGACAGTGGAGCATCCTGCAGTGATTTTTTTATGGCAGTCTTCATACAAAAGTACTTTATGGTATGGTTTGAGCCAAGTTTGTACACTAAAAACTAAAAGGACAGTTAATGGGTGCAGCACACCAACATGGCACATGTATATATATGTAACAAACCTGCACGTTGTGCACATGTACCCTAAAACTTAAAGTATAATAATAAAAAAAAACTAAAAGGACCGTTATTTTTTCAAGATTGAACTGGAGGAAGACTCCAGGGCACTGCCCTTCCAATGCCAAGCAGTAAACCCATCTACACTCTGTCATCATTATATGTAAACATTATTTAATGAGTGCTTTCATGGAAAATCGCATAAAGAATGTGGAAGAATTCTTTTTTCCTTTTATGTTTTCACAGAATGTAAGGGCATAGGAGGTTTTGCCAGCTCAAATATGGTCTTGTTTTTGCTGGCTTATTGATTTAGGAATGAAAAAATAACCTGGTTTGAGGTGTGGATTTCTAAGCATTTGTTCTTTTGTTGAAATACCATTCTTATTTCATGATGTTCAAGTACTTTGACAGCTTCTTGTTAATGAGGGTACTGGAATGAGGTGGGGTAGGGGTCAGCAGCATATCAGAGGGTATATTTGCCCTTTCTATACAATCTCAAAGTAGACTCTTGTTCTCAGATTAATTTTCTTTATAGAGGAGGAAATACATTTGAATTTCCCACAATATAGTTAAAGAACTTCTGTTTCATATGCAAATTATAGCATAGAACTTAAAATAAAAATTTCCATTTGTATGCTTATGCATCGAAGTATGCAAAGACTGGTTCAATAGCTAACAGAACTAACAATAAATGCCTTTTTCAAAGGGTTACCCATTGGAGCTAGGGTATTAAAATAATTGTGTTTTACCGCCAAGTATCTGAGCTTGCCTAAACATGCTACACTAGCTGTGAATCATTTTAGTAATAATGATGTATAGCAGAAAATTGTAATATATATAAGGAACTTTAAGGGATTTTTTCCTCGAAATGCTCTCTAATGTAATACATTGGCCTACAGCATAGCCAATATTATCAGAAAGGTAACAAAAGAAGAGAGGCAATGTATATTCTTTCACAGGAAGCTAGCCACTCAAACAGTAAAATAGGTTCATGTTTTAATGTTGGTGATTGCTGGTTAGGATGTTTACTTCTGGAGAGAATCTTCAGATTGTCTCTGGTACAAGAACAGAGATCTATAAACTGGTTGAATTTAAATCACACGTTAAAACTCCTTCATTCTCTGAAAATGTTCTAAAATTGGGTTGTGGTAATAGTTATACAATTCCTATCCCATTATGTACAGAAAGAACATTTAAATCACTCATTCAAAAAATGAAATGAAAAATTGCGATCAAGAAAATTCTCTCAGTATCATGAGACATATTATGAACCAACATCTGCCTCTTTTTCATGTCCAACAGTTTCTTTGTGGGAATCCAAATGAGAGCAAAGAGCATGTTGGTACCAGACACCTTGAAAGATAATTATTGGACTATTTTGGATACTCTTAGTTAAGCTCTGTTTATAACATTTTAGGAATTATCCAATAAAAATAAATACCCCCCACTTAGCAAAATACAGATTGGACATATTGGAAAGATTATCCATTATTTAGTGCTAGGAGATGTGTGGATGGCATATTCCTCCTCTCTTCTTGAAGCCATTTCCCTCTGCTTTGTTCAGTCCAACCTCTGCCCAAGTCGCATTCCCCTACCCCCTACTGGTGTCACACCATGCTTTCCCTCTCTTTTTGGCTCTCTCTCTTCAGCCAGTTTTCCCTCTAACCCTCAAGATGCCAAATATTCTTTGCTGCCTTCTCCTAGCTTGAACTATTTGCTAGGGAGTTCTCCTCCGTATGGTAAAAATAAGGACATCTCACTCTTCAGGGCCACAATATCTCTATTTTATGAGAGGCTAACTGTAATTTTGGTGTGATATAGTTTCTGGACCTATTCCCAGCTTTGATCTTTACCATGAATAACTTCTTTTGAACATGTGTGACAACTTGATTCTCAAAACAACAACCCTGAGAAGTGGTTATGATTGTTATTCCCATCTTAGCCCTGGGGAAACTGAGATCTGGATATATCATATAACTTTCCCAAGGCCACACAAACTAAGACATAGCCAGGATCCAAGCCAAAAGGTTTGATACAGAATCCATTCTCCATACTATTACTCTATGCTACCTCTTTGAAATAACATTTATGGACTCCCTACTATGGGCTGTCATTGTACTAAGTAACTTAATACAATCTCTCATTTAATTGTTAAAACTGCCCTATAATATTAATATCAATATTTTTGGTCAGTTTTTTTTTGTTTAAAGTGAAGCTAAAATACTAGTAACCCCATGTTGCCTCAGTACTTCATCATGTCTGTATTATAACACATTATATTTAATAACATTGTATTCCTCAACTAGAAAGTAAGCTCACTGAGAATTTGCCTTACTCACCTTTGCATTCCAAGTACAAAGTATGCTGTCTGGCACCTAGTAGGCATTCATAAAATATTTGAGGAATGAATACATGCTTCCTTAATATGGTAAATGAGACAGTGTATGATAGTGCCATCCAAACTTCATTGTTATGCAAATGCTATATATGATTAATAATAATCACCCATCTAACTATGCTTAATAGGAAGTAAGATACTCTCCTTTACTGGGTGAGATCTGCATTTTTTTTTTTTTTTTTCATGGTTACTAACTTTTATTGTTAGAAAATAATTTCTTTAAATTTTCTGTCTTCAAATGTTCTAGATAAAATTTCAAAAATGTACATACATGAGAGAAGAACCTTTTTAATGAACATTTTAATGGCATATTCAAGCTGGCTTCTAACTAAAAACTCATGGCTGAGAAACTGTGACACCAAATAAACAACAGAGGAAAAGACTGAAATGTCAACATTTAGTAAAAAAGATGAGAGGAGACATATCAAATTTATTCACTATCTCCTCAGTGAAGTTGGCCTGGAGGCATATCATTATACACAAGACTTGAAATAATCACTCAATTTTACAATCCATACATTAAAGAAACTTGAGTTAAATAAGGGAAATATATTGAGATTATAGCTCAGAGTGGTAAATCTTTTCAGAATTCTTACAAATGATTTACTAGAAAACTTCTCATCTGACAGACAAACTTACAGCATGAGACTTGGAGAGGGGCAGGTAGGTAACTTAAGTGACCCCAAGTGTAGATATTGTCCTATGGAACATCATAGTACATGCAGAACACTATGGTATCTACAAGTTACCAAACTCCTTAATAAATACTTCTTCGTTTAAAGTGGTTCCTATGGCCTTTTGTTGATTCAATCAAAAACGTATTTTATTATTTTGAATCCTGACATTGAGAAAGCTACTCAATTTCTCTAAACGAAGTTTTCTCATTCAGAAAATATAAAAATTTTAATGATATGTACTCCTAAGATTGTTATAAGGATGAGGTAACTCAATATTTGCAATGTGCTTAGAACAATGCTGGCACACTGTTTTGCTGCATGTGTATGAGCAATACTCACAGGAACACATTCATTTTCTGGCATCCTATTGACTTCACCATTGTCTTTCTTTTTTTTTTTTTTTTTTTTCTTTTTTTTTCTTTTATTATTATTATTATTATTATTATACTTTAGGTTTTATGGTACATGTGCGCAATGTGCAGGTAAGTTACATATGTATACATGTGCCATGCTGGTGTGCTGCACCCACCAACTCGTCATCTAGCATTAGGTATATCTCCCAATGCTATCCCTCCCCCCTCCCCCCACCCCACAACAGTCCCCAGAGTGTGATGTTCCCCTTCCTGTGTCCATCTGTTCTCATTGTTCAATTCCCACCTATGAGTGAGAATATGCGGTGTTTGGTTTTTTGTTCTTGCGATAGTTTACTGAGAATGATGATTTCCAATTTCATCCATGTCCCTACAAAGGACGTGAACTCATCATTTTTTATGGCTGCATAGTATTCCATGGTGTATATGTGCCACATTTTCTTAATCCAGTCTATCATTGTTGGACATTTGGGTTGGTTCCAAGTCTTTGCTATTGTGAATAATGCCGCAATAAACATACGTGTGCATGTGTCTTTATAGCAGCATGATTTATAGTCCTTTGGGTATATACCCAGTAATGGGATGGCTGGGTCAAATGGAATTTCTAGTTCTAGATCCCTGAGGAATCGCCACACTGACTTCCACAAGGGTTGAACTAGTTTACAGTCCCACCAACAGTGTAAAAGTGTTCCTATGTCTCCACATCCTCTCCAGCACCTGTTGTTTCCTGACTTTTTAATGATTGCCATTCTAACTGGTGTGAGATGGTATCTCATTGTGGTTTTGATTTGCATTTCTCTGATGGCCAGTGATGGTGAGCATTTTTTCATGTGTTTTTTGGCTGCATAAATGTCTTCTTTTGAGAAGTGTCTGTTCATGTCCTTCGCCCACTTTTTGATGGGGTTGTTTGTTTTTTTCTTGTAAATTTGTTGGAGTTCATTGTAGATTCTGGATATTAGCCCTTTGTCAGATGAGTAGGTTGTGAAAATTTTCTCCCATTTTGTAGGTTGCCTGTTCACTCTGATGGTAGTTTCTTTTGCTGTGCAGAAGCTCTTGAGTTTAATTAGATCCCATTTGTCAATTTTGGCTTTTGTTGCCATTGCTTTTGGTGTTTTAGACATGAAGTCCTTGCCCATGCCTATGTCCTGAATGGTAATGCCTAGGTTTTCTTCTAGGGTTTTTATGGTTTTAGGTCTAACATTTAAGTCTTTAATCCATCTTGAATTGATTTTTGTATAAGGTGTAAGGAAGGGATCCAGTTTCAGCTTTCTACATATGGCTAGCCAGTTTTCCCAGCACCATTTATTAAATAGGGAATCCTTTCCCCATTTCTTGTTTTTGTCAGGTTTGTCAAAGATCAGATACTTGTAGATATGTGGCATTATTTCTGACGGCTCTGTTCTGTTCCATTGATCTATATCTCTGTTTTGGTACCAGTACCATGCTGTTTTGGTTACTGTAGCCTTGTAGTATAGTTTGAAGTCAGGTAGTGTGATGCCTCCAGCTTTGTTCTTTTGGCTTAGGATTGACTTGGCGATGCGGGCTCTTTTTTGGTTCCATATGAACTTTAAAGTAGTTTTTTCCAATTCTGTGAAGAAAGTCATTGGTAGCTTGATGGGGATGGCATTGAATCTGTAAATTACCTTGGGAAGGATGGCCATTTTCATGATATTGATTCTTCCTACCCATGAGCATGGAATGTTCTTCCATTTGTTTGTATCCTCTTTTATTTCCTTGAGCAGTGGTTTGTAGTTCTCCTTGAAGAGGTCTTTCACATCCCTTGTAAGTTGGATTCCTAGGTATTTTATTCTCTTTGAAGCAATTGTGAATGGGAGTTCACTCATGATTTGGCTCTCTGTTTGTCTGTTATTGATGTATAAGAATGCTTGTGATTTTTGCACATTGATTTTGTATCCTGAGACTTTGCTGAAGTTGCTTATCAGCTTAAGGAGATTTTGGGCTGAGACAATGGGGTTTTCTAGATATACTATCATGTCATCTGCAAACAGGGACAATTTGATTTCCTCTTTTCCTAATTGAATACCCTTGATTTCCTTCTCCTGCCTAATTGCCCTGGCCAGAACTTCCAACACTATGTTGAATAGAAGTGGTGAGAGAGGACATCCCTGTCTTGTGCCAGTTTTCAAAGGGAATGCTTCCAGTTTTTGCCCATTCAGTATGATATTGGCTGTGGGTTTGTCATAAATAGCTCTTATTATTTTGAGATACGTCCCATCAATTCCTAATTTATTGAGAGTTTTTAGCATGAAGGGTTGTTGAATTTTGTCAAAGGCCTTTTCTGCATCTATTGAGATAATCATGTGGTTTTTGTCTTTGGTTCTGTTTATATGCTGGATTACATTTATTGATTTGCGTATATTGAACCAGCCTTGCATCCCAGGGATGAAGCCCACTTGATCATGGTGGATAAGCTTTTTGATGTGCTGCTGGATTCTGTTTGCCAGTATTTTATTGAGGATTTTTGCATCAATGTTCATCAAGGATATTGGTCTAAAATTCTCTTTTTTTGTTGTGTCTCTGCCAGGCTTTGGTATCAGGATGATGCTGGCCTCATAAAATGAGTTAGGGAGGATTCCCTCTTTTTCTATTGATTGGAATAGTTTCAGAAGGAATGGTACCAGCTCCTCCTTGTACCTCTGGTAGAATTCGGCTGTGAATCCATCTGGACCTGGACTTTTTTTGGTTGGTAAGCTATTGATTATTGCCACAATTTCAGCTCCTGTTATTGGTCTATTCAGAGATTCAACTTCTTCCTGGTTTAGTCTTGGGAGGGTGTATGTGTTGAGGAATTTATCCATTTCTTCTAGATTTTCTAGTTTATTTGCATAGAGGTGTTTGTAATATTCTCTGATGGTAGTTTGTATTTCTGTGTGATCGGTGGTGATATCCCCTTTATCATTTTTTATTGCATCTATTTGATTCTTCTCTCTTTTCTTCTTTATTAGTCTTGCTAGCAGTCTATCAATTTTGTTGATCCTTTCAAAAAACCAGCTCCTGGATTCATTTATTTTTTGAAGGGTTTTTTGTGTCTCTATTTCCTTCAGTTCTGCTCTGATTTTAGTTATTTCTTGCCTTCTGCTAGCTTTTGAATGTGTTTGCTCTTGCTTTTCTAGTTCTTTTAATTGTGATGTTAGGGTGTCAATTTTGGATCTTTCCTGCTTTCTCTTGTGGGCATTTAGTGCTATAAATTTCCCTCTACACACTGCTTTGAATGCATCCCAGAGATTCTGGTATGTTGTGTCTTGGTTCTCGTTGGTTTCAAAGAACATCTTTATTTCTGCCTTCATTTCGTTATGTACCCAGTAGTCATTCAGGAGCAGGTTGTTCAGTTTCCACGTAGTTGAGTGGTTTTGAGTGAGATTCTTAATCCTGAGTTCTAGCTTGATTGCACTGTGATCTGAGAGACAGTTTGTTACAATTTCTGTTCTTTTACATTTATTGAGGAGAGCTTTACTTCCAAGTATATGGTCAATTTTGGAATAGGTGTGGTGTGGTGCTGAAAAAAATGTATAGTCTGTTGATTTGGGGTGGAGAGTTCTGTAGATGTCTATTAGGTCCGCTTGGTGCAGAGCTGAGTTCAATTCCTGGGTATCCTTGTTGACTTTCTGTCTCGTTGATCTGTCTAATGTTGATAGTGGGGTGTTAAAGTCTCCCATTATTAATGTGTGGGAGTCTAAGTCTCTTTGTAGGTCACTCAGGACTTGCTTTATGAATCTGGGTGCTCCTGTATTGGGTGCATATATATTTAGGATAGTTAGCTCTTCTTGTTGAATTGATCCCTTTACCATTATGTAATGGCCTTCTTTGTCTCTTTTGATCTTTGTTGGTTTAAAGTCTGTTTTATCAGAGACTAGGATTGCAACCCCTGCCTTTTTTTGTTTTCCATTTGCTTGGTAGATCTTCCTCCATCCTTTTATTTTGAGCCTATGTGTGTCTCTGCACGTGAGATGGGTTTCCTGAATACAGCACACTGATGGGTCTTGAGTCTTTATCCAATTTGCCAGTCTGTGTCTTTTAATTGGAGCATTTAGTCCATTGACATTTAAAGTTAATATTGTTATGTGTGAATTTGATCCTGTCATTATGATGTTAGCTGGATATTTTGCTCATTAGTTGATGCAGTCTCTTCCTAGTCTCGATGTTCTTTACATTTCGGTATGATTTTGCAGTGGCTGGTACCGGTTGTGCCTTTCCATGTTTAGCGCTTCCTTCAGGAGCTCTTTTAGGGCAGGCCTGGTGGTGACAAAATCTCTCAGCATTTGCTTGTCTGTAAAGTATTTTATTTCTCCTTCACTTATGAAGCTTAGTTTGGCAGGATATGAAATTCTGGGTTGAAAATTCTTTTCTTTAAGAATGTTGAATATTGGCCCCCACTCTCTTCTGGCTTGTAGGGTTTCTGCCGAGAGATCCGCTGTTAGTCTGATGGGCTTCCCTTTGATGGTAACCCGACCTTTCTCTCTGGCTGCCCTTAACATTTTTTCCTTCATTTCAACTTTGGTGAATCTGACAATTATGTGTCTTGGAGTTGCTCTTCTCGAGGAGTATCTTTGTGGCGTTCTCTGTATTTCCTGAATCTGAATGTTGGCCTGCCTTGCTAGATTGGGGAAGTTCTCCTGGATAATATCCTGCAGAGTGTTTTCCAACTTGTTTCCATTCTCCCCGTCACTTTCAGGTACACCAATCAGACGTAGATTTGGTCTTTTCACATAGTCCCACATTTCTTGGAGGCTTTGCTCGTTTCTTTTTATTCTTTTTTCTCTAAACTTCCCTTCTCGCTTCATTTCATTCATTTCATCTTCCAGGGCTGATACCCTTTCTTCCATTTGATCGCATCGGCTCCTGAGGCTTCTGCATTCTTCACGTAGTTCTCGAGCCTTGGTTTTCAGCTCCATCAGCTCCTTTAAGCACTTCTCTGTATTGGTTATTCTAGTTATACATTCTTCTAAATTTTTTTCAAAGTTTTCAACTTCTTTGCCTTTGGTTTGAATATCCTCCCGTAGCTCGGAGTAATTTGATCGTCTGAAGCCTTCTTCTCTCAGCCCGTCAAAGTCATTCTCTGTCCAGCTTTGTTCCGTTGCTGGTGAGGAACTGCGTTCCTTTGGAGGAGGAGAGGTACTCTGGTTTTTAGAGTTTCCAGTTTTTCTGCTCTGTTTTTTCCCCATCTTTGTGGTTTTATCTACTTTTGGTCTTTGATGATGGTGATGTACAGATGGGTTTCTGGTGTGGATGTCCTTTCTGTTAGTTTTCCTTCTAACAGACAGGACCCTCAGCTGCAGGTCTGTTGGAGTACCTGGCTGGCCGTGTGAGGTGTCAGTCTGCCCCTGCTGGGGGGTGCCTCCCAGTTAGGCTGCTCGGGGGTCAGGGGTCAGGGACCCACTTGAGGAGGCAGTCAGCCCGTTCTCAGATCTCCAGCTGCGTGCTGGGAGAACCACTGCTCTCCTCAAAGCTGTCAGACTGGGACATTTAAGTCTGCAGAGGTTACTGCTGTCTTTTTGTTTGTCTGTGCCCTGCCCCCAGAGGTGGAGCCTACAGAGGCAGGCAGGCCTCCTTGAGCTGTGGTGGGCTCCACCCAGTTCAAGCTTCCCGGCTGCTTTGTTTACCTAAGCGAGCCTGGGCAATGGCGGGCGCCCCTCCCCCAGCCTCGCTGCCGACTTGCTGTTTGATCTCAGACTGCTGTGCTAGCAATCAGCGAGACTCCGTGGGCGTAGGACCCTCTGAGCCAGGTGCGGGCTATACTCTCCTGGGGCACCGTTTCCTAAGCCCGTCGGAAAAGCACAGTATTCGGGTGGGAGTGGCCCGATTTTCCAGGTGCCGTCTGTCACCCCTGGAAGGGGAACTCCCTGACCCCTTGCGCTTCCCAAGTGAGGCAATGCCTCGCCCCTGCTTCGGCTGGCACACGGTGCGCTCACCGACTGACCTGCACCCACTGTCTGGCACTCCCTAGTGAGATGAACACGGTACCTCAGATGGAAATGCAGAAATCACCCGTCTTCTGCGTCGCTCGTGCTGGGAGCTGTAGACCGGAGCTGTTCCTATTCGGCCATCTTCGAGATCTGCATTTTTACAGTGGTTTCTTGAATCGTTGCCCTTGCCTGTGCTTCCCGGAAGACCAAAGGTAGACTGTTTTCTAAATATCTCCAGGGAAAGAGAAAACCACCTTCTTTTGAAGTTCTATACCCTATTTAAAAATCTAACCCTAATCTAAACATTAGATTATCTCTAATTTTATTTTTAAAAATTTTAAGCCTCCCAATTACAAATGCCAGTAATGTGTTGTCTTTATCTACAGAATAAGCATGATGAATAAAGCGCAAATGTATTGCAGAGAGCTGGAAGAGCCTCAGCCACCAGGCAAGTAAATCAAAACAAAGTATTGTTAATGATTACCCTGGATACTTTAAGAAGAATGTAGAAGATCAATAGATCCACAGAACATTAATCCTTCTAGAAAATGTGAGCATCCTAGATTTTATTTGTTTAAGATTGATACAATTGAGTTATATTTTTGTGAGTCTAATGGAAGAGAATCACGTCATCTCTCAGGAAAGCAATCCTCTGAGCTGTGCTGACCAAGGTTCCTCTAATTCTTTCAACCAATGAAGTAGTTGATATATTCTTGTAAACTTTCTGGGGGCAACTTGTCCATTATTGGGCCTGAACTTGAACAGCTGGAGAAAGGAAGAAAAATTAAACAACTCCTCTTACATCAAAATAATATAACTGAGTCTCGTTTTAATAAAATCCTAGAGCACATCCTAGTGTCACCTAGCAAGTAACAGGTACTCAATAAATGCTCTTCTAGTAAATGGATGAAAATCTAAATTTGTGAAAAAGATCAATAAAACTGTGATCATTTACACTCCCAAAAGACTTATCTGCTCATTTGGTTTAGAATGCTGACTTTAAATGTGGATCTTTTCACTAGTATTATGGAATAAGAATGTGAGCTTTTTCTTTTGAAGTTACTTAGTCCTTTTCCCCATCTACAGGGTTATACCTATCACCTCAGCAGCTTATCACTTTATCTACTGTGTATATGAAGAGGGCTTCTAGTTCCTGAATTTTCATAAGTACCAATACCTGATTTAAAAAAATAAAAATCTGCTGGACCACCATGATATATAGATTTAAAATGTGCTTTAATGTATTATGACTTAGCATACGTAGCTTTCCTTCCAACATCTGTATCCTGATTTGTAGTCTAATAAACCTTCCTGCTGCAGATGGCATGTGCATAGTTGTCCTGAGGTGTAATACATCAACATAGGATTTCTAAACAGAGAGCAATAATGAATTCAATTAGGGGAGGAAATAAAACATCGAGCCTTTTCTTATAATAAATCTTTTACTAAGCTTCCCACATCACATGTTTGCTGAGGAAATAATACATGTCATTCAGATTAAGGGTTATTGTAGACTGCTGAGGGAAACATGAAATTCTGGAGGTTTCAGCAGTCCTGTGAAGTCCTGAAACATGGAAAGTGTACAAATTAGAAAAGGATGTAATATGTGACTAATGATACCCCTTGGGATACCTTTGGAAACCATATTTACTGTTATGATCACTAGATTCATTTAAGCTACAGGAGTTGAAAAGCAATACCCTAGTAAGCGAAAAACACCTCTGAGTTCATTAGATGTGGTTGTAATTTAAGCTCTAAAGGCTTTTTTCCTTGCTGTCATTCTTCATATTTCTGGAAATGTGGTACTTGAACTCCTAATAAAAGTAGCCTACATCATGTTCATATAATCTACAGTTCCTGGAAAGCACATTTACACCTCCACATCTGTAGCTAAAGCTGGGACTGAACAGAAACTTAATTCACCCCAGATGTCACCCACTAGAAGTTCTGGAGTAGGGCTGCTGTTCTTAGAATTTTCTATCCACTGATTATATCTCAAGCAATGGTTTAAATATTGAACCCAGAGTCTCCAAGTCCAAATGTTGTAAACTGTTTCCATATACTATGCCAAGTGCAAAATTAATTGAATCCTACGAAGTTAATCCCCAATCCTGTTCCTTCATTTGTGGAAGGAAATAATGGCTATTTTGACATTATTTAGACAGATAATTCCAAGTCCTTTTGTCATAAGCATCTGAAAAAGAAATTTTGTTCTTCTGGCTTGGTAAGGTATCAGTCCATACTGCTTTTAAAAAGATTACATGACAATTTCTTTGGAAAAGAAAAGTGTATGTATATCATTTGGGCTGCTAATCACCAGCATAGCATGTAATGAATCAACGTAATCAGACAATTTCTGTCTAATGATATTCTTAATCTGCAATAATATTCTTCGTTCTTTAGCTTTGAATTCTTCTACTCCTCAGTTAGTATGGAATCAGTGTTCCCATTCCCCAGGTGATATACCTGATTGGAGGGGCTTTAACGGACAAAATAAGATCAGTGCATAAACCATAGGCTTCTCCACAGTGAGCAGAAATCAAGTAGGATACACCTTCATTCCCACTCTAACCTATTTATAGTTTTTAGTTTTGCCTTTTAAATTCATGTATTTCTTGGCATCTTGCTTAGAGTCACCTTTTTGACACATGAGTCCTGCCAGGTGTGTGGGTTAGTGAGTCTGTACAATTTCTCAGGAGGCCTTGCTGATGCTGCAGCTTCTTAGCTGTAGTTCCAGGAAGGCTGCTGCAAGCACATTGCGCCTTATGAATACTGGAGCTTTCTCTAGAGAGAAACCATTTGTTGCTATGTCAGGTCAGATACAGAAGCCAGATTATCTAGGCTCAGTTGGTATAACTACTCATAAGAATTACTACTTATTAAGAATATCCTCAGGATTTATTAAGCGAACAATATAAAAATGGCCATGTGAAAATAGTTTTGCACTTTTGCAAAATTCCTGTTAAAGTCATTGTTCATTGTCTATTTAATAATAAATCTGAGGCCAGGCTCACACCTGTAATCCCAGCACTTTGGGAGGCCGAGGCAGGTGGATCACAAGGTCAGGAGTTCAAGACCAGCCTGGCCAAGATGGTGAAACCCCATCTCTACTAAAAATACAAAAATTAGCCAGATGTGGTGGGGGGCACCTGTAATCCCAGCTACTCCAGAGGCTGAGGCAGGAGAATCACTTGAACCCAGGTGGCAGAGGTTGCAGTGAGCAGAGATCGCGCCACTGCGCTCCAGCCTGGGTGACAGAGCAAGACTCTGTCTCAAAAAAAATAAAAAATAAAATAAATCTGAGACTCATCCGCCTGACAAATTCCTCTCAAAATATGTCTCCTGAAAACCTGATGTGTATTTCTTTGTTAAACATTGAGATCTATGAAACCCATTGAATTCTCCCTTCTGTATTGACTAAAAGTTAGAGCTAAACTTCATGCTTAATGGTACTAATAATTTTATTCTAGTTTCCTGATATACATTTTCTTTCTCCTTCCTCTGTGGTGGTCTGTGGAATGGTATTGGTGGTCTCTGAATGCCTAAGTTTGTATACAAAAGTGTGTGTTACGTGTTTTGTTTGTTTGTATATACTTACTTGCATTTTCTGGGAAAGGAGCACAAAGTTTTCATCAGATTCTCAAAGGGGTGCATTACCTCCCCAAATTTAAGGACTATAATACTATCTGGTGTTTTATATCTCTGATCTCACCTTTAACTGTTCTGTCTTTATAACAATTATGTTTGCATTATAAACAACCTAAATCCTTTTTCTTTTCTTTTTTTTTTTTTTTTTGAGACGGAGTCTTGCTCTGTCGCCCAGGCTGGAGTGCAGTGGCACGATCTCGGCTTACTGCAAGCTTGGCCTCCCAGGTTCACGCCATTCTCCTGCCTCAGCCTCCCTAGTAGCTGGGACTACAGGTGCCCACCACCACGCCTGGCTAATTTTTTGTATTTTTAGTAGAGACAGGGTTTCACCGTGTTAGCCAGGATGGTGTCGATCTCCTGACCTTGTGCTCCACCTGCTTTGGCCTCCCGAAGTGCTGGGATTACAGGCGTGAGCCACCGTGCCCAGCCCCTAAATCCTTTTTCATGGGGAGAGAGGGAAGGAAAAGCTAGATGGCAGTAAACATTAAACAAATACAAATACAACAGCATATTTTATTGTCAAGTACTCAGTCTGTTAGTAGGTATGATATTGGGGGGCTTTCTCCCCACTAGAAATAGTGGACTACATCTGTATGGTATACATCTACATGAAAATGTAATCTGATGTCTTTTAATTTTTTTTCCTGTCTTAAGAAAAAACAAATTATCTGGACAGGTCTATCTAGAAGGTCTCCTATATGAAGCATCTCCTAAATACTATAGGGAGATTATATACGTAGAAAATTCCTTTATCATGTGACACTGATATACATATTGACTTGGGAAGGAAAAACTCCACTGTGTTGTACTTTTTTTTTTTTTTTTTTTCTTTTTTGAGACTGAGTCTCACTCTGTTGCCCAGGCTGGACTGTGGTAGTGCCATCTCCGCTTACTGCAAACTTCGCCTCCCGAGTTCAAGTGATTCTCCCACTTCAGTCTCTCAAGTAGCTGGGATTACAGGTGCCCACCACCACCCCTGGCGATTTTTTGAATTTTTAGTAGAGTCTGGGTTTCAGCATGTTGACCAGGCTGATCTCAAACTCTTGACTTCAGGTGATCTGCCTGCCTCAGCCTCCCAAAGTGCTGGTATTACAGATGTGAGCCACCGTGCCCGGCCTGTGTTGTACATATTAATGTGAGATTTTAAAGACAACTCCACAGGACTTGCCTTGCTAATTTGGAATCTTGTTCAGAGGAAAAGACTTGATGAGAAAAGATCTCAGGAGATCAAATAGTAATATCACACCATTGGAGGAGCAGATATATTGCCCCCTAGAATAAAATATCTTCTATCTTGATTTTTCAAAATTATTTTTTATGAACATATTGTGAATTACACAGGACACCAACTCTGCTGCTTTGGGAGCAAAAAGACAGAGCTGACAGATGTAGATATTTGCCAGGAACAACCATGTGAATTTATAAATATTTTACAAGTGCAGCTTTCAGAAGAGTGACTTTTACTGCCATATTAATGCAACTTGCAAATTTATAGTCTGGGCACTTGTGGGTTATGAATGTCCAGTATTCAAGGCTAGTGCCAAGAACATGGTTTATGTTTTGAAATTCTTTTTTTCTCTGATTACAGACTTCTTGGCTGTTAAGATCTGTATTATAATTCAGCTGCTCATGAGGTGCAAGGCTACATAATACATCAGTTTCCACTCCCAATGGCTAGACTCATAAATATACTCATTACAACACACTTCATGTGACAGAATGACATACAAAGCATAAAAATATCTCTGTAGAGTAGAGAATTAGTGGTAGTAGAAGCAACAGTAGCATGATTCCATGCCTCTGGCCAGACCCATAATATGTGACCTAATATTATAATTATTTGTCATAGTATAAAGAAAATTCGAATCATATGTTTTTAGAAATAATATCTTAGTATATATTAGATCAACACACTCATGAGTGTTGTCATATGTATTGAAGGCTACACTACTGAAAAGACTTTAGTTACCCTAATCTTTCGGCAGGGAGATTATGGAGGAAGAAGCACCACTGCAACTCTTTCCTTGTAAGTTTCTAAGTTGCTTTTCCACCGATTGTGCCCAAAGTACAAGAGTCTTTCTAGCATTCCAGACTCTGGAGAAAGAGAGCAGATTTATCTGGGCTTGAGCAAAAAACAGCCTGGGGTGAAATCTTAAAGGTGACTAGACTTTTGTCACATGTCAGAGGGTTCTCCTTTTTCAAGATGTTATTATGACCTAGTCAGAATTGTTGCCATTGAAGAAAGTCAGCACTGTTGCCCAACATTTCTGCCTTCCGTTAAGTAGCTCTGTTACCTTGTGCACATCACTTCTCAGGTTCATAGTTCCTCTTCACTGAAATGTTGAAGTTGTGCCATATGATTGCAAAATTCTTTCCAGCTGTAATTTTTTTTCTAATGCATGTGTGCCAACATATGCAGATATTGATTGACAATACATTATAATCTGCAATATTAGTTATTTTATCAGTGTGCACACTTTCATTCTCTAAAACCCATCAGTGGCAAAATGCTTCACTGTTTTAGTCCCCAATGTCCACCATTTCTTGCTCTGTATTAAGATTGCGTATTATTCCTAAAAGAGATCATTGGGACCAGATGCGGTGGCTCATGCCTGTAATCCCAGTAATTTGGGAGGTCAAGGCAGGAGGATTCCTTGAGCCCAGGAGTTTGAGGCCAGCCTAGGCAACATGGCAAAACTCCATCTCCACAAAAAATACAAAAATTAGCCAGGCATGGTAATGCATGCCTGTTATCCCAGCTGAGGTGGGAGGATTGCTTGAGCCCAGGAGGTCAAGACTGCAGTGAGCTGTGATCAAGCCATTGCACTCCAGCATGGGTGACAGAACAAGACGCTGTCTAAAAAAAAAAAAAAAGAGGTTATTGGGAATGTAACCTTAAATAATGGGGAATCTTGTGTTCTTACAAAAAAATTTGTGATTAGTTCAGTGAGTAAAGCTTTTCCAAATTACCAAAGCTAAATAAATAAATAATCCTTGTTTATTCCAAGGCTTAATCCTACTGAGGGCCCCAACCTGATTCCTGATTAATCATGCAGCAGACAGCAGACAGCAGCTTCTTCTTCTTCTTTTTTTTTTTTGGATACGGAGTCTTGCTGTCTTGCTGTGTCACCCAGGCTGGAGTGCAGTGGCGCGATCTCGGCTCACTGCAACCTCCGCCTCCCGCGTTCAAGTGATTCTTCTGCTTCAACCTCCCGAGTAGCTGAGAATACAGGCATGCTCCACCATGCCCGGCTAATTTTTGTATTTTCAGTAGAGTTGGGGTTTTACCATGTTGGCCAGGCTGGTCTCGAACTCCTGACCTCATGATCCACCCACCTCTGCCTCCCAAAGTGCTGGGATTACAGGCATGAACCACCATGCCTGGCCAGCAAACTGCTTCTTGTTAGCTGACCTTATACATTTCAATGAAACAGACTGTGAAAAATGACACATACACACAGATCCCAGGCAGTAATTATATTAAAAAATACTTTGTTAATTGTTTTACAGACAGCATTAGCCTTAAGAATAAAATTCCGTCCACAGCAAATCCTTTTTCTTTCATTTGCTTCTAATCTAAGGGATAAACATAGTCAAATGCTGTTATTGTTACCCAGGAAAATTTCAGCTTTAAAACTGATTGAATCCATTTTCTTTATCTTATTATCTTAGACCACAGCAATTTTAAAGAACACAGGTAGAATGACAGCAGTCCATGATCCAGACAGTGTCATATATCCCTTGTTTGTTTTCTTTCTTTTCTCTTTATCTTTATCCTGAAATTTCCTTTCTGTTCTACTGTGAAAGTAAAAATCTGAAAGGAAAATAATTAGCTATTCATACTCTTCTAACACAGCCACATGTTCACATGATAAATGAAACATTACCACACAAAACTGCTAAAATGACATCCTTATTGGAGGTCCAATTTACTTAATTTTATGTCTTCCAACTGTTAAGACAAGGGTCACTCATTCTGTAAAATTAATGGCTGAAATAAATTTAGAATTTAAAAAGCATAAGGAAAATATTTCTTTGCCCAATATATGGCCAACCTGTGGAATTTATTAGCCTGGGAGGTCATAGATTCAGTCAAGAGACGAATTAGAAAAGCTAGATAATTGTATGACCAGTCATAATACTGTAGTTATGAATACTAAGAAAAGGTACTAATAGAATCTCATGCTTCAGGGTACAAGCTGATCTCAGCTCACTAGGAGCTTTGAAGGACTTCTCTTATTTCCTTATGATGCTCCTCTGAGCAAGTGGCTGGATTCACATTGAGGTTTTACCAGTTTTTGAAAGTAACTACTATTGTGAACAGGATACCACATTTAGGTCACATTGGGGTTTTGTTGTTGTTGTTTGTGCAACAGCATCTTGCTCTGTCACCCAGGCTGGAATGCAGTGGGGCAATCATGACTCATTGCAGCCCTAACCTCCTAGGCTGAAGTGATCTTCCTGCTTCAGCCTCCTAAAGTGCTGGGATTACAGGTATAAGCTACTGTGCCTGGCCTGTGTTTTTTGTTTTTTGGCAATGAAAACTACAGATGTCTGCTAATACGATACAAAAAGAGCAATGAAACGACATGTGAGTTTAAACTTTTTAAAGAGTTTATTCATTAATTCAATAAATATTTATTAAGGGCCTATCATGAACCTATCACTGTCCTAGGTGTTTGGAATACAACAAGGAGCAAAACAGAGAAAAATCCTTGCTTTCATGAAAATCCCACCATTATTTTATTCCAAGGTATCAGTATTGAAGTCTATGATCTTGTGATATGCAGTTAGTTTAGAAGTGGATAAGGTGCAGCATTTCAGGTGCAGCTCCTCTTGAAGCTATCTGCCCCCATACCCTACTTAAAATAGAGCGACAAATACTCCCATTTAAAGAAGGGAAGAAATGAGAGAGATGTAACAGTTAGTAGTCCGTAAAAATTCTGAAGTCTAGCGTGTCAGATGTTGCTGGGGTCCCTCTATTCAAGAAGCAGAGAATGTTTTTTTGATTAGGCCCCAGTTCTTCCAAGGCTCAACTCCATAACTTACTGTCCTCTAATGTTCTTCTCAGAGGAAGGAGGTTTGTTATACTATGGGCTCTTTCCTCTACCCTCTGAGACACTCTTCGTTTTCAACAAAAAATAGCTCATGTTTGCAGTTGGGTGGCTTTCTTAGCCTGCTTCCTGTATGTGAAAATTTGGAGGCCCAGGGAAATCTTCTCATTTTGAACTTTTTCTTTTGTCCAAGCTTGCAGGGATTTTTATCAGTCTAAATCTTTTAAAAACTTTTTGGAACTTTGTGCATATGAATATGATTTGGGCCTATTCCATGCCCTAAAGACCACATCACTAATTCTTTTTGAGAAAGTCACTCTCATCTTTGGGCTGTATACCAGGCTGCTGTAATACATCCTTAAGATTGTAGGCACCACCGACTGGGCGTGGTGGCTCACGCCTGTAATCCCAGCACCCTGGGAGGCTGAAGTGGGCAGATCACGAGATCAAGAGATCGAGACCATTCTGGTCAACATGGTGAAACCCCATCTCTACTAAAAATACAAAAATTAGCTGGGCGTGGTGGCCTCCCAAGTAGTCCCAGCTACTTGGGAAGCGAGGCAGGAGAATCGCTTGAACCCGGGAGGCGGAGGTTGCAATGAGCCGAGATCGCACCACTGCACTCCAGCCTGGCTACAGAGCAAGACTCCATCTCAAAAAAAAAAAAAGAAAGAAAGATTCTAGGCACCACCTTATACCATTCAGTTGTTTAACAAGGGGCCTTTCAGCCACACCCTTGATCTGGATCTTCACTGTGAAGTCATTTCCTTTCCTTTTTTTTTTTTTGAGACAGGGTCTTGCTCTGTTGCCAAGGCAGGAGTGCAGTGCCGTGATCATAGCTCACTGTAACCTCAAATTCCTGGCCTCAAATGATCATCTCACCTTGGCTTCCCAAAGTGCTGGGATTACAGGCATGAGCCACTACACCCAGCCAGTCATTTATTACTTTGAGAATCTTTTAATGGCTAGAGAGACCAGAAATATGAAGTGTCTTTCCCCCAGCTCTCAAGTCCTGGCTCCTTTCTATTGCTTATGAATTCTGCAGGAAAACTGCACAGTTCTTTCTTTAGCTCTCTCTTGTTTTTGTATGTTATCTTATACAATTAAAAAAAATCTACTCCTTCAACATTTTGCCTGGGAATCTCCTTAGCTGATTCTCTAATCCATTGGGTAAATTCCCTTCCCCTTCCCCTTCCCCTTCCCCTTCCCCTTCCCTTTCCCCTTCCCCTTCCCCTCCCCCTCCTCTCCCTCTCCCCTCCCCCTCCCCTCCCTTCACCTCCCTTCCCCTCCCCTTCCTTCCTTCCTTCCTTCCTTCCTTCCTTCCTTCCTTCCTTCCTTCCTTTCTTTCTTTCTTTTCTCTCTTTATATTTTTATTTTTTCCTTTAGAGTCTCATTCTGTTGCCCAGGCTGGGGTGCAGTGGCACGATCTCAGCTCACTGCAAACTCCACCTCTTAGGTTCAAGCAATTCTCCTGCCTCAGCCTCCTGAGGAGCTGGGATTACAGGCACCCGCCATCACGCCTGGCTAATTTTTGTATTTTTTTAGTACAGATGGGGTTTCACCATGTTGGCTAGGTTTGTCTCCAACTCCTGACCTCAGCTGATCTGCCTGCCTCGGCCTCCCAAAGTGCTGGGATGACAGGTGTGAACCACCACGCCTGGCCCATCGGGTAAATTTTCTATCTTCCATATTATCATAGGCAACCGTTTTGCTATTGTTGCACTACTATATAATACAGATTGCCATTTTTCCTGAGTGCTATAGCAGTTTCTTAACACTTTTCTTGCTCCTAACAATTTATTCTCTATTTTCTCAATTTTGGCTAACAGTTTTCCTATCACTTGTCCAGCCTCTATCCATCACCTTGTCCCAAAGCTAATGCTACATATTTCAGGTTGCTGTAACAGCAGCACTTCAGTTCTAGTACCATTTTCTTTATCAGTTAGCTTTTGCACCATAATAAACTATCCAAAGCTTTGTGAATTATAATAATATCTATTGTTTCTCCCAGTTTTGTGGGCTGACTGTGTATTTCTTCCATCAAAAAAGATAGCTAGATTGTCTAGGATGGTTCCACACATCTCTGGTGATTGTTCTATGTCTGGTGAAGTGATAGCCATGTATCTATCATCATTAGTAGGCTAGTTCAGGCTCATCCATATGGTACAAACTCATAGTGCACAAAGTCATAGTGGTACAAAGTCACATATGCAAATTTGTGGGCCACCTTTCACAGTCTACCACAATTCTTTTCTTTTCACTTCAGTTTTGCTTATCTTCTTTATTCTAGTACTGAGGGGAATTCACTTTATTAACAGCTTGATTGGTCACCTTACCAATTATTGACTTTCTTACTATGTTACCTAATCAAGACTGTGTGAAGATTTACTAATACTATGCATTTGGCATAATAGTTGTTCATTACTTCATCAAACTATGTTTCTTTGGATCTTTTTGGTGAGTTTAACTCTTCCTTTTATTTGAGAATTCCATACTCAAAATCATTGAGTATAGAATTATTAGTCTTGGAATTAAGTCTTAGTCTTAGTTCTTAGCCTTCATTATTTGAGTTCTAGTTGCGTTAAAACTGTTATACTTTGAGGGGCATGGTTTACCACTCATGAGCTTTTATACTCCTTTCTTTGTTATTACAGAACTGATATTTTCCATAAGATTGATCTTGCCATTAAGATGAATACTGAATACAATTATGAATTTGAAGAATTGACTATAGTAGAGTGAATGAAATTTCAAATTATATATATATATAATGTGTGTGTGTGTACATATATATATATGTACACACACACACACACATATACATATATATGTTCTGTTTTCTCTGCACTGGGAGTAGTAGTTCCAGATGAGAAGGGAGTTTGAGAGAGACCAATTTTGGGAGTGGGAAATGGAATTATATTTTGGGGAAAGCATCTCCTTAAGGCTTTTGCATTCTTAAATCTGTCAAAGGAGTAATTTATTCTCTCATAAATCTGTAATGATACACAGTTGCACATAATGGTTTGTAATTTCCTTTGGTCAGCAAAGAGAAAAATGAAAGAAGTAAACAAGCACATGAACCCAGTAATGTCCACCCAATATTTCATAATAGTCCCCGAGATGGTAAACCTAAATGATCTTGCTTGCTGAAAATCATGGCAATATTTGAGAGGATGAGTTTCCAGTCATAAATGAAACACAAATAATGAGATGTTTTCTTCTGCCCTGAATAACCTGAAATGTTAGCTACAATTTCCTTCAACTTGTGAGCCTTCTGCATTCATACAGCCCTGTAATAGAGTACTCAGCGTCAATGCCCATTTCCTATACTGATCATATAAAAAAACTTAACATGTTTATAAACTGAAAGCTTAAACCAAAAGTTTGACGTTGTTTCACTGAACTCTCAAATTCATCTTATCATTTCAAGATAACTTTTCTATGTTCCTCCCTCAAAAATGAAGAGTTTATGTTAGAATAAATAAATGTTATACAAAAGTGTCTGTTGAAACCAAGATGTATTTTTATATCCATGTTATTATTAAGAATGATATGTAAAAAAATCAACCTAACTACCTGAAGAAATTATTTTGTTAAGTGGTTACTAGGACTGATGTATGATAAACTCACTGTCATCCGAAGGGTAAACTATTTACTCATTTTCCATGAGCAGTTTACAGACAGTAAGAGGTTTTTTTGATTTCATATCAGATACATGAATATTACCAACATTACTTGAATGACTGATGCCTCTGATCCGGAATACTTAAATTTCCTCCTTACTGATGTTTCTTTTTTTCTTTCTTTCTTTCTTTCCTTCCCTTCCTTCTTTCTTTGTTTCCCTTTTTTTTTTTTTTTTTTTTTTTTTTGGCAGAGACAGGGTTTTGTTCTGTCACCCAGGCTGGAATGTAGTAGTGTGATCATAGCTCACGGTAACCTTGAACTCCTGGGCTTAAGCATTTCTCCCACCTCAGCCTCTCAGAGTAGCTAGGACTATAGGCATGTACCACCATGCCCAGCTAATTTTTTTTTTTTTTTTTTTTTTTTTGGAGTGACACAGGTCTTGCTCTGTTGCCCAGGCTGGTCTTGAACTCTTGGCTTCAAGTGATCCTTCCTCCTCCGCCTCCCAAAGTTCTGGGATTACAGGCACAAGCCACAGTGTCTGGCCTTGATCTTTCTTACTTTATTTTTTGACCACCACCAAACCATTTCATGTATTGCTATCAGAATAATTTTTCTTAAGCTGTCATTATTGCTTATGGAATAAAGCCCAAATTTCCTATTTGGCGTTCAGACTCTCTATTAGCAGGTATAAATCCATCTATTTTCACTTTTATTTTAATGTAATAATTTCAGAAATAAGGTTAACTCTAGCTCGGCTATAAAGTTTTTTTGTTTTATCTAGAGCTGACTGATGCTTATTTACTGAAGGTGCTGGGTACTTTACCTAACATAGGAAAAAATAGACTCATTTTAAGTAGGCAAAGTGATGCAATCAGGTTTTTTGTTTTGTTTTGTTTTGTTTTGTTTTTGAGATGGAGTTTTGCTCTTGTTGCCCACGCTGGAGTGTAGTGGCATAATCTAGGCTCACTGCAACCTCCGCCTCCTGGGTTCAAGTGATTCTCCAGCCTCGGCCTCCTGAGTAGTTGAGACTACAGGCGCCTGCCACCACGCCTGGCTAGTTTCTGTATTTTTAGTAGAGACGGGGTTTTATCATGTTGGCCAGGCTGGTCTCAAACTCCTGACTGCCCACCTTGCCCTCCCAAAGTGCTAGGATTACAGGCGTGAGCCACTGAGCCCGGCTTCATCAGGTGTTTTGTTTTGTTTTTTTGAGATGGAGTTCCACTCTTGTTGCCCAGGTTGGAGTGCAGTGGTGCCATCTTGGCTCACCACAACCTCCACCTCTCAGGTTCAAGCGATTCTCCTGCCTCAGCCTCCCAAGTAGCTGGGATTACAGGCATGTGCCATCACACCTGGCTAATTTTGTATTTTTAGTAGAGATGGGATTTCTCCATGTTGGTCAGGCTGGTCTCGAACTCCCAACCTCAGGTAATCCACCCATCTCGGCTTCCCAAAGTGTTGGGATTACAGGTGTGAGCCACCGCGCCCGGCTCATCAAGTTTTTAATGGGTCTGAGGATTCCGTATCATGTCAATCTGGAAGGCCTAGCACTGCTCAGGGCCTTCTCTGCAGTTTAGATTCAACAGATACCTATTAGGAGTTCATTATGTGTCAGACATTTTGCACATAACATTATATTGTAATCCTCAAAACAGTCTTGTCAGGTTTTATCACAGTTCATATAATAGTATCACAATTTTTAGATAAGGAATTTGAGCTCAGAGAAGGTAAAAAAATATACCCAAAGTTTCATTACTGCTCAGAGTGGAACTAGAATTTGAATAGCATTTTCCTGAATCCACAATCTATGTTCTTTTCCCTTTACCACAGCTGTGGCATAAATTCAACATTGTGCTGTTTTGGTGCATCCCAGAACCTTCCTGTAGTTTTATTAGGTGACCTTTGCACCAGGATGACCTTGGGAGGTAACAGGCAATGAATGAATTTTTTAGAATTACAGTGTTCCAGAGACTTCCTCTTATATATGGGAGGCTCTGGATTGTTCTTTCTCATTGGGTCAGGACTACATGTTGCATGATGACAAACAGATGTGTTCTTCTTGACACTATGTCTTGTCTGGGTATTTAAAGAGTGACAGTGATGATGAAGATTAACCTGCAGTAATGCTGCACGTGTACTACTTTACGAGGTCAGAGTTCACAGTCTTCAGTGTATTCACTGATGTTGCTAATGATGCTGCAAGTAGAAATGAATACAGGCCATGCATTCAAAAGACATTCCTTATATTATCCTTCAAGTTAAGCATTTCTAAGA
Organism: Pongo abelii; assembly: GCF_028885655.2. NCBI lineage: Eukaryota > Metazoa > Chordata > Mammalia > Primates > Hominidae > Pongo > Pongo abelii. Next base: position 58,266,997 of record NC_071991.2, read on the forward strand.
CATTTAAGATATTCTACTGGGTTTTGGGTCTATAAGAATAATTGAAATAGACCTTGAAGACTTTAGTTAATTGTAAAGGATCCTTTTCCCAGCTACCTCCCAAATAATTATATCTTTTTTCTTTTCTTTTCTTTTCTTTTTTTGGAGATGGAGTCTCACACTGTAGCCCAGGCTAGAGTGCAGTGGCGCCATCTCGGCTCATGGCAACCTCTGCCTCCTGGGTTCAAGCAATTCTCCTGTCTCAGCCTTCCCAGTAGCTGGGACCACAGTCGTACGTCACCACGCTCGGTTAATTTTTAGTATTTTTAGTAGAGACGGGGTTTCACTGTGTTGCCCATGCTGGTCTCGAACTCCTGAGATCTGGCAGTCCGCCTGCCTCGGCCTCCCAAAGTGCTAGGATTACAGGCGTGAGCCACTGCACCAGATAGTTATATCTTACAGGATAAGAATTTTGTGGAAGCTCTTTAAAAGTAAATAGAGAATGTTTGGTCATAGAAATATCAAATACTAAGAAGAAACACCTAAGCACTTTAGGTGCATTGGAAAAATATTTAACTTGTTGAAGCCAAATTTCAAGTATATTGGACTTCTAGACTGTGGTTGGGTTTTAATTCTGTATTTCCAAGCCCCAAAAAAATTTTTTTTAAATAGGAAACTCTTTTTAATCTATATACTCCCTGAATTATTTTTCTGTATATTTTGGTTATATGTCTCAAAAGCTGAAAAGGGCCTGAAATTGTATCCTATTTGCAAGCTAAGTTAGCCTGTCAGTTTCGTGGATGCTGGCAGAAGATATAATACTCCTGGGTCAGAGACCAAGGACAGTTTATTACTTACAGCATTAACAGTAGACAGAATATCAGCATTTATGCCAGCCCCTTAAACCTCGAATACCGCCTGGCAATGTGAAGAGGAGCAGGTGATATTTGCACATGCAATGGGGAGTATTGTAAATGAAGAACCCTGAGTTCAGAGAACCCAAATCATTTATAATGGGCCGTAAGCATGTCTGTCTTTTGCCCTAGGAGACACTGTCTCTATATTCCAGAGCTGAAGGCAAAATTGCCCTTTGCTTCAGAGCAAAACACTATCTGTATCACCCATGGATGATTGCTTGAAACAATAGTCTGGAACAGAGGCAGTCAATGTTTCTGCTTGAAAGACGTGCAGAAATGTGAGAGACCCGTGGAGAATTATCTCCCAACATGCAATTTCTGGAGTCCCAAGAAACTTTGGGGAATGCTACCAACTTGACACATTTAATAGAAATAGAAGACCAGTTATATCCTGTGGTTTCAGGGGTCCTGACCCTCAATTTAACTACATATCTTGTTTTACCATCATAACTTTACTTCTTCGACCCAAGCTTTAGTTCTGCAAATGAGTCCCTTATCAAATTGCAGCTACTGCTGGAAATATTTCAAATTTATAACTTCATACTTTAGTATACAAAGGCTGGATGTCATAGGAGAAGAATATTCCTGGGCTTGGAATTAGATATAGGCTGTAAGCCTAGTTCTGCCACTGACTACACTGATGTTCACTCTTTTGGATTATCAAATAATAAAAAACTAAGCTCCAGCTACTTGGGAGGCTGAAGCAGGAGGATTGCTTGATCCCAGGAGTTTGAGACTGTCGGGAGCTGATTGCACCCCCTGCACTCCAGCCTGGGTGACAGAACAAGACCCCATCTCTAAAAACAAACAAACAAACAAACAATAAAAGAAAAGAAAACAAATTAACAAAAACTAGAAAACATGGAGAAATGCTATTTAATTTCTGAGAAAAAATACTTACCAAAATAAAATTCTATACCTATCTAAATACGAGGGTAAATGTGTTTTCAGATATGTAAAGTCTCAACAAAGTTACTGCCCTTGTACCATTTTTTCAAGAAAGTATGGGAAGATATGTTCCATTAAGATGAAGAAGTAAAATCAGAAAGAGGAAGTCATGGAATAGAAAAGACAAGGGATCTAATACAGGAGAGAGGCAAAGGATCTGGATCTTTGCCAGGATGCTGGCAAAGGAAACCCCATAATGGCAGATATCCAGCATCCTAGAAAGCAGTCCAGAATTTAACAGAAGGACAGGAAAGTCCATATGGATGTCTCCAAGAAACAGATTAAGCTGATAGATTACAGGAAGTGTTTGACTATATTGAGAAGAGTTTTCAGTCCAATGGAGCATTTGAGAATGAGTTTATGACAGCTATGTAGAAAATCAAGCAACCCAAAAGAATAGACACAAATATAAATTCTTGGGAAATAAAGTTGTATAAGAAATGTAATTACAATATACTCCAAAACTGAGATGTAAATAATGTTAATAGATTCATAGTTATATAAACTTTAATTGTGGATTTAGCCCAAATGTATGCCACAATTATGTTGGAAAGATGGAGAAGGGGAAATATATACGTGTTTTGGGTATGTGTGTCCGGGGATGGTTATATTAAAAGAGGTGACCCATATTCCATAGAATGAAGTAAATTAAATAATGTTTATTCAAAAATCAAGAAATAACAGTGTAAGCACATTATTAGAAAATGGATGTAAACATCAAAAGAAATAGCTAAAAATAAATTAAAAGTGGTTACCATAAGGAATCAGGAATAGGAGCTGAAGGGGAGTTTGGCTTGGGGACTGCATTTTTCTCATGTTTTATTTTTAAAATTATGTACATGTATTACTTTGATAAAAATAAAAATTGACTTTAAAATGTAATGCATTAATTGGCTCATTGCCAGTTAAATGTTCAGTAGAGATTAGTTGAAATTATAAATGGGATGATGCCTAGTGGAATGAAAGAGGCATATACCAAAGAACAGAAGGTAATGCTATTAGGAGAGGTGCAATTTATATTTCCAGCTCATTTACAATTTTTTTCTAGGTCCAACCTTAGCTACATCTTTGATCTCACATCATAAACTATGTTAGAGTATTAACCACATTTAGAAGCTGTACTAAGTTGTTTGGGACACTGGAGTCTATATGGCAAGTCACTACTCCAGCACGCTAAATGCTATCACCTCAGCCTCAGTGAGTTAACTCTTCTTCACTGAGTGCCTAATACAGTATCCAGGGGGTATCTTGAATTGCTGGAGGAATATTGCATTGTTTACATGTAGGGGGTGGGAGACAGAGGAGAGAAAGCTGTTGCCTTCTTTCCTCCTTAAGTTTCTGTATGCCTGTAGAATTTAAATTACAAGTCTCTTGGGTAAAGATGATGCCCAATTCAACATTCTGAATTGCATCTAGCAATTGTTATTGCTCAATAAGTATTGTAGTTGTAATGCTTGGAGGGCTGGGATGCTGTGGCTTAGACAAAACTGTTGCCTGTGTGTGGAAATTAGCTCACACTGCCATTATATTTCTAGCTGACTCGCAAGTGTTGAGCCTGGGTTGGGCTGCTCATCATGTGATACTTTCATAGCTTCACTTCTCAGGACAGTTCAGCTAACATGGGTCTCAGAGCCCTGTTTCAGCTGCAGCTTCTTCTTTATGGTTTATATGCAGTTTTTGTAATCTGCAGTAATGAGCTAAGGATCTGAATGCTAGGAAACAAAGGAGTAGTATAAGAAAACTATTAGACTTAAGAAAACTATACTAGAGTTCTCAAACTTCCACATCCTGTTTTCCATTTATTCATTAAAGAATATGGGCCGGGCGCGGTGGCTCACACCTGTAATCCCAGCACTTTGGGAGGCCGAGGCGGGCGGATCATGAGATCAGGAGATTAAGACCATCCTGGCTAACACGGTGAAACCCCTTCTCTACTAAAAAAATACAAAAAATAAATAAATAAAAATTAGCCGGGCGTGATGGTGGGCGCCTGTAGTCCCAGCTACTCGGGAGGCTGAGACAGCAGAATGGCGTGAACCCGGGAGGCGGAGCTTGCAGTGAGCCGAGTTCGCGCCACTGCACTCCAGCCTGGGCGACAAAGCGAGACTCCGTCTCAAAAAAAAAAAAAAAAAATGAGCAGCTATTATGCATGAAACGCAGTGTTAGACACTGTGAATATGCAGAGTTACAAAGACATACTCCCACATCTCAAAGAACTTATAGTTTAGACAGAGAGATAGAGTTCTAAATATTATCAGTATCAGGTAGAATGCTCTAAAAAGAGCATTATCTCTGGAGTCAGAGGATCTGGATTCAAATTCCCTACTTTCTAGGGGCATGGCTTTAAATAAGTTGCTTAATCTTATAGAAGCCCCCACGATATGGAATAATAATGATAATGATTCAGTGAGTTAATGCTTACTCAGCAAACTATCTGGCACATAGTAAAGCCTTAAAAATAATAACATTATATTTATTTTGTCATATTTGTTATGCTATTATTAATGCCACACAGAACAAATAAAATGTCATGTGAGCAAGGTGGAAAGAGTTCCTCCTGACGGTATTGGAATAAGATTAACTAAGGAAGTGGCAATTGAACTGAGCACAAGAACAGGATTTTTATCTTGTTGAAGAAGGAAGGGGATAGTAGTTCAGCGTTTTAGACTTGGAATAGTATGAACAACAACAAAAAGGCATGAATGGTTTTTACTCATTTAGGGATCAGGTATGCTGGGGGTTTGTAGAAAGAAATAATGCTGGAAAGTTAGATGAATCCAAATTAGGATACACCTTAAATGTTATAGGAAAGGAATTCAAGTTTTATACTTTTGGTAGAGAGAAGAGTTAGGAAGTTATTAGTTGTTACCTAGTTGAGAGGAGAGGAGGAGGGTACTGTGGGCCCCTCCTTGGATATTGGAAATATAGGAAACACAGTAGATACCATCAAGTGACTAAGGTGGATTGTCTTGGCATCAACTAATGTGGAACCCAAGAGGAAAGTCTGATTTACAAGGAAAATAATGATTTTTATTTTGGAATTTGGTGACTGTTTTAGCCCTCGAGTTTCTTAAAATTTTTTTCTCTCAAGAAAACGTTTTTAAAAATCAATGGTTATATGAGGACTAAAGTTTTGTATCACTTCAGAGGCAATATCATATGAATAATTTGACTTACAAGTGGCCTCCTATGTGCCATACCAGGAAGTCATATAATGTATAATGAATGTTATATACTTTCAGCATAAGGAAACATTAGGAATATTAACATGCCAAATACTTTCTATAAACCGTCAACATCCTGTCACACCTTAGCAGGAATTGTAGTATCTAAGGTAAAGATTAGTAATAATTTAGCAGGAAGAACATCTCTTCACATTTGTGTTGATTTATCTTTGCACCTGCTTAAATTACCTCCAGTTGAAGGATTTTTACCAACTTATCTATAAGGCATGCATAAAAAGCTATAATTGAGTATTCACATAATGCTAAATTTGGTTGAGAAATCAGCAAATTGAATTGAAAACAAGATCTCCCTTTTGGGTAGCAGCACTTCTATTCTCCTCACACACAGATACTCCCTGAGATGTATCTCTGAATTCAGTAGATATTGTACGTGCCTCAAGCTAGAAGCAAGGGAAATAACAATTTACCCACAAGTCTTTTTGACATTTATTATTACAGACCCAGTTGGGATGATTTCTGTTAACACCACCAGCTATGATCTTGAACTCAGAAGGTTATAGGAAGATTAGCTGGCCAGGAGATTGGATGAAGTGGTTTAGTGGAGCTAAGTGAAATGCATATGCCTATGGTGAGGCATCTGCCTATAGCTTGAGTCAGTCCTCCAAGATTAAATGGGTATAAATAACAATAGAATATTTTCCCACTAGCTTGCAAGCATCTTACTCTCCACACTCCTGATATTTCTAAGGTCAATGAGAAAACATGAGAGGCCCATATCTAGTAATGTGAAATATCTTTTATTAAAGGATTTCCCTGCTTGGGTCTTTCAAAACTAGAGTCACTGTAGAGTTGATCATTCATTCATTCACTTAATATTTTTGTCTTCTTGTGTATCAGGCACTGTGCTTCTAGAGGAATAGAGTGTGCTTGCCTCTTGCCCTTTCCCTCTTCTCACTGGCTGGAATACAAACAGGATGATGAGCCATCTGAGACCACTCAGAAGAAGGGATGGCAGAATAAAAAGACAGGAACTTGAGGTTCGACATAGTAGAACCACTGTATCAGCTCTGCATGGCTTATATATTTGGAGATATATATGAGAGAGAAATACACTATAATCTTTTAATTTGCCAATATGTTAGATCTTATTATGCAGCCAAACTTATTTGCTGACCAATATAGGTTAACATGATACATGGGCTAGCAAAAACATTGAAAGGAATTTTGAGAAAAGGAAAAAATGATCATCTGTAATCCCGCTCTTCTAACACAACCATGTTAAAATTTGTATATTATCTTCTGAACCTCATCCATATATACATGTTTTTACATAATTTTAATGAGTTTACATACCATTTGACATTCTGCTTTTATAGATTTAACTTTATATACTGCCTGTTCTTTCATGTTTTAGCATAGTTGTCATAGTTATTTTTAGCAGCTTTATACCATTATAATGTGTTGCTGCACTATGATTTATAAATCTATTCAAAGGATAAATTTTTAAAAATTAGGTTTATTACATGATCTGCTCATTTACTTTTTGATAAATCTGGTTGGGTCTGCAAGTGTCTCTTAAATGCTCAGCTTGAGCCTGGAATATATACTTGGTAGGAGATGCGTATAATAAACAATTAACAAATGCTAGCTGGAATTATTATTATTCTTAGGATTGGATTCCTCTGTCTATTCCTAGAGATGGGAAAGTTGAGAATAAGATCTTGTTTGAAATGACAGATGAGTCAAGTTGATAGACAATTATGCAAACAACCTTTACTGAGCTATAACGAACCAGTATTGATAGGCCACTTGTTAGTTGTAGGGTTTGTGAGTTGTGCTTATTCTTCAGATGTTCTGGGCTGGAATACCAACTCAGCCTTCTTCTATTTCTCACATTTAGCCATGTCTCCCTCCCTTTATTTACTTTGATTATTTTTACTCTATATTGGATATTTGATGCTTTCTCTGTGGGGCTTGCCAGTCATTTGTGAGCTTGCTTAATGTTTTGGATGTCCTAATAGAATGGGATCACTAAGAAGAGCAGTCCACAAAAGAAGTTTTATGTTTTAAATTTTAAATTTCTCATTTAGTATTGTTTTAGCTAAAAGTCTAATATGGCATTGACTGGAGATGATAGGGTTTCTTATGTGGGTGGGTTCTTAATGTCAGAATAATCAGTTAATTTGGGAGTACTTCTGGTAAAATGTATATTTTAGAATTTTAAGATTGAGTTTACTTTTTATTGAAGTGATGTCATGGGAGCAAGGTGGAAAGAGTTCCTCCTGATGGTATTGGAATAAGATTAACTAAGGAAGTGGCAATTGAACTGAGCACAAGAACAGGATTTTTATCTTGTTGAAGAAGGAAGGGGATAGTATTTTAGCGTTTTAGACTTGGAATAGTGTGAACCACAACAAAAAGGCATGAATGGTTTTTACTCATTTAGGGATCAGGTATCCTTTTTAATTTAGGATCAATTTTAATTAAAATTGTGTATAGGTAATATTTTCACATTATTTCAAAGACCAGAAAGGTGTTAAAAGGTACACCGTGACATGTCTCCCCACAACATCCTCATCTACCTAGTCCCCCCACTTCTTCTAACCATTGTTAATAACTTCTTCTTTATAGAGGTTCCTGATACATATATAATAAAATAGAAATGTAGATTCTTACATTGCCTTTTTTTTCACACTCTTCTGTACTTCAAGAAGCATCTTTTGAAGAAATGGATTTTTTTGTATATTTTCAACACACATAAAAATTAATTGATAGTAGTTTCTGGTAATATTACAGGTATGATTAAATTTCAAGAGCATATTCAGAGTCTAGACCTTGGAATTATTTTCTTCTTTGAACATTCATTGAACTAACACCATAAGAAAATTCCACGTAATATAGTTTGTGCTGCTAACAATGAAATGAAAGAACAGAGCCAAATGGTCAGAGTATAGCCTGAATATGTGTCGGATTCCAAAGTCGAAGTTTTCACAGCTGTGCAGCACTTACAGCCCACATATCTATACTAAGACAAGAATATTGTGGCTGGATACCCTATAAAAGATGTCACATTTCACATTTTCACTTTGTCATTTCTGAAGTCTAGTATCAACAGACAAGATCTAAAACCATTTATTTCAAGTGCATAAAAGACTGATGATATAATATGATATGCTTTTGGCTGTAACAGAAACTCCAACTCAAAGTGGCTTGAATGATAAAGAATTTTTTTTGGCTCTCCTAACCTAAAATCCAGTGGTAGACAAGTCTTCTGGATTGATTGATGTAACGGTTTATTTCACCAAGGGACCCATGTTTTTTCTGTCTTTGCTCTCTGCTGTCAGTGATGTCTACTTTACGTTCAGATTGATTTTTCTCATTTTTATAGGAATTTGATTATTCACTTTTCCAAGATAGAGTGGCATGCAGTGGGGAAAGACCATTAAGGAATGCTGAACATAAAGGAATCCTGGGGACCTGACCCTCAGTTAAGACATAAGAATGACCACCAGGAGTGTGTTTGGTGGGTTTTAGAATGAATGGATAGAGAGCAACATGAACAGGAGTTCTTGTTTAGAGACTAAAATATATCTTATTCAAGGTCAGTCATTCTCAACTGAAGCTGTACCTTGAAATCACTGGGAAGATTAAAATGAAAATACTGATGCCTAAGTCCAATTCCCAGAGATTCTGATTCATTTGTTCAGACATTGGAATTTTTAAAGTGCTTTCCATGGGATTCCAGTGAGTAGACAGGATTGAGAACCATCTTCTAGGAATGATAACAGTTCAGAACTTTTAGGAAGAATAAAACAGAAGTCAAACATATAATTAGCTTTTAATTCCTAATGAAGTAATATTGTCAGATTATAAAATTGGTTATCAAACATCCCATGTTTATTAAACACTTAAATTGACATAAAGCTTAAAAATAGTCCATTATTCTAATGAAAATAAAGGCAGAATCAGAACATATATTTTTGTGGTTAAAACAAAAATAAGAAGCTAGAAATATCTATACTTTACTCTCCTTTTGTTAGTAATTAACAGCATATTTGCTAATCCTCACATACTCTGATTCCCCCAACTCTTGAATCCACTCCTTCTCCTCTAATTCTATTGCTCTTACCTCAGATCAGCACCTCATAATCTTCCACATGTATCACTATGCAAGCTCCTAATTGGATTTGGTATCTCTTCCCTTCAGTCTTTCTTTCACAAAGCTTCCAGATGAATTTTCTCTCAGGAAAACTATTACATCGATCATATCATTCCTCTGCTCAAAAGTCTCAAATTCTGCAGCTTGGCCTTTCAATGCTTCTATAGTCTGGGCCAAATCTACCTTTTGTCTATCTCATATTTCACTTCTTCATTCACTCCATGCTTTGGTTAAACTGAGTTAGTATATCATACATGCAGTCTGCCTGTTTACTTATTAACACTCTGCTTAAACTTACCTTTTCCATAAAGTATTTTCTATAATTCAGCTGAAAAAATATTTTCTTTCTCAAAGCTCCATAGGATGTTAACTGAATTTCTCTTGTGGCACAAATCTTGTTCTACCCTCTAATATAGTGATGTATATACATGACTTACCTCATAGTCTGGCAGCTTTGCATCCTTCTCTATGCTTACATTTGTTGAACGAATTAGTGAACTTTCCAGTTTCTTCTCTTTATAAACTTTAGACTAGTTTTACATGTTCCTATGGTTCCAGAACAGTTGGAGGAGTTTAATAAGAGGGACCGTTGATTAAAATATCTCACATTTTAGCCGAGCACGGTGGCTTATGCCTGTAATCCCAGCACTTTTGGAGGCTGAGGTGGTTGGATCACATGAGGTCAGAAGTTTGAGAATAGCCTGGCCAGCATGGTGAAACCCCATCACTATTAAAATACAAAAAATTAGCCAGGTGTGGTGGCAGGTGCCTGTAATCCCAGCTACTCAGGAGGCTGAGGCAGGAGAATCGCTTGAACCCAGGAGGCAGAGGTTGCAGTGAGCTGAGATTGCACCATTGCACTCCAGCCTGGACAACATGTGTGAAACTCCGTCTCAAAAATAAAATAAAAGTCTCACTCACATTTCACCTGGAAGCTTGTTAATGTTTACCATTATCTGACTACTTCTTTAGCTACTGTCATGTGTCAGACATACAAACTCAATCTATAATCCCCACAACAGTCATCTCATCCTCATTTTTCAGATGAGTGAACTGGAATTCAGAGAGGGTAAATAACTTGCCCAAGTTCCTTCATGAATTGACAGAGCTGGAATTCCAGACCTGCTCTGTGTCACTCCAGAGCTATACAAGACAGGGTTAAATTGCAATTAAACTGAAAATAGAGATGAAGTCTAGATATTAGGCTAGTGATGTTTTAATTTTTTCCCAGCTCATCTACACAAGGTCAAGTTTCCATCTGCTGATTCACACATCAGTCTATTCTGACTGTGTTCCCAGATCTACCAGCAAAACCACTTCCTGTCCAAATTTACAGTCAAACAAAGAAAAGCCAAATCTGCATGAGATACCTTGAGTCCAGCCCAATCCAATCCTGCAGAAACCATTAGGATTTAATAGTAGTGACTGAGAGGCATGAAAATGAGATAATACAGAGCTTTGTACAAGAGATGAAATTTTATGGGGTAAACAAAATTGGTATGAAAGCTCAGCCTCTATATTCAGTCTCTTTCTTGCTTTTTACATATTCATAGGATGTACAGACTTTGCCTACATGATCTCAACCTTCAGTTTCAAAGTGAATTTTTATGACTGTTATATGGATATTCCCTAAATAACCATGTTTGTTTTTAGCCTTGTGGATGTTTACCTAACATTTTCACTTCTCACCCAGAGACAACCTTCTGGAAACTATGAACTTCAGTTGAATAAATACAGTTTTGTTCCTGTAGGTTTAGACGTTGAGAATTAACTTTAATGGGAATTTGATAAGTTGGGTCTATAGCTGTTACTAGAATAGAGTTATTATTTAGTTCAACAGAGAGGAGGACATCCATTTTTCTTACTTGAAGGTGTCCCTCTACTATAAATCCCTATGCCAAGTCAGTCTCATGAAGGCCAAGTGCGAACATAAGAGGTAATAGTAGCAGGGATGGAGATTCTTTTAAAACATTTGAGTGAGAACTGTGGGCATGATTAGATACCATAGGGACATTAGGAGAGACATTTTGGCCATCAGACTTTTGTGGCATAGCACAGCTATAACTTTAATTCCTCATATAAGTTTCATCTAGTTTCTGGATACTCTGTAGAGTAACTGTCATTGTTGAGGTCAGGACTAAACTTTCCAGAGTCAGAACTGTCTACACCAGAGGTGCTTTTTGGTTCTCAAGCAATAATGCACAACTAGACACAATGGCTACCCAGGTACCATGGAGATTCTGTGATGAGATATGAAACTCAAGATAAAGTGTTTCCCAGAATCTCTAAAATACAGGAACTGCATTGTTTCCAGTGTGCTATGCCTTTTATTTGTCTTCCTAACTGTTGCCTAATGAGTCCCAATTGACACATATATAGAAAGGATACCAAATTGATCATAAATGTGACTTTTATTCTAAGTCAGAGAACAAATTAGATGACCTGAATAGTAGCTGATATTTGATGCCCACCAGGTTCTCAATATTCAAATCTTTTCTTTTTTTTCTTTTTTACCAATTAGCCCAGAAGTATAGGCCATTAACTAGATAATGTTACACAAGATAGGAAGTTTAATTTCAATTCCTAGCACACCATGAAATTACTGTTGAGCACCTTAAAGTCTCTTTATTTTTGTTTTTAAGTTTATAAAACTGGGAGATTAATATCTTGATCTCATAGGAAGGCTGTGAAACTAGATTAGATTAATAACCAATAAATATGGAAATGCTTTAAGCAAATGAATAACAACTTATTAAGTACATTTGTTTATAACTATGTTTAAGAACATTGAAAGGTAAATTAGTACAAACCGTTTAGAAGACAGTTTGGAAATACCTATTAAAATTCAGAGTAATAATGTTAGAGAAGGGGAAAGGCAATTTTACTTTTCACTTGATACCAGTCTGATTTTTTGAGCATTTAAAATGCTCATGTTATATAGCATTTTAAATTAAATAATTAAAAATAAAGAGTACTGCATCTTTTAAAAGTAGGAATGCTGTAACAGTAAGTGAATTATTAATGTTTGTCTTTATTCCTCACAGCAACTGAAGACTGATCAGTTATATAGTTCACATTTAATTTTTTATTTTAGAATAGTAATGTATTAACGGCTCAGTGTGCCATGATAACAGTTTCAACATAAATACGTATATTTTGTATTCTGAGCATAAGACATAATAGCTCTAATTAAAATGCTTCTAGCCATCCTAGAAGCACTTCCAAAAAACCCTCAAAAGCCTGTGTCTTTCCATCTCAGATTTTTTTTTATCAAGTTGTACTCTAACTCCTGATGCCAGAGAGATGAACAAGAAGATCCAGAGCAAAAACTACTTCAAAATCTTCATTAATGAGGTGTAAGAAACCTTCCTAAAGCTCCTACTATAACAGGAAGTGCTGGAAAAAACTTGAGGGAAGAGGAAAAAAAAATTAAAAGCAGCCTAAGAAAGGACCAGACTTTGAAATATTGCAATAATAAAATATTTTACATCTCTGCTTTGATTTTGTCCTCTGAAAATACCTTACACTAGAAGATTCTGCTTTAACTTTGAGTTTACTGAAAGACTAAATCACTCTTCATTAGTGACGACTGGTTTAATTTTTCATACAAAAGCTTTATAACTTTTTCTGTTTTAAAATAAGGTATTTTCACAAACAAATGTTATTTCAGCCAATTATTTTGCACAATAAATTCAAATATAAAGTTAGATTAAGAATATGTAAAGGATCAATTCAATCTCATTTAAATTTAGATTCCTATACTTTCTTTGGTAATTCAGTTAATCCTATAATGGCCTGCTCTTAGCTAACAGAGAGTGGATCCCAAACCTAAGGCCTTCTAAGATAATGCAATAACAATGACAGGGCTCAGAACACACTACCCCAATATATGGCACCTTGGCATTTGAGAAAACAGCTGAAGCAGGAAGGCCTCTTTGACTGTCTCTCATCTTTCTTCCTTGAAGCAGGCCATAAAATAAATTATCTGAACTTTCTCTAAAGCAGACCATAAGACCCTCATTCCAAAAGGGTCTTCCATATATCCAGAGGAAAGGAATAAAGCTACACAGAGAAGAAAAGAATCTAAATACACAGGCTTTGCTAAGTTCCCCCCAGTTTATTACCATACCCTTTTGTCCCTTTCGTCCTCCAATCATACTTCTGCCCAACAGTCCATAAAATTACACAGATTTCCTGATTTCTTTGGGTGTTTTTTTTTTTTTTTTTTTGAGGCAGAGCCTCACTCTGTTGCCTAGGCTGGAGTGCAGTGGCACAATCTCAGCTTACTGCAACCTCTTCCTCCTGGGTTTAAGCAGTTCTCTGCCTCAACCTCCCAAGTAGCTGGGACTACAGATGCATGTCACCACACCCGGCTAAATTTTTTTTTTTTTTTGTATTTTTTGTAGAGATGGGGTTTCACCATGTTGGCCAGGCTGGTCTTGAACTTCTGGCCTCAAGTGATCCACCCGCCTCAGCTTCCCAAAATGCTGAGATTACAGGCCTGAGCCACATCGCCCAGCCTGGGTGTTCATTTCTGAAGGCTCTTATGTAATTGATGTAAAAGTTGAATACGTTTATATGCTTTTCTCTTTTTAATCTGTCTTTTGTTGTAGGGGTCTCAGCCAGGAGCCTTGCAGTCAGTGAGGAAAAACTATTACATTTTTCTCTTACGACAATTACTTTTTGGTTTTTCTAATATTGCGAACTCACTTCTGAGACGCTTAGCATAGATAAAAAAACAGATATAAATTAATTTTCCCGTTATATGGAGCTTGAAACAGATTGCTAATCTCAATTCAGAAAATGCCACAATTAAATCTGTGAAGAAAGTTTTTATCAAACTAAACAGAGAAACAAAGGAATAGACTTTGTAACATACAAGCTATTAACAAGGTGCAAGTAGCATGTGGCAAACAGAAGGTAGAGCTATTCCCTGAAAGTTTTCTTTTTATCTTAAATAACTTTGTAGGATTTTAGAGCTTAGTGTTGGCATAGCTCTGTTTATGTTCTGCTGTTATCCAGGAAGAAGAAACATATTCGACTTCTATGGCAGGCTTCTTATCATTCCCTAAGATCTTCTTCCAGACAAATAGAATTTTTAGCTGGGCATGGGACCATCCAAATAAACACTTCCCAGACCCCTTCGAGCTAGTGTTGCCATGTAGCTAGCTTCTGGCCAGAGATGCAAGTGGAGGTGAGAGCCCTGGCAGCTTGAGAGCCCTCTTTTTTTTGAGATCGAGTTTAGATTTTGTCACCCAGGCTGGAGTGCAATGGCGTGATCTTGGCTCATTGCAACTTCTACCTCCCGGGTTCAAGCGATTCTCCTGCCTCAGCCTCCTGAGTAGCTGGGATTACAGGCACCCACCACCACCCCGGCTACTTTTTTCGTGTTTTTAGTAGAGACAGGGTTTCACCATGTTGGCCAGGCTGGTCTTGAATTCCTGGCCTCAACTGATCTGCCCGCCTCGGCCTCCTAAAGTGCTGGGATTACAGGTGTGAGCCACTGCATCCAGCCTAAATACACAAAATTTAAGGCTCATTGAGTCCACTTTGGGAACGAACCACTACTTATTTAAAATCTGATTTAAAATGCCTGGTGTCTTTTTTGTGGACAACATAGATAAAAAGCAAAACAAAAATAAACATCATAGTAAGTAAAAAAACATATTTTACAATACAGTTAAAATGCAAAGTGAGGCCTGAGTTCTTATCCCAATTGTACTACTTGTTTTTACCATTCTATAATGAAATAAAATAAATATATGTATTACAATAGATACAAATTAGTGCAAGTTGTCCTCAAGAGAATGTGAGTAGGTGATGTCACTTCACTAAAACGGTGAGCAGAAGCAAGGTGACTTCGCTTCCTTCTACTGAAAGCTAAAATATATAACACTGAGGCTGAGCACAGTGGCTTATGCCTATAATCTCAGCACTTTGGGAGGCCAAGGGGGTAGATCACTTGAGGCCAGGAGTTCAAGACCAGCCTGGCCAACATGGTGAAACCCTGTACTAAAAATACAAAAAAATTAGCTGGGAGTGGTGACACATACCTGTAATCCCAGCTACTTGGGATGCTGAGGCATGAGAATCGCTTGAATCCGAGAGGCAGAGGTTGCAGTGAGCTGAGATCATGCCACTGCACTCCAACCTGGGTGACTGAGTGAGACTCTGTCTCCAAAAAATAAAATAAAATAAATTAAAAATAAACATATAGCACTGAGATTATTACCATCTGTATTCCAGAACTGAAATATAAGGATGAGACAGTTCCTGGGGCCACACAGAAGTGAAGAACTCCATGTAGACACTAAGAGAATTTGACTTTTATATCCATGATGCCCTTCCCTCGATTTGCCAGGCACGAAGCATATGGAAAATGTCCCTCAACTCATGGTTACTACACTGGAAAAAGTTAGATCAAGGTGGACAACCAGCTTTCCCACCATCTTGGGTTCCCTGTACCTGCTTCAATTCATGGAAAGCATTGCAAGTGCCTGGGGGCGGGGGGTGGTGGGGCGGGACGGGGCAGGTGAAATTCATGAGGACAGTCGGAGACAAAGGCAGGAGGCAGGACTGGCGTCCACAGACTGGGGAACTCTACTCTGTATCTTGGCCAAAAGAGATATCAAATCAGAGTGGCTGTTCAGCAGCACTAGGAGGTATGTTTCATGGATCACCTAGGCATTAACCACTGGGCAGTTTTTCCATACTGCAAGGATATCCCCTTTGAGACTCCTCCATCTGTGAAAGGCACTGCTTCAAAGTTTGCTTGAACCAAGGCAAACCTGGGCTTAAGAGCCATATACTGCCAAAAAGGAGGAAGTGTTGCAGCAAAAAAGGTATTCAACAGGTATATTACAAAGAATTCTCTAAGCAAACATACCCAATAAAAATCAAAACAAGCCAGACAGAGAAGACTAGAATAGATAACTAATTCTTCAGTGTGAAGACATGGATGTACATCCACAAGAAACAATAGCAAACAGAGAACTAGGACCTCTCCTAATGGACAAAACAAGGAGCCAGTGATCACCCCTAACAAGACAGAGATAGGTGAGCTCTCTGATCAAGAATTCAAAATAGCAGTTTTAAGGAAACTCAGTGATCTCCAAAATAACACAGAAAAGCAACTAAGAAATTTATCAGAGAAATTTAACAAAGAGATTGAAATGATAAAAAAAAGGAAACAAATCCTAGAACTGAAAAAATATGTTTGCTGAACTGAAAAATTGATTAGAGGCTCTCTTGGATCTCTTCATCCAGCAGAATGGATCAACCAGAAGAAAGAATTAATGAGCTCAAAGACAGGCTATTTGAAAATACACAGCCAGAGGAGAAAAAATTATGAAATGGAATGAAGAATGCCTATAAGATATATAAAATTACCCCAATAGAGCCAATCTAAGAATTACTGGTATTCAAGAGAGAGTTGTGCAAAAGCAAGGGGTAGAAAGCTTATTCAAAGAAATAACAGGAAACTTCCCCAAACTTGGGAAAGATAAATATACAGGTATAGGAAGGTCGGTGATCACCAACCAGATAAAACTCAAAATTACCCAAAGGCAATTAATAATCAAATTCTCAAAAATCATGGACAAAGAGAGGATCCTAAAAGCAGCAAGAGAAAAGAAGCAAATAACATATAAAGTAGCTGATAAGGTTTGGCTCTGTGGCCCTACCCAAATCTCATCTTGAATTATACTCCCATAATTCCCACATGTTATGGGAGGGACCCGGTGGGAGATAATTTGAATCATGGGGGTGGTTTCCCCCATACTGTTCTCATGGTAGTGAATACGTCTCATGAGATCTGATGGTTTTATCAGGGGTTTCCGCTTTTGCATCTTCCTCATTTTTTCTCTTGCCACCACCGTGTAAGAAGGGCCTTTCGCCTCTTGCCATGATTCTGAGGCCTCCCCAGCCATGTGGAACTGTAAGTCCAACTAAACCTCTTTTTCTTCTTAGTCTCTTGTATGTCTTTATCAGCAGTGTGAAAATGGACTAATACAATAGCTCCAATTCATCTGGTAACAGACTTCTTAACAGAAACTGTACAGGCCAGGAGGGAGTGAGACAACATATTCAAAGTGCTGAAAGAAAAAAACATGCCAAGTAAGAATTTTGTACCCAGCAAAGCTATCCTTCAAACGTAAAAGAGAAATAAAGCCTTTCCCAGACAAACAAAAGCTGAGGGAACTTATCATCCCAGACCCATCTTACAAGAAATGCTAATAAAGGGAGTTCTTTAATATGAAAGAAAAAAATTAACATGCAAAAAGAAAACATTTGAAGATATAAAACCCACTGGTAAAAGAAAATACACAGACAAACTCAGAATACTCTAACACTATAATTGTGGTACGCAGTCCACTCATAAATCTAGTATGAAGACTAAATAACAAATCTATCAAAAACAATACTAGCTACAGTAACCTGTTAAGAGATAGACAATAGAAAATACATAAATAGAGACAACAAAAAGTAAAAATGTGTCCGTAGGGGAATGAAGTTAAAGTGTGGAGTTAATTAGTTTTTCCTTTACTTGTTGGTTTCTCTGTGATCAAAGATAAGTTGTCATTTGTTTAAAATAACTTCTTATACATATAAGATGTTTTTGTCAGCTTCATGGTAACCACAAAGAAAAAACCTATAATAAATATACTAAAAATAAAAAGCAATGAATTAAAACATACTACCAGAGGCTGGATGTGGTGGCTCACACCTATAATTTCAGCACTTTGGGAGGCCGAGGCAGGTGGATTGCTTGAGCCCAGGAGTTTGAGACCAGCCTGGGCAATATGATGAAACCCTGTCTCTACTAAAAATACAAAAATCAGCCAGGCATGGTGGCACACACCTGTGGTCCTAGCTACTTAGGAGGCTGAGGCAGGAGGCTCGCCTGAGCCTGGGAGGTGAAGGCTGCAATAAGCTGAGATTGTGCCACTGCACTCCAGCCTGGGTGACAGATCAAGACCTGTCTCCAAAAAATAAATAAATAGTAAATAAAAATAAAACATGCTACCACAGAAAATTACTTAACCACTAAGAAAGACAGTAAGAAAGGAAGAAAGAGAGACATTAACAAAACAACCAGAAAACAAGTAACAAAATGTAGTAGTAAGCTATTATCTATCAATAATTACATTTATGTAAAGGGACTAAATTATCCAATTAAAAGACAGAGTGGCTGAATGGCTAAAGAAATAAGACTCAACTATATGCTGCCTATAAGAGACCCACGTCATCTATAAAGACACACATAGACTAAAAAATGAAAGGATGGAAAAAGATAGTCCGTGCAAATGGGAACCAAAAAAAGCAGGATTAGCTACAGTTAGATAAAATAGACTACAACTTAGACTTTAAAAAGAGTTAAAGAAGTTCACTATAATGATAAAGGGGTCAATCCAGCAAGAGGATATAACAATTATAAACATCTGTGCACCCAACACAGAAACACCAAAGTATATAAAGCAGACATTAATAGACCTAAAGGGAGGAATAGACTGCAATACAATTATATTGGTGACTTCAATAACCCACTCTCAGTAATGAACAGATTATCCAGTTGGGAAATCAACAAAGGAACATCAGAGTTAAACTATACTCTAGATCAAATGGGCCTAAATTGACATTTAAATAGTGTATAAATAGTCATTTTATTGTGTGACATAATAAGCACTTTTGCCTTTATTTATATTGGTATAAAAATATCCCATTTCTGATTTCTTGAGTCAAATTAATTGACTGTTAACCACAAGCTAGTTGAAGAGGAAGACATTACTACTGCTAGGCTAATCTTTATTAAACATTTAAAAAAATCAAACCTCCACTTTCCCCTCTTTCCTACCTTCTTTTTCCCCTTGACCTTAACACTTAGTAGATGATCTCATGGCCTACTTCTCAGAGTATATAGAAACCTTCTGTTGGGAGGTCTCTCAACTTTTAATACCAAATCTCCAAACCACCTATGTCCATACTTATCTTGGTATCCTTCCCTCAAGTTACAATAGAAGGAATATCTCTCTTCCTACCCAAGGTCAATATCTTCACCTATGCTTTGGATCCCAGTACTTCTTGTCTTCTCAGGAAATCTATGCTATAGGTTATCCCTTCTCTCTCCTATATCTTAAATATTTTAAATGTCTTCTTCTCAATGGGATTATTCCCATCTGCTTATAAACAAGCTTGTTTTCTTCATTAAAGGAAAGGCTCCTGGCTAACAGTCACTCCTTAAATAGTGCTTGGATGAACAATGTCAACACTTGCCTGTGTAATTCTCTCTTTTCTGTACTTTTAGAGCTGACCCCATGGCTGAGATTATAGGTATCCATATTTCATAAGGTTATAGCTAAGTCTTCTAAACAAAAGAGACAGATATTCTGCCTCATTTATTTATTTATTTGAGACAAAGTCTCACTCTGCTGCCCAGGCTGGAGTGCAGTGGCGCAATCTCAGCTCACTGCCACCTCTGCCTCCCAGGTTCAAGTGATTCTCCTGCCTCAGCCTCCTGAGTAGCTGGGATTACAGGCATGTGCCACCATGCCTGGCTAATTTTTGTATTTTTAGTAGAGATGGGGTTTCACCATCTTGGCCAGGCTGGTCTCGAACTCCTGACCTCAGGTGATACACCCAATTTGGCCTCCCAAAGTGCTGGGATTACGGGCACGAGTCACTGTGCCCAGCCTATTCTCTTTCTTTTACATGGCTGCATATATCTACTGTCACCCTTTAATGTGTTGATGTCTTGTTATAATTCCCAGAGAGGAATCTTTTTTTCCCCAATTTACTTATTTCTAGAGAGGATCTCAGTGTGGTTTCAAAATACACAACACTAGTTTTTGCAGTATTTTTCTAAATAAAAGTATTTCTTAGCCAGGTGTGGTGGCTCATGCCTGAAATCCCAACACTTTGGGAGGCTCACATGGGAGAATCACTTGAATCCAGGAGTTTGAGACCAGCCTGGGCAACATAGTGAGATCTCATCTCTACAAAAATATAAAAATTAAAAAATCAAAAAAACCAAGTATGGTGGTGGGCACCTGTGGTCCCAACTACTGGGGAGGCTGAGGTGGGAAGATTGCTTGAGCCCAAGAGGTCAAGGCTGCAGTAAGTCATGATGGCACCACTGTACACTGCACAGGTGACAGAGTGAGACTCTGTCTAAAAAAAAAAAAAAAACGGCCGGGCGCGGTGGCTCATGCCTGTAATCCCAGCACTTTGGGAGGCCGAGGTGGGTGGATCATGAGGTCAGGAGATCAAGACCATCCTGGCTAACATGGTGAAACCTCGTCTCTACTAAAAATGCAAAAACTAAATTAGCCAGGCGTGGTGGCGGGCACCCGTAGTCCCAGCTACGTGGGAGGCTGAGGTGGGAGAATGGCGTGAACTGGGGAGGCAGAGCTTGCAGTGAGCCGAGATTGTGCCACTGCACTTGAGCCTGGGCGACAGAGCGAGACTCCGTCTCAAAACAAACAAACAAACAAACAAAAAACTTCTTACAATTAGTGTACATGTGTGCACCACCCAGATAATAGCAGCTTTGGCAGAATTTTGTCTCTAGTCTGTAGTTTTCATTTTTCATATATAAAACTCAATGAGAAGTACAATGTCAATTGAGTAGTTCCACCGGAAAAAAAGGAGGTTATGGCTTACTGACTTTATTGAAATAACTTGCATTTACATCAAGAGTTGACCAAAATTTCCTGTCTTGAAAATTAGTACTGTACTTAGCTACTTAAATGGAGCCCATTGCCATGTAAGTTGGCAATACCGTTTTAATAAACAGGATTGAATATTTGTAGAGAAACATTAAATGCCTCATATTTTGCATGTCTTATGACCATGTGTATCAGTAAAAAGAAGCAATTGAATATGTTTCCACAAATGGAAAAGATGTTAAAGCAATAAGAAAAAAAGATGTACTCAAGCTGATTCAAGCTGATCAGAAGATGTATTTTAGGAGCAGACCTTCATTTACATGTCTTCAAATAATTATTGAACTTGTCAGTAAGAACAGCTGCTTAATCTGAGTTTTATGATGGCTTTATGACTCGTTGCTACTTAAAGCAATCACATAAGGGCAGCAAATCCCCACAACATCAGAAAATGTAGTATTGAAAAACTCCAGTATTAGGTTCCTATAGATGAGACTTCATGAGTAGTAGAAATAATAAAAGATGGTTCCACGAGTGTGTGATGCAATAATAGGAATTACTATGATTAAACCGGACAACTTTCATTTACTGGACAGATGGTAATTCTTAAGTAGAATTTTTCCAGAGAATCAGCACAATATAGGCACTGCATTCAAAGGCACTTGTTATTAAAAATAAACAATTGAAAATAATTTGCAACGAAAGTTCAAAACTACTTGGCAGAATGAACGTGAGTATTCTTTAGAAAGCTAAGCCTTCCCAAAGGCTGAAGCTTGGCTTGCTGTTATGCATTTTATAAAACTACGACATAATTTTTTAAAGTTTCCCAAGCAAGCCCTGTACAGTTCAGTTTTAAAAAGTGTATTTTTTTGCTTGGAATGTTTCTGAATTCCATCTAGAGAAATTTTAAGAAATTTTACTCTAAGCATAGATAAGGAAAAAATGAAACCCTTTTGGCAATCAAGAAGAAATTTAGAGATTTCTAGACTAACCACAAAAGAAATAATGCCCTCTGACCTCAAAGTTTCAGTGAGGGGATAAATATGACTACTAGGTTTTAAAAAGTTCAGTGAGTGGATGGTAATCTCTGAAAAGCAGATTGGAAGGCAGATCAGCATGAATTTGAAGATATGAAGAAACTCAGGGAAGTTCATCAAGGCTGGAGTATCATAGTTACTGCCTTTGTAAATATGAGGTTGTCAAGCTATATTCGTTAGTCAAGCCCAGAGTTTAGGGTTGATGGGCTCAGTAATTTTGTTGATGGAATATATGTTTGATGAATGAAGAAACTGCTTAACAGTTACATACATTAATAAGCAAACTAAAGTCATAAACCTTAATATATTTTCTACAAATAGTCCTATCAACTAAAATGGTGTTTATTTGGTAGTATAATTACATATGATGGTTCTATTGATTACTTAGAAATCTTATACAGTTTATAGATTTTGTAGGTATGTATTTTGGTTTCCTATTGCTGCTGTAACAAATTACCACAAACCTAGTGGACTGAAACAGCACAAATGTATTATCTTATGGTTCTGGAAATCAGAAGTTTGAAATGTTTTTCACTGGGCTAAAATCAAGTTGTTATTAGGACTTCATTCCTTCTGGAGGCTCCAGGTGATAATTTGTTTTCTTGCCTTTTCTAGCTCTTAAGCCCACCTGGCTTCCTTGGCTTGTGGCCTCTTCCTCCATCTTCAGAGCCAGCAGCATAGCATCATAAACGCTCTCTATGTCTCTGTCATCACATCTCTTTCTTTGACGCTGACCCTCCTTCCTCCATCTTATAAAGACACTTGAGATTACATTGGGCCCACCTGGATAATCCAGGATAGTTTTCCTCTCTCAAAAGCCTTAATTTAATCATCTCTACAAAGTCCCTTTTGCTATGTAAGAACACATATTCACAGGTTCTGGGAATTTGGATGTGGACATCTTTGTCATATTTTCATGCCTACTGCAGTGTGACAGACTGGATTATTGTTCCAACTCTTTACTCCCTACCAAGAAATAGGATTATAGATTCATACCCTTTCCAGCAATTTTGCAGTGCGTTCCCAGAATGGTTAAGTTCTATCCCCACCCCTTGGCTCTGGAATTGACCCTATGTCTTGCTTTGGCCTGTGAGATGTTGGTAGTTGTGACATAATTGAAGGCTTAGAAAGTGCTCGTATGATTGGGCCTGCTCTCTTGTACTTCTGTTATTGCCATGAGAAGAACATGCCCAAGACAAGAGTCATGTGGAATAGAGCTGAGTTGCCTTAGCTGAGCCTGGCCTGAATCAGTTAACCTTGGCCAATCCATGGATCTCTACAAATTAATTATTGTTCTTTTAAATCAGTGAATTTTGAGATAGTTTGTTATGCTTAATTTTTGTGGCAATCACTGATGCAGTAGAGATCTTAGATTTTCCTTTTTCATAATCTTATCTTTCACTTATAGTTTTTGTACTGCTAGATAACATTTCTTCATCATACATTTAACAATTACTTAACAACTATTATATGCCAGGTATATGCAAAGATCTAGGCAGAAAGTTGGCAGCTTAACTTTCATGCTCTGTTCATGTAGCACTCATAGACATTCCCAAAAAAATGGAGGAAAGGGCACAAGGAAGAGATGGAACCTGAGGTCATTCTATGATAGAATTGAATGGCAAAGATTTGATTTACTTAATCATCATGACCAGTCTACATTACTGTGACATTAATTGAATACATTTTTACTGAGAACTTAATTTATGAATGTGCTTGGTGTTAGGGATACATATGAGAAGAAGATGCAGACTTTGTTTTCATATCTAGGAATTATATTACTAATCATAGCGTTGTAAAAAAAAGTGACAATTTATTATATTCAATTTGATTTTATAGTCATAAGAGTCATTGTGTTTCTGACTTTAAAAACATAATTTAGTAGGAAAAGAGTTTAAAACTATTAGCTTAACTAAGTTTTGTTTAGTTGATCTTGGTAATTTATACCAGGGCTTCTCAAGCTATCTTTGATGAAGGACCATTTATTTTTTGTTAAGTTTCTAATCTGTGCTGACACATTTATAAAATACAATAAGAAATGCTGAAACTGTGTCAAATTGTTATAAATCATTTCTGAATATTCTGGCTTTCTACACTCATCTTTTCATGTACTGGTAACAAATAGTTTGTGGATTGGCACCTGTCAGTAGACTACACTTTGGGTAACACTGCTACTGATTCTAATTATTACAAATCAAGAATGTGAATATATTTGAATGCATGAAATTTGAAGACTTATCAGTACTTCATATGTCAAATTTATTGTTTTTTAATATTAGCTTTTAATTTTTTCAGTTAAGAAATTATATATGAAAATGAAAATGGGAAATGTTTTCTATTAATTCAGGTCCATCTTCTCTTTCTCTCTCTTTTTTTTTTTTTTTGGCAACAGTCTCACTGTGTCTCCCAGGCTGAAGTGCAGTGGCACAATCACAGCTCACTGCAGGCTCAACCTTCTGGGCTCAAGCAGTCCTCCCACCTGAGCCTCCTGAGTAGCAGGGACAACAAGCATGTGCCACCATGCTCGAATAATTTTTAAATTTTTTGTAGAGGTCTCATTATGTTGGTCTCATTGTGTTGCCCAGGCTTGTCTTGAACTCCTGGACTCAAGTGATTACCGGTGGTTAACACCAGTAATCCCAACACTTTGGGAGGCTAAGGTAGGTGGATTACTTGAGCTTAGGAGTTCAAGACAAGCCTGGGCAACATGGTGAAAACCTGTCTCTATTAAAAAAAGAAAAAAAAAAAAGCCTGGCATAGTGATGCATCCCTGCAGTCCCAGCTACTCAGGAGGCTGAGGTCGGAGGCTCCCTTGAGCCTGGAGGCCAAGGCTGCAGTGAACTATGATTTTACGACTGTATTCCAGCCTGAGCAACAGAGCAAGATCCAAAAGAGAGAGAGAGAGAGAAAGAAAGAAAAGAAAAGAAAGAAAGAAAGAAAGAAAGAAAAAGAAAGAAAGAAAGAAAGTGAGAGAAATGGAAAAGAAGAAAGAAAAGAAAGAAAATCCTCTTCTAATGTGTAGCAGTCAATTACAATAAAAACAAAGCAGATAATTTGGGGATACTTCAGGAAGTCCTTTGTGCTCTAGCAAGTTAGGTAATTTTTCTAGATTTTAAAAATTATGTTTTCATAGCATTGCATAAAATATAAAAATAATTTTTTACCTCTGAAAAAAATAAGGTAGCTATTTAAAAAATAAAAGCAAATGCTTATAGAAATATAAAGCAAGCTGGCTGGAGAGGAATTGGAATTGTCAGTGATTTTTTTCTCATATATATAGGTTACTGGGGGAGGCATCATATTTGAAGTGATAACATGGTTTTAGGGTCAAAGCAAAGAACTAAAACAAGGAGGAAGCTAGTTTCTCATTACACTGCAATGTGCCTTTAGAATGTTGAACAAATGGACTGAAGGAAGCAAAGCACATCAATGGTAAATTACATAATTCTTGATGTCTTTTCTTGTCCCGTAGACATGTCTGTGGCAGCCCACAAATTGTAAAGACTGGGTAGATGTCAACAGTGCTGACTTTCTTTGTTTACCAAATTTCAGTACATAAAACCACACTAAAGTAGTCATTAAACAAAGAAGAACTGAAAGGGGAAGAGTTGATATCTGAATTATTTAAATAAAATATCTTAAAATTATGCTATTAGGGATGAGGGTAAAAAATTGTTTAGTATTATGAAATTAAATTAAACATGGATTTGATGGATGAATATAGGGAAAAAGTATAAAAATTAAATGGGGTTGAAATGGGGGTAGGGATACAATAATTTCTAAGTATTGTAATATGCCATGCAAATTGTGAGCAGATATACAAGACAGTACTTAAAGTCCTGTAAAAATGTATGTAGGCATGTGTGTGTTTTTCTTTTGCCTAGTAGTGGGACACTATAGAAAAAGGGAGAATTTTGAGTGCCTTTTAAATCTTTTTTTTTTTTTTTTTTTTGAGACAGAGTCTTGCTCTGTTGCCCAGGCTGGTGTGCAGTGGTGCAATCTTGGTTCATTGCAACCTCCACCTCCCAGGTTCAAGCAATTCTCATGCCTCAGCCTCCTGAGTAGCTGGGATTACAGGCATGTGCCACCATGCCCAGCAAATGTTTGTATTTTTAGTAGAGACGGGGTTTTGCCATGTTGGCTAGGCTGGTCTTGAACTCCTGACCTCAAGTGATCTGCCCACCTCAGCCTCCCAAAATGCTGGGATTACAGGCATAAGCCACCTTGACCAGCCTAAATCTTATTTAATCATACTCATATTGGTCTTAGTCATTTGTAAGACACTACTGTTTAATATTGACAACTTTGAAAGTCACTGAAAAAAATTAAATGGCAATTTAATGTTAACAGCTGCTTATGGTTATCAAATCCATCAAAGCCCTTCATGAATATATTAAGCACAAACCCACCGAATTACTATTGCTGAAGACAGCTTGGTATTTTAAAATTGCCTAGTGAGAATAGATGTACTATAATAATAGGAAGGACTCTGGTTACAATTTACTATTTTGTCTTTACATATAGAAAGAAATCCAGACCTGTTTTTAATTATTTAATGTTCTAGAATCTTTGCCAACCTAGTTTTTTTTTTTCCAAGACGGATTCTTGCTCTGTTGCCCAGGCTGGAGTGCAATGGCACAAGCTTGGCTCACTGCAAGTGGGGGTATTTTTTATTCTTTAGCTATAAAATGATTTCTAGGAGTATATTTAGAAAATCATGTTTCATCTAAATTAATGTTGTTTAAATAGCTACAATAACAAAAACAAAATTCCTGTAACAAAATAATTCATATGGGCAATGGTACAACAATTCAGTAAATAGTTCATATAGAATAAATCATGATTCAGAGGCCAAGTGCGAATCTGCCAAAGTTTAATTAATAAGGCAGCTATGTTCTTCAGTTTCATTCTTCTAGGAGACTGTCTTTTCATTAAATGTTGATAAGGATTTTGTGGGGATCAGTGCTATCCTAAAGAGAGAGCAGGGCACACAGCATAACATATGACCATGAACATCTTGCTTGCTTTACACTGCTAGTCTTGAAACCATTATTTGGAAGGCTGATGCAGCCTGCTTTCCCTTATAATGTTTTAAATTCCAAAATACGGTCTCAATTATCTTTCATCCAAAGCCATAATATGCTTAATCCAGGTATTAAACCATTAAATCCAGGTACTAAATCATTAAACATGATTTCTCAAACCAACCTAGATCAAAGTACAAAGGAAGATAGTTACCCATCCACTCTCTCTCTAATTGGTAAAATTTCAAGGAGTGCAGGAAGGGTCATCTTTAGCAATAGGGTGGATTGGGGAAAATTAAGTTGTATCAGTGACCCTGCATTTTCCCCCTTAGGAAAGCTCAAGGACAACTTTCCCTGACTCTGTTATGAACCAAGAATAAAAATGATATATTTAGGATCACTCAATTGGGCCTCTGAGGTAGAAAGTAGAGATTTTGGTGATAAGAATTAAAGGGAGAGAATCAAAAGTTTTTATCTTTTAATGTACCTGCTCACAGTTCAAGGTAACTTCATCAAACCATCGAGGAGTAGTAAAACAATTCACATAAAGAGAAGGGATTCTGCATTAAATTTTAGGTAGTAATGAAGAATGAGAATTTTCTTGGCATGTTCCTAGTGCACATACACTTTGGGGACAAAGCCCGATAAGTAATAGAAGGCAAGAATGGGATTTGGGCCCATCTCTTCTCTGGAGATCCAGGTGGTAACAGCAGCCTATAAATTAAGACTAAGAGTAAGGCAGAGCCAGAGTCCAAGAGACCTAGATGTAATCAAGACAAATATGTCTCTTTATTAAAAGTAAGTACAGTAAGGACTTGGTCTACGAACCAGGCAGGAGAAACTCAGTTACTAGAGCTAGGATATAAGATCAGAGCCAGATTATCATGAAAGCTGACCCTTCTGATGGTTAGGTCCCTGAGCACTGAGAATCTTAGATAAAGGAAATCAATTCAGTTAAAGGGAGAAGAGGGCTGCTACCTGGGCAGGGAACCAGGTAGCCTCTGACAAGTCTGGAATGGGATGGTTAGTTCTCTCACCTTATTCCTAATTTGTAGAACCCTAAAGACGTACAGCATTATGTTAATTACTTAACTCTAGTTCATATTAAATTGTTTATTCTTAAAATGATTGACCAGGGCAGCAAAGTGCCTGAGTACAGTCGTGTGCCACATAACGACGCTGGTCAACGATGGACCATGTATATGACAATGGTCCCATGAGATTATAATACTGTATTTTGACTGTACCTTTTCTATGTTTAGATACACAAATACCATTGTGTTACAATGCCCATAGTATTCAGTACATTAACATGCTGTGCAGATTTATAGCCTAGGAGCAATAAGCTATACCAACTAGCTAGATGTGTAGCAGGCTATAGATCTAGGTTTGTGTAAATACACTCTATGATGACACAGACATACACAATGACAAAATCACCTAATGATGCATTTCTCAGAATATGTCCCTGTTGTTAAGTGATGCATGACTGTGTATGTTTGTGTGTATGTGAATGAGATGGACAGCAAATCTTGCTTACTTAGTAAATTATCCTAATAAGATTAATAACAATTATGAACTAAAAACTCAAATTGTGAATTGCATCTATCAGTACCTTTGGTTCTGGTTGGGTTCTATGTCACATCTTTTCAGAGTAAATGACTTCATATGAATTCCAGTGAGAATATTTTTCCTTGTTGACTGCCACACAATAATAAACTTATACCAACTAATCATGGAAGTTTCAAATGAAAACAAGGATAATAACTTAGAAAATGAAAACAAATCTTTATTTCTAAAAATTCTTAAAAGAGCCCTTACGAGATAACTTGAGAGCCAATAGGTTTTGCATTTTGTTTAGATGGATTAGGCTGCAAAATAAATGCAATTTCAATTGCTTAATTTATTTTATTAGTTTATTTATTTATTTTTGAGATGGAGTTTTACTCTGTCACCCAGGCTGGAGGGCAGTGGCACGATCTCAGCTCACTGCAACCTCCGCCTCCCAGGTTCAAGCAATTCTGTCTCAGCCTCCCAAGTAGCTGGGACTACAGGCGCATGCCACCATGCCTGGCTAATTTTTGTATTTTTAATAGAAACGGGGTTTCAGCATATTGGTCAGGCTGGTCTCAAACTTGGCCTCAGGTGATCCACCCACCTTAGCTTCCCAAAGTGCTGGGATTACAGGCTTGAGTCACTGCACCCAGCCTAGTTGCTTCATTTATTTAGTCCACATTTTATTTATGATAGTACAAGTGTATGGTTGGTGGCTGTCGACCTAAATTTACTAGAATCCCCTTTTCTGCATGTTTCTGGTTAGGCTAGGCCACAAAATATATTCTTTTGTAAGATTTGGAGAGCAGAAATGAAGCAGCAGTCATTTTGTAGTTCACATGTATGGTTGCTTACTGGTTGGCTCACTTCATTGGTGTAAGTCAGCAGCTGAGCCTGCAACTGCTTCATTTTCTATTGGATCTTCCTTCTACTTCTCTGACTCTTGGTCAAGTGTGTGCATTTAGCTCCTTAATGAGGGACTCTGGCTTCTGAAGGACATCCGTACCATCAAGTGAGAGATAACTTGGGTTTCAGGTTGTGCTCATAAACTATGGCTTATACTTCTGGTTACCAGCTTGTCATGAAGTTCCTCCATCTTCCCTTTCTGATTCCCTGCTCTGTGGACTTTGAGCTCGAGCATCAGATGTAAAGATAACTGCCTTATATAAAGAGACAGTTTAACCAGCTTTCACAATTGGATAGGGTTTAATCTTTGTAACAAATTGCCATATATTATATCTCTTTCCATCTCTAGCTTCATTCTAGTAGTTTTGATTTTCTTCTTGAACTCTGACTGATAGAGAATTGGGACAGTGACAATACAAAATGAAAACAGATCTTTTGACCACCCCACCCCCCCCACCTCAATTGTATTGTCAGGAAGCAGGTTGAGAAAATTACACAACCGTTCATGGAAAAAGACAGGTGGCTCAGAGGGAAGAACGAAGAGCCGAGGATAAGTTATTTCCAGGTGGGAAGAGAACTGTCTCCTAATCAAATAACTTGCCATATTTTCCTGGTTGGGCTTCAGAATTGCTTCGGACCAGTGATCTTTGTATATACTTCCTAGTCTCCCCACCACTTTGAACAGGAATGTCTGTAGTGGTTATCCTATGAGTGTCTCCTATCATATGTTGAATATGTGGGGACAAGATAACTTGTCTTCGTACTACATAGATCTTTAGTTTGAGATATCTGTACTCAACAAGCTGTCTATATATATATATGTATATATATATATATATTTTTTTTTTGAGACAGAGTTTTGCTCTTGTTGCCCAGGTTGGAGTGCAATGGCGCGATCTAGGCTCACCACAACCTCCGGCTCCCAGGTTCAGGCAATTCTCCTGCCTCAGCCTCCTGATTAGCTGGGATTATAAGTGCACGCCACCACACCCGGCTAATTTTTTGTATTTTTAATAGAGACGAGCTTTCTCCATGTTGGTCACACTGGTCTCGAACTCCCGACCTCAGGTAATCCGCCTGCCTCGGCTTCCCAAAGTGCTGGGATTACAGGCGTGAGCCACTGCGCCGGCCTCAAAGAGCCGTATTTAAGGAATTAAACCAGAGGAGCACCATCCACACATGAGCTTCATTTAAATGATGAGATTCTGGACTTTGAGCCTATGCGACAATGGGATGAGACTTTGCAAGTGGCTTTGGGAGGGGATCAGTGTATTTTTGCATGTGGGAGGGATGTGAACCATTGGGCATCAGAGGGATGACTATGATAACCAGCTTCCAGTGTGGCCCCCAATGATCTCTACCTCCAGTATTCACAACCTTCTGTAGTCCCTTCCCTCTTTCCAGCAGGCTTGGTCTGTGTTACCAATTAAATATGGCAGGAGTAAAGTCATGTCACTTTTGAAATTAAGTCATAAAGATATTGCAGCTTCTGTCTTGGTTGCTCTGTCTTGTGGATTAATTGCTTTGGGAAACCAGTTGTCATATCATGAGGATACTCATGCAGCCTTATGGAGAAGTCCATGTTGTGAACAAGTGAGGCTTTTTTCTAACAGACAAAGAGGAATGGAGGACTCTAGTCAGCAGTCCTGTAGATGAGCCATCATCAAATCAGATTTTCTAGCCATGGTCAAGTCTTCAGGTGACTGCAGTTCTTGTGAGAGACTCTGAGCCAGAGTCATCTAGCTAAGCTGCTCATGTATTCCTAACCACCAGAAACTGTGAGATACTGTTTGTTTTAAGCTACTTAACTTTGTTATGTAGCAATAGATAGCTAATATAATGCCTAAGTATAAATATACTCTTTCTTCCACATGCCTATGAAAGCCAAATAAAAATGAAGATAAGAGAGGCTGAGAAAAGTAAATTGTGTTTTGGCTTACTTTCTATTTTTCTTCCGTGCTCATTTAGCTTCTCTTAAACCTAGGCCTGTGGGAAAATACTTATTCAGTGCCCCTAAGCTAATTTTGAAGAACATAAGAAAGGCAGTTAGCTTCAGTTATAGGGATATATACATATATCTTTGAACTGGAGGATCTACTTTTGGGAAGACAAATCATAAGATTTTATCAGAGTCTAGTCTCTCCTTTGTAGAGTGGTAGGGAGGCCATTACCTCTCTTAGGTTGAGATTTAAAGTTACATTTATTCTTTTTTTTCAACCTAATATGACTAGTTTAAAGAATGTAAAGTATGATTTGATTTACTTCTTGGTTTTTGTTATGGAAACAAGAGAAATAAGAATGTGTTTCTCCTAACTTCTCTTTATTACACTTTCCATCTTATAATCAATTTCAATAACTTTAACAATAAACAGTAAAAATGATAGACTATACAAAGCATTGCCCAAGTGAATCTATCATGGACCTGTGTCTGAGGATGTCTTCCTAAATAGGGGAAATATGTTTCACACACAAAGTCCATTTTCTATTATTGCCTTTTTTTATTTGGACTATGAGATGCTATATATTTTAAGGTAATCTTAATAGTTTCCTGTCTCTCACTAACAAGAATGACTTGTCATAATGAGCAGTGTAGACACTGTCCATTTGATCCACTCCAGAAAGCTGTCTATTTGATACAAGAGCAAATCACCTCAATTCCTTAGTGGAATGAGTGGAGTATAAGTAAATAAATGAGACACAGGAATTTAAAAACAGGTTCAGTTCTATCAGAAGGAAACAAAGGATTGGGACATTTGGAAGCCTGATTTAATAAAAAATGTGACAAGACAAAGAAATATGTGTGATAACTGTAGAGGGAGGAAGAATCCTCCCTAATATAAAATGTCCATGAAATAGTTGTTTTCTTCTTTAGGAAGGAAGATAATTTTGTAGCTTAAGATAAATAGTTCTCAATTCTTTGAAGTTGGAAGACGTATATTGTAAAATGACTATTTATTTACTTTTACCTCCACCAAAAACAATTCAAATTTTCAGTGCTCTTTCTATAATTCATCACATTTTAAAATCTGGGTAGGAATTTCAGATTCCATTTTGGGGAATGGGTTTGTTTGCGGGGGTGTCTTTTTTTGTCGTTATTTTTGCATGTTTTACTTCAGCTGTAAAGTTTTGTCTTTTTTTGTTTGTTTGTTTTGAGAGGCAAGATACAGACTCGAAAATGCTCTATTTTTTCCTTTTATAACTAGTTTACTTTTATCTCAGAGAATTACACAAAAATGTCATACTGCATTTGACTTTCTAATTTTTTATTAGACTGTCTGAAGTGTTTTTGATGAACTATTAATACAGTTGTTATTCTGTGTTAGGTTTAGGATTCCAGCTGAGGATGAAAGATAAGTTGCAACAAATTTTGTGCCCTGTAGGAGCTGGGAAGTAGCAAAGTGATTCTTAAAATGAAATTTCATGATGTCTTGCATTCACCTATGAGGATTTTTTTTTTTTTTTCAGTGACAGGGTCTCGCTCTGTTGCCCAGGCTGGAGTGCAGTGGCGCGATCTTGGCTCACTGCAATCTCTCCACCTCCCAGGTTCTAGCAATTCTCTTGCTTCAGCCTCCCGAATAGCTGGGACTACAGGCGCACGCTACCACACCCAGCTAAGTTTTTGTATTTTAGTAGAGATGGGGTTTCACCATGTTGCTCAGGCTGGTCTCAAACTTCTGAGCTCAGGCAATCCACCCACCTCGGCCTCCCAAAGTGCTAGGATTACAGGCATGAGCTACGGCTGAGGAGTGTTTAACATGCAGATTCTCAGGCACCACCCTAAAAAGACTGACTCAGAATCTCTGGGGATGGGATTTGAGAATTCACAATGTAATATGTTCTCTCTGTGATTCTAATGAAAACTATAGTTTTAATCTAGTGAAAGTTGGAGGGGAAAGGAATAAACAATTTATATTGTGACTGGAGCCCAGGCACAATGTAAGATATAATAGTAACTTCTAGGAAAGAGCCACTATCTCTTCCAAGGGAAATCTAAGTGAAGGCTTAATATAGAAGCTGACATTTGCGTGGTTTTGAAAACGTACCTTGCCAAGCAGAGATGGAAGGTGTGTCAGGGGGCATCTCAATGACTCATGTTGTCAATGATATTTCCACTAAGAGAAATACACAGTGTATACTCACTAAATGCTTTGCCTAGGTAGTTTCTGTCTGAAGCCTTCCTCCTCAGCCTCTATTCTGTGTTCTTCAGGGATTTCAGTGACTTCATTTTCCTTGATGGTTCCGCACCAGGTTTTGAGGGATTTTAATGGTTAAGAGGCACTTGAATGTAATAACTATGTATATATGTACATATATGTAATAAATACATGAGTGTATACACACACACACACAAACAGGCATACCTCACAGATTTTGCAGGTTAGGTTCTAGACCAAACCAATAAAGCAACTATTGCAGTAAAGTGAGTCACACAAATACTTTGGTTTCCCAGTGCATTTAAGCATTATGTTTACTGTAGTTTATTAAGTATGCAGTAGCATTATGTCTGGAAAAATAACTAACATACCTACTTAAAAATACTTTATTGCAGCTGGGCATGTCGGTACATTCTTGTAGTCCCAAGCCACTCAGGAGGCTGAGGTGGGAGGATCCTTTGAGCCCAGGAGTTCCAGGACAGTCTGGGCAAACATAGAGAGACCTCCATCGCTAAAAAAACCCCCAAAACTTTATTGCTAAAAAATGATAATGATCATCTGAGTCTTCAGCATGTTATCTTTTTTTCTGGTGGAGGGTCTTGCCTCAATGTGAATGGCTGCTGACTGATCAGGGTGGTGATTGCTGAAGCCTGGGATGGCTGTGGCAATTTCTTAAAATAAAACAAAAATGAAATTTGCTGCCTTGAGAGACTCTTCCTTTCATGAACGATTTCTCTGTGGCATGTGATGTTGTTTGCTAGCATTTTACCCACAGTAGAACTTCTTTCAATACTGGAGTCGATCCTCTCCAACCACTGCTTTATCAACTAAGTTGATGTAGTATTCTAAATCCTTTCTTATTATTTCATCAGTATTCACAGCATCTTCACTGGAGTAGATTTCATCTCAATAAACCACTTTCTTTGCTCATTCATAAGAAGCAACTCCTCATACCTCCACGTTTTATCATGAGATTGCAGCAGTTCAGTCACATCTGCAGGCTGCACTTCTAACTGTAGTTCTCTTGCTATTTCCACCACATCCTCCACTGGTCTTGAACCCCTCAAAATCATCCCTGAGGGTTGGAATCAACTTCTTCCAAACTCCTGTTAATGTTGGACATTTTGACCTCTTCCCATGAATCATGAATATTCTTAATTGCATCTAGAATGGTGAACCTTTTTCAGAAGGTTTTCAATTTACTTTTCCCAGATATATTAGATAAATGACTATCTATGGCAGCTATAGACATATATATATATATATATACATATATATATATATATATATATATTTTTTTTTTAAGATAGGGTCTCATTTGTGGCCCAAGCTAGAGTTCACTGGCACAGTCATACCTCCCTGTAATCTTGAACTCCTGGGCCCAAGGGATCCTTACATCTCACCTTCATGAGTAGCTAGGACTACAGGCACATACC
This sequence comes from Pongo abelii, assembly GCF_028885655.2. Taxonomy (NCBI): domain Eukaryota; kingdom Metazoa; phylum Chordata; class Mammalia; order Primates; family Hominidae; genus Pongo; species Pongo abelii. Next base: position 58,301,956 of record NC_071991.2, read on the forward strand.
ACCACACCTGGCTAATTATTCTATTTTTTTTTTTTTTTTTGTAGAGATGGGGTGCCGCTATTTTGCCCAGGCTGGTCTTGAACTCTTGGCCTCAAGTGATCCTCCTGCCTCAGCCTCCCAAAGTGCTGGGATTACAGGTGTAACCCACCATGGCCAGCCATGAAATGTATTTTTTAAATAAGACTTGAAAGTTGAAACTACTCTTTGATCCATGGGCAGCAGAATGGATGTGGTACTAGCAGGCATGAAAACATTAATCTTCTTGTATATCTCCATCAGAGCTCTTGGGTGACCAGGTGCATTGTCAATAAGCAGCAATATTTTGAAAGGCATCTTTTTTTCTGAGCAGTAGATCTCAACAGTGGGCTTAAAATACTCAGTAAATCATTCTGTAAAGAGATGTGCTGTCATCCAGGCTTTGTTGTTCTACTTACAGAGCACAGGCAGAGTAGATTTATCATAATCTTTAAGGGCCCTAGGATTTTCAGAACGGTAAATGAGCATTGGCTTCAACTTAAAGTCAGCAGCTGAAATAGTTCCTAAGAAGAGAATCAGCCTGTCCTTTGAAGCTTTGAAGCCAGGCATTGACTTCTACTCTCTAGCTACGAAAGTCCTAGATGGCATTGTTTTCCAATAAGTGTTATTTCATCTACACTGAAACTCTTTGTTTAGTATAGCCACCTTCATCAGATATCTTCGCTAGATTTTTTTTTTTTTTTTTTTGAGATGGAGTCTCGCTCTGTTGCCCAGGCTGGAGTATAGTGGCACAATCTTGGCTCACTGCAAGCTCTGCCTCCCGGGTTCATGCCATTCTCCTGCCTCAGCCTCCCGAGTAGCTGGGACTACAGGCGCCTGCCACCACACCCGGCTAATTTTTTTTGTTTGGTTTTTTTTAATAGAAGAGAAGGGGTTTCACCGTGTTAGCCAGGATGGTCTCGGTCTCCTGACCTCGTGATCCGCCCGCCTCATCCTCCCAAAGTGCTGGGATTACAGGCATGAGCCACTGCGCCTGGCCTTAGCTAGATCTTTTTGACAACTTGCTGCAGCTTCTTCACCAGCATTTGCTGCTTCAGCTTACATTTTTATGCTCTGAAGATGGCTTATTTCCATAAACATCATGAACCAACCTCTGCTAACTTCCAACTTTTCTTCTGCAGCTTCCTTACCTCTCAGCCTTCGTAGACTTGAAGAGAGTTAGGGCCTTGCACTCGATTAGGCGTTGGCTTAAGGGAATGTTATGTCTGCTTTGATCTTCTATCCAGAACATAAAAACGTTCTTTACCAGCAATAAGGCTCCTTCGCTTTCTTATCATTCGTGTGTTCACTGGAGTAGCATTTTTACTTTCCTTCAAGGACTTTTCCTTTGCGTTCACTACCTGGCTGTTTGGTGCAAGAGCCCTAGCTTTTGGTCTGTCTCGGCTTTCAATATGCCTTCCTCACTAAGCTTAATCATTTCTAGCTTTTGATTTAAAGTAAGCTTTTGATTTAAAGTAAAGTGATTCTTTTACTGGAACACTCAAGAGGCCATTGTAGGGTTATTAATTGGCTTAATGTCAATATTGTTGTGTCTCAAGGAATGCGGAGGCCCAAGAGAGGGAGAGATATGGAGGAAGGTATAGGGTTGGTAGAGCAGTCAGAACACACACATTTATGGATTACAGTCGCTGTCTTATATGGGTGCTGTTTGTGATGTCCCAAAGTAATTATAATAGTAACTTCAAAGATCACCATAACATATACAATAATAATGAAAAAGTTTGAAATATTGTGAGAATCACCAAAATGTGACAGAGACATGAAGTGAGCACATGCTTTTGGAAAAATGGCGCCCATAGATTTGCTTGATGCAGGCCTGGTTGCCACAAATCTTCAATTTGTTAAAAAATGCAATATCTGGGAAGCACAAAGATGTATGCCTGTTAAAGGTTTTAAAGAAGCCACTTTTTTTAAAGAGAAAACTTTTAAGACGCTTTACAGATAGAAGACAATAAGTATTTGTTGACTAAATGGTCAAGTTGGAGTGAGCAGATTTTATAATTTTATTCTACTAACCACCACCAGCAATTTTATTTTTGATGCTTGTAGATGGACAGTGGTGCCAATGTCTATTCTGCCTTGTTTTTTTGTTTCGTTTGTTTTTTCCTGCCAAAGGACGGTGCTTAGAAATTCCCATTCTTCCTTGTAGTGGGGAAAATTTGTCACCCCAAGGATATGAATTAGGTAGAAAAGTAATGTAAGAGCCAATCACAACGCGCGCTCCGGAGCGGCTCCAGACTGGCTTGTTCCCGACGACTGGCGGAAGATGAGACTTCGGTACCTCCGTTCAATCGGACAAAGAAGGCCATAATAGTCCAGGACAAGAGAAAAATCCTTGTGGGTTAAACTGCAGTGGGACTGACTGTTACGCAGAAGGCGTAATCGCAAAACTTCTATACACTCTGTATCACGGATACATTATTTTCTGGAATCCTGGAGAAACGATCAGCAGTTGTGATGGCACCAGTACCAAAAATGGCTGTAAGGCGCTTCGGCCGCTGGATCAGGTGACGCAGCATCAGGTGACGCAGCCTCAGTCCGCCCCCTTCCCACCAGTGGCTCCTCCTCCTGCTTCCCGGCGTAGCGGTGGGCGTGGCTTGCCCACAGGTTCTTTCTTCTGGGGCCGGGAAAACCGAGGAATACACATGCGCAGTTGGACCCCTCAGGCCCTTCGTGTCCCTTCCCACCCATCTCCCCGCCCCGGCCGTCTGGGCGGGGCTGGGCCGACAGTCCAGCTGCAGCTCGCTGGAGATTCAGTGACTTCCTTGTTGTGAGCCCCGGCCCGGCAGTGTCCGGACTCGTAGCCCCGCTTTTCTTATCCGGGCCTCTAGCCTGAGTCTAGGTCGCAGCCGCAGCTCCACCCCGTCGGTCACCTTTTCAGCGCAGGTCCTTTCCCCGCACGCCCTGCGCTCCCTAACATGCCCAACCCCAGCAGCACCTCCTCTCCCTACCCCCTCCCTGAGGAAATTAGGAACCTGTTGGCAGGTAAAGAGCGGGAAGGCGGCGGTAATGCTGTTGGGGCGGGGGCGAGGGAACGGTGAGCCGGTGGGGACAGAAGCATTCAGAGCCCTTATCCTCCCTCCCCGCGCTTCCCACGTCTTCTAGGCAGTGGGGTCCGCACAGGGAGGAGAGAAGAGGGATTGTTTTGTCTCAGAAAGGGAGTGGACGTGTATCTTGAAATTTGGTGCGGGGATGGTGGCGAAGCCCTTTTTGGTGATCTACACAAATGGGATCAGGACGTTTCTGTGTGCATTGTGAAGACGGTGTGTGTGTGTGTGTGAGTGACAGAAGGGCGGGGGAGGAAGAGTGGAAGAGGGAGAGAGAATGATAATGATAATGAATGCTGCGTGAGCAGGCAGAAGGGAGCAGAAGTCAAATAAGTAGTTCTTGGGTGGTCTGGCCAACGGAGGTAGAGGATGTAGAGATGCAAAGAGCTGTCAGAGCCACAGGTGTTAGGGGTTATGGGGTGAAAGAGTTTGTCATTTCTAAAACTCTCGTTTTTCTTAAACATTCAGCTCACTCACGTTTAAGACTTTTGAAGAAGGTCTGGTTCTCGAATGGCCACTTGTCCCCAGCCTCAGTAATATATTAAAGCAAAAAAGGAAGGATATGTTAAAGTTCTACTTCCTGTGTGACACGATGAAAGTACTTCATCTTTGTACCCTTATCTTCCCTTTTTCAGTTTTACATTACCATTTATAGGAACTTGTTTTAGGAGCTAAAAACGTGGTTCTTCAGTAGCATTATGAATCCACTACTAGTTCATTAATTTACTGGATATGGAGGTGTGTATGTTCACTAAGAACCAATAAAAATTTATATTTCTGTACAAGGTAGAAAATATATGTTTTTAAGGTAGCACAAATCTTACCTACCTTAATGTTCTGGAATTTCAACCATCATTTATTTTGTCTTATGTACGTAAGAATTCTGGAAACTGAATTTTGATTTTTAGTTTTAGATGTCTATAAAATATTTATCTCTCAGTATTGTTCATGAATAACTAGATTACAGATTGCTTATTCTAACTCTTAAAAAGCAATGTCATCTAAAATGTGACATTTGAAATAATAAGTTACTCCTATAGCAATGTGAGTCCAAATCTCCTAATATTCTGTCATTCAATTTTGGTGTTTGGCATTATTAATATGGTAGGGAAATTAAAACTAAGTGTATGAATGTAGACTTATGTTTGTATGATTATGGTACAGTATGTTGAATGCATTTGTGGTGGGATAGTCTTTCACTCTAAGAAATGCTTGTTGTCATTAAAGGGTACCACTAAGGGAAATAGTTAAAGAAGTCTAAAGACTGATTTCAGGCAGCTTTATTACATCACATGACTACTGATTTTGTTTTACTACACTTAACATTTTTTGTTTTTACAATGCTGGAATTGTTTGTTCAGAATATTATTGTAGTAACCAGTGAAGAAAAATGTTTATCATTATTCCAAAAATAGATGAAACCATTTTCAGGATATTCTATGTCTGTATTTTTGAATTTAAGAAATAACATATAGACCTCTGGGTGCATGTTTTAAAGCTTGGTACCTCCCATAGTACAGTTTGTTATTTGGATCCATAATCATAAATCACAGATAATATGATATGTAGGTCATGAGAACCTTTATTCTCTTATCCCCATAGATCACAAGTATTTCATGTGGCCCTTATTTGTGTAATTTAACTAAAAACTCAAAATTACATATTTAAATTGTCTGCCAGTGCTAACATCCAATATATTTCTGCTTTCTCTCTTTAGTCAGGTAATATACTAGCATAACATCTGAAATTATTTTAAAGTCATTTTATTGACATTTGCACTATTTTATATTATTAAAGCAAATCACATATTAAAACACACATGAAGTATTAAAAAATGTTACAATTAAAACTTTTGGAATTGGAAATTTGGATTACATTTTATTTTCAGAGGATATTTTCAAGAAGTATGGAAGTGAGTTGGGGCGTATTTATATTTAAAGAAATTTAACAAATCAGTGTTTTTCAGGTTTTAAAAACACTTATTTGGAAAGTTGCTAACATTTTATGTTTGACTGTAATTAAAATCTTTTTTGAGGTAGAGAAGGCTTCAAAAATAGATGCTGTCAGCAATTATTTCATGTATTTCATCTAAAAATATTGTTAGCATTGTACATGATTCTTTTCATAATTCAAGTGTATTGGGTAATAGTATATGACTAGATTTAGAGTAACTAACATAGAAGTATTTATATTGGTTTGAATATTAGAGATATTGCTGGCTTATTTAGTATATTTCTTTGAAACTGAGGAGATATTGGTAATGGTGTTGTAGTTAACAGTTGAGTGCTCTTAGAATGCATGGTACTATGCTAGAATTCTAAGGTAGAGAAGATAAGGAACTAAACTTTTCAGTGGTTTAAAGTCCTGTGTTTTTAGAAAGAAGCATATATAATCAAAAGATAATGACTGTTAAAATAATGTTGCTTAGATGTATCTGTTAGTGTTCCATATGCCTATTATCTAAATCATTATATGTCATATGTACTGTTTGAAATTTCACCTGCTTAAAAGGGATAGGTACTCAAGTGTATTCTTATTTATTATTTTTCTTTCTCTTTATTTTTCTGTCTGATTATGGCAGTTCTATGCTATACTTTCAACATTTGTTCCCTCTCCCTTTTTCCTTCCCCTATAAAAACCATTCCATAGAAATGTAAAAAAAAAAAAAAAAGAGGTTGTTATTGTTAACTCACATGTGTTGTGTAAAGATACCATTGAAAAAGTGGCTATCTAGTTTGATTTTTAGTTATATTTTCTGTGGAGTCAGTCTTGAAGACCTATGCTTTTTATAAAATGTTGATTATTCTTTTGGTTATATGAACAGAAAAGGATTTACAGAATTTCGTTGTTGAAAGCAAATTTTGAGCTGCCATATGCATTACAGGCAACCTTTGATTTTTTTCTTTTCTACAACAATGGAAGAACAGGTTTAGCCTGGATAATTGAAATCAAAGGACAATCCCAAATCTTGTCCATTTAATCTTCTCTCACATCCAAATATTTTGACTAGGACTAGCAGCAAGAATAATCTTGATTTATGTGATTTTTTTTTTTTCTCTAGGCAGGCAAGAAAGTAAGAGGAACTAGAACCACTTCCCTCCAACCTCCTTCATTTGTTTAATCGCCCTTTAAATAATGGTTTGTTAGTGGCTTGCAATCAGATCTTCTCATTCATCCTCATTCATTTGTTTTAGGACAACAGATTTTAAAAGGAAAGCTCTAAGAAGATGTTATTTTCTGTTTACTAAATTAGCAAATGAAACCATTGTTAAAAGAAGAAAATAGTGATTGTTAGTGCTCTGAAAAATCAAACCAAACCAAACAAACAATAAATAAGTGACCTTGAGGTTTTGTTCACATGGCACTCTTGATTAGAAATACCACATTTTCCCTACTGGGAATTTTTAGAACATTAAAAAATTTTTTCCCACACATTATGTGTGAAGATAATCAGTATGTTTAGGGGACTTTGATTATCTTCACACATCGATTATAATGTGTGAATATTTTTTTCACACAATATTATTTAGGGTATATAATCAGTCCCCTAAAGGGATTCTTGTAGGGGCACTAGGTGAAGAGTGCAATTTATTTGAAATAGAGGCAGAATTTTTTCAATGCCGAGTATATTACGGTTTAATTTCCACCTTTCCAAAGTTCCATTTATAATTTGGTCAACATTTTGGTTTTATTTTTCCTATGAGAATTATTTATGGTGTATCTAGTGTCCCATAACTTCCTTCTGGGACATTGGCTGAGTATGTAAAGGGAAGAGTGCCACCTACTGAGTCACCAATAGTCACCTACCTCTTTAGCACCTGGATTTTCCTATGGAGCAAGAACAAGCCTGCTCCATTTGGGCAGCAATCACTAAAGAGCATAAAGTTGATATGAGAACATTTAATCTCAAAATGAAATCTATTGTACCTCCAAGATATTCTTTTCTAGAAATAGGAATATATGTAAATTAAGGGACTAGAGGTTTACAGAGTTTTTTGTATGGGCTAAATAATATAGATGAATTAAGATGTGATGTTAGGAAAATTATTTGCCTATTTTAAGTATATAATGTCCTGCTTTTTCTTGGGAGGAGATCTTTTGGCATGGCTGTCCATTGAAAGTATTTTCGTCTCATTACTATATAAGGCTCTTGATACTATGTACAGTTTTTATAGCTACCCAATCCAAATTATCATTGGTTTTCTTCAAAAACAAGAATCTAAACATATTAAAAAATTAGCATTATATGAAAAATTTGCAAATGGGCTTATTGCTCCTGTTACCAGCATTAAAGTATTACTAGAAAGAAGGTAGACACAACAGAGTAGGAAAAGCTCCTGGTGATTTGAAACACAGTTTAGTTGTCTCTCATAAATTTCAGATTAAGTGTCATATATGGGTGATAAAAGTGGCATAGGCTAGATTTCATATACTCATGATTCACTTAGTTTGTCTTTTTCAATTAAAGCTAAGTCTCTTTTTCATTCCACTGAGTTTACATTTCTTTTTCAATCACATTCTGAACACATTACAATAGATGCTGCCTAAAAGTGAATATAGTATAAATCTCAGACTAATGTGTTATTCACTGTGGCTTCTTTGAAAATATGTAGTAAAAAGATTTTGATTATTGTAAGGTGCTATTTATCAAGAGTCATCTTTTAGGGTTGAAAGATGTTCAGCCCTACCTTTAAACAGCCCAGCTTTCTATCAAAATACATCATTTAGCTTCCCAAAGTCAATTTTGGAAATTTTGTCCAATGATTGGATTGTAAGACTCTGGTATGTTTTACCCATTGTACCATGAGAGCTCTTGTGCCAGTTCATGTCACCTTTTCCATGTTTGAAAGCCACAGTTCATCTGTAACCTGTAAAAGTGCTAAGTAATCAGGGAAGGACATCAGTTAGAACAATCAATAACTTTTCGATTAGTCATTTTCCAACTTTGGGCATTTGGCTCTGTTGATTTGCATGTGCCCGGTTTAATTGATTTTTACGTTTATCAGTACCTGTTTGGTCAGAGCCATACCCTGCTTTAACAGAGAAGAGAATGTCTTTTTTTTTTTTTTCCTGATGGCAGCTTACATTCTAGGCTAGGATCCCTATCATATTAAGTTTGGTGACAGCGCATCTCAATGAAAGCAGACAGAAATCTGGCCCAATTCACAATGTAGAGAGAGATGTGGAATTAAGTTAGAAAGGCCATGGGGGTGCTGTGTGATTAGTTTTACCTTTGTTCTATTGATCTGCGGCTGAGCATATGGTGGTAGATTCAGCCCAATTCTTGCGCCCTCCCCCTCCCCCATACAATTCAGGCCGTCACGGAGGCTGAGTGTGTGTATATGCATGGGCCAGGAGGTATAGGGTGGTTGGAGGACTAGGCAGGAAGAGGAGGTGTTACCTTTGTGACTTGTTTTTAACCTCCAGTATGCAAGCCCTATTCTAGGCTGTTTGATAGTCGGGGGTGGTGAGGACAAGTGGCCAAACTGCTTTTCAAGAGTGGGAACCTGTGCTAGATAGTACATCCAGAAGCTGAGAGTTATTTTATCATTTGCAAAAAAATTTAAACTGTTCTGACCCGGTGTAGTTCCACCTTTTCACTATGTGATCTGTGTAGAAGTTGTCAGAAAGCAGTTAGTGTGTGTGTTAGATACTTGTCCCAACCACTTGCGACTCTAGGGAAAGGTGGGGTGGCTGTTTTTTAGGAGGTCTATATGTTAAAAGGGGGAAAAAAGGAAAATTGGAGTACTATTCAGTGATTTGGTGTGCTTGCCTCTTAGGGGTCTCCATGGCAATTGAGAGATTTCTAACTTAAACTGCTCAAGATTGCTGAGCCAGTATACGTCAACTTTTAATTTTGTTTTCAGACCTTAACATTTATCGACAGAGCAGTTGTAAATCTGATCTTTTCAGAGGCCTTCTCCCCCAGATCCTTACAGCTGTGCCGTGAGATAAGGTTTACTCTTGACAGTGTTAACGTGTAATAGGAGCTAAAATCCCATCACGTTTACTTTCACCAGGATAACTTTTTCCTGCTGATGACTTGGGCTGGGGTGGAGGCTGATGGAGATAGGGGTAATTCTGGGGTTAAATGCAAGCAGTGCAGACTCTGCAGTCTATTTGGCTGCCGGCCCAGAGGCAGGAGATGGGGGTGGGTGGGGGTAGTTATTAGACCTGGTAGTTAAACCCTTTCCCGCGGGCGCGCAGTGGGCCTCCCACGCTTCTCTCCCGTGGCCAGTATGCATGAGAGTGTGAGTTGAGCCCCTGCCTCCGAGGAAGAATTCTAAAAACCGGTCTAAGAGTTGAGCGAGGGAGGCTGACCTTTTCTTGTAATCAAATTACTGCGTTTCCCTGAATTACGGGCAGTCAGGAATGGTGAAATCTACATATTAACCGAGGAACACGACCCTCAAAGGAAGGTAGAAGAGGGCTAACGCTCTTGCTAGTTTACTGTGCTTGCTAGTTTACCGTTTGCAGGGCTATTTAGAGCACAATAAGAAGCTTCAAATGTCTTCTCCAACCAGCCAGAGGAACACTTGATTCGCCCAAGACTTTTATTGCTTGCTTTTGAAATATTACCCTGGCTCTGAGCTACAAAGCCACAGATCCAGCCCCATTTGTCTGGCGAGGGCTCTGCCCCACACCCGACTCTCCATGCTCACTGCTCCGCCTGAGAGGAACCCTGGGGTTTAACGCTGAAGTGCGTTTCTCGGAGGGCAGAGCTGGAGCATCTCGCAGCCCTACAACTTCTTTGCGGCGCTCGGTCTGACTTTGCGTTGCGAGATCAGGATCGGTGTGTTGCTCAGACACCGACCGAAGGCCACCAGCACGTCTAGGAGTCTCCTGTGCCTGGAAGAGGCTGGTTTCATTCGATTCTAAAAGAAACGGGTAAAGTGTAGATTTTAAGAGATAGCCTAGATTTCAAAAGCTTAAAAACCAACCAATCTGTGGACAATCAACAAACTAAAATTATTTCGGGAACCGCTTCCAGTTTAAAGTTTTTTCTTTTTTTTTTTTTATTTTTTTTAGCAAAGCAGTTTCTACTCTCTCCACATCACCTTTGAGAAATAATCACGAAAAAGTCACTGTTTATTAAGTAATTATAGTTGCTTTAAACCTTTTCTGGGAAAAGCTTAGGAATGAGTATATTAAAAAAGGCTACTCTGAAAAAAAAAAAGACCATATCCAATCTCTGAATTTCTGCCATCCTTGAAAAATACCGATTCTTCCTACAGTCCCACACTCTTTCAAAAAATACTTTGTCATAAAATAGTAACATGGATCAGTATTTTAAAAACATGTTTGGGGGCGTTAGAGAGCACTATGTAGAGTATTTATTGCAGCCTTTTTTTTTTTTTTTCTGAGTTTTTATAAAACTGAAGTGACCTTTTAAAGAAAAAAACTCTTGGGGGCAATTCATTGTTATTACTTCCAGAGATAGAAAATAGGTTGTTTGTTTAAACTTGGATTGTATAATGAAAATATAAAATAGGCAATTAAATACTCATGGAAGAGGGAATTGAAGGCAAACATTGAGTGAAAATAACATTAAGCAGGCTATTCCCCAGTCATTGGGCCAGTGATTCTTCCTATTGAGTCTGGTTGGAAGAAGAATCAGCAGTAGGAATGTTGCTTCTTCCCTTATTCCACTTTCTTGCAAAAGTTACTGTAGTGATCTCAGGGGAGCCAGTGATCTTTTCCATTTCAACTAATATCGAAATATCCAAAGGTTGCTTGCTCTTCTGGGCACAAAATTTAAAGCTTTTAGAGCAACAAGCTTCTTCATAAGTTTTGTTATTTTGAATTCACTTTAGAAGTCTGTGTCTAATTTGCACTGGTACTAGATTATGTTTCTATGTCCCCCACATCAAAATATAACTCAAAGAAAGAGAAGTTCTGACATTTGCTTTCATTTCATTTTGATACTTATTTTTTAATACATTAGTTGTTAATATAACTCAAGGAAAGAGAAGCTGTGACATTTGCTTTCATTTCATTTTGATACTGAAATTTTTAACACATTAGTTGTTAATAGACTTCAAACCATAAGCTATTTTTTAAAATTATTACAGTATTCTTAATTCTTTTACTTGTCATATTGACTTAGTGAAAAATTACCTTTACACATTTATTATGAATGTATAAAAGTTTAATCAGCTTTCCTCATTGGATCAAGATACTTTTGTAATCAAGAATTACATTCTATCACATATACTAGGTTTTAAATGGTTAATTGTAAGTACAGTTGAGAGATTATTAGATTATTATACTACTTTAAACTATTTATACGTAATATTGTTTTGATGCTATACAAAGTAAAGGAAAAAGAAAGCTAAACATATATCCCTTCCATATGAAATAATCAGTGATTTATAGCCGTGCCTACTTAAACATCTTTTAATGATATCCTCCATATTAGATATTTCAAAATGAGGTGTGAAATTCTGAAAATAAAATTAAAATTGCACAGTATTTCATGAATAATAAGAATGGAACTAGTATAAAAATTAAACCTGTAAGGACTTGTTGGAATTTTACACTAGAGAGAACCAGACAGCACTGTAATTTAGAAGTTTACTAAAATTAAAAAAAGAGGCTATGAGGGAATGTTACATGAAGCCACAGAAATCTTGTTTCTTGGTGACTATATTTTTATATAGTGGAAGAATTTATGTTTGTACTTCTTCCTTAAGAAATATTTCAGTTGGTAATACCAAGGCAAGAAGCAAGAGCTCACAAAACTACACAGCTGGTTATCTTTTTTATTTGAGGGTAGTCAGAATGAGTGCATAGGTAGGAAGGAGGAGGGCTTGATTTGGGAATCTTGGCTAGAAAAGTGGATTTACTTTTTCCTTTAAAGCATTACATGTTGGATATACCTGAAAACTGATTATACTAGGGAAAACAGACCCTTGCCAGAGACATTAGCTTATATTGACACAATAATATGAATGACATTTTCACACAGGAACTTACAAAATACTAGAAAATGATATTAACAGATGCATAAAAGCTTGGTGCTTGCTTCCACATAAAGAATTTTTTTTATGGGGCACCATAGTTTATTAAACTTGTGTGCTTCTTCCTTGTTTAATGATGCCAAACATCCAAATAGTATTTGCTGTGGTAAGCATAAGTAGAACATACAAATTTTATTAGCTAAATGGTGAACAGATTTGTTCAACTTAGTATTTGAAACACACTTCAACTGTTATGCTTTGGAATGATAATTAACTATAACAAATTGTACAGGCATTAACACTTATATGTAGAAACAATCATTGTCCTATTTATCTTCACAAAACCTTTATTTCTTATAATTTGTATCCTGTTTCTTATATTGCATGGTTTAGATGTTGAAACATTTGTAGCAGACATACTGAAAGGAGAAAATTTATCCAAGAAAGCAAAGGAAAAGAGAGAATCCCTTATTAAGAAGATAAAAGATGTAAAGTCTATGTAAGTCACTTACCTTTTGTTTACTGATTTCTTACATAGAAGCAGTTTTGTAACTAACATTTTAATAAGAAATCGATTATTATGGAGTTAAATTTTTCATGTTCTAGTTTAATTAATGTTAAGTATTTTTGAAGGGCAAAAAATAGATTTCCACTATATAGTTTTTAAACACAGATACGCTTATCATAATACCCTTCTTGATTATGTATTTTTCTGAGCATTCTAGCAGAGTTCAACTGTTTATTTTGATTATCTGAGGGTATATTTCGTTTAAATGACAAGACAAAGGTGGATTGAGGATTTTAATATACAGAAAATACCTGACACTGAAGAAAGAGAATTCTTTTAATTGTTACTACTTTAAATGAATAAATGTAATATATTTACATGTCATAGGTATTAAAGATATATCTTCATTTTACTACTGTACTTAGATCTTTAAAAATTATTTTATTTGAAATTTTTAAGCATTTTGGAATTGTCATTTCAGGACAGGAATTAGTTTTTTCTAATGTATGTCTAGGTGTGTATTTTTAATTTAGATTTTGGATTTTAATTATTGTTACTGATTAGACCTTGTTTTGATTTTTCAACCTCATTTAAAAATATAATGTTCTTTATTTTGTAGCTATCTTCAGGAATTTCGAGACAAAGGTAAGTTTTCATGTTTGGCAAACTTAAAAATTTTTTTCCTCTGTGGAGATTTTCAATAGGATAATCTAACACATACTGAAATTTGATAGTTGGAATTAAAATTTAGATTTCCGTAATGTATACTTAGACCTTCAAGATGAGAGTGCTAGCTCCCCCTGCTGAGAAGAAAATTATAAAGTATATCCAGAATTTACTCTGCACAGTCTTTTGATGCAGAAATCTTAGGCATTTAACATTCTTAGGTTTTGTGTTTCTTGGAGTACATTGTGGCAGAAATTTGTTAGGAAAGGTAAAAACGTGCAATTACACATGGAATAACTTGGTGAAGCAGAGGTGAGATACTAACCCACTGCCATTTAACACTGCAGAGATTATTTTATAGTGGTGGTGGGAGAAGGGCCTGTGACTGAGTGCTCAAAGGTAATGTTTTTGAAGGATGTTTTGAAAACAGTATAAATTTTTGTTTGAGAACAAACAATAAAATCTTTTTCAAGTGAAAGTTTTTATTTTCCTTGTGGTTATTTTGATATGAATACATAGGGGCCATAGACATTTTTTAAAGAAGGGAATTCAGTTTCATTTTTTTTGAAATATGTGAGAATGCTGATAACCTGATTGTCTCCCTCTAGATTTGAGAGACAGCTGCTTAGCAGACTGAAAACCAGATCAGGAAAGGTATAGGAACTTCCTACTACTTTATATATTCAGTTCTTTAAGGGAAAATGGGTGTGGCCCTTACTTCCATGATACTTATTCATAGGTTATGACATACAGCTTGTGGATGCTGGTGTGAGGGTTACAATATGAGGTTAGTTAACCTCCATGGAGCTAGATTCTGGGTTTGAGGAAGACACACAGTATGGCATCTTCTAACTGAAGATAGCAGATCCCAGAGTAAATCATATTTGTGCCAACTGGTAAGTGAGAAGGTGGTAACAGTTTCAATAAACAAAGGACTTAACCAGACAAACCTAAAATCAATTAAAAGGAAGTCACAGTTTATTTTCACATTAGATCATCAAGATTGGTATGATTGAAGGGAATGAGAAGAGATTTTTTTTTTTCATATTAAGATTTTTAACACTTAAAGAAATGAGCAGGAAACTATTCCCTGTAAGTGCCCACTTTTTTTTGTGCTCTACAAGAAATCCTAAACTATGGGTTTAATTATGCTACATTTTGTTTAGACGAATGTAGAAATGAATTTATGCGTTTTAATTATGATAACTTTTATTATATAGTATACTTTATGGAAGAATATTAGATATCAGATTCTGCCTCTCTTAAAAGGCATATTATTTCCAGTGATTATTGAACTTGCATTGTGCTTTGTGGCTTAATTATTTGTACATTTAAAATTTTTAAGCTAAAAAAGCATGATATGAAGTAATTGTGTAATTGCATGTGGATCAGTAATAGTGTAGAAACTTTCCCTTTGGTATTTTGTTTTAGACTTCGTTCAGGTGTGTGGATATTAAAATTACATTACTGAGATACATTTTTTTGTCTCTAAAGAGAATGGAAATTTATATGGTATTTGATAGAAATTGAAAAATGAGCATAAAATGGAGTTCAAATAGCATAGAATTTAGAGATTGCTCATAATCATTTTCCTCTGAATAAGTCATTTGTAGTTCAATACTGCTGTATTGAGTTAACTAATCACGAAGAGTGCCTGTTCAGAAGTAAGCCTGTAGATGAATTAGATGTATACCTTGGAGAAATATGAGCTGAGTACTTTTATGCCATTGTATACTCAAAGTGTATTCAGCTTTGTTCTAAAAAGACTATTCCTGTACTTTGTTAGACATAGTAAAGGGTACAGACCTAATAGTTGCAAAGTAATTATTCAATATATAGTACATCTCTTTTTAAAAATAGGAATTTATTTTCAGGTCTCCACATTAAGTAAATTCAATTCTAAGTATGTTTTGGTGGTGTTGCCTTTTCTCCACCTTACATTTTCCCTTTGAGGTTTTGGATTATCTTTATCCAAGGAGGTCTGGGCAGAATTCCTTTTGGCTGTTTTCCCGTCCTTTCTCTTCCTTCTTGTCTCTCTCTCTTTCTCTAGTCAATGTAGGGTCACATTGTGAACATAACTTTTTTCTTCCTTTCTACCTTTACACCCTTATTTTATTTACATACATGCATATATGTATTTTAAATGACAGTTAAGTATCATTTTGATGTCACTATTGGGGGGAAAAAAAGGACCAGGTAGAGAGTTCTTAAATAAAAAGAGTTAATTCAGATTTATTCATATTTAATAAGTCGGTTATTAATTTCTCTAATGCACACAGATGTGTATCATCCTTCCTTACTTCCTTCACAAATCCTTCCCTTCTACTCTAGATAATCTCCCATCCTGAGATTTAACAATACAGATTTTACAGTTTGAGGTATTTCTTTTTTTTAATTATTATACTTTAAGTTCTAGGGTACACGTGCACAACATACAGGTTTGTTACATATGTATACATGTGCCATGTTGGTGTGCTGCACCCATTAACTCATCATTTACATTAGGTATATCTCCTAATGCTATCCCTCCCCGCCCCCACCACCCCACAACAGGCCCCGGTGGATGATGTCCCCCTTCCTGTATCCAAGTGTTCTCATTTTTCAATTCCCACCTATGAGTGAGAACATGCGATGTTTGGTTTTTTGTCCTCGTGATAGTTTGCTGAGAAGACAGGGTCTCACTCTGCGTCTCAGGCTGGAGTGCAGTGGCACCATCTTGGTTCAGTGCAACCTCCGCCTTCCATGCTCAAATGATCCTTCCACCTCAGCCTCTGGAGTAGATGGAACTGTAGGTGCTTGCCTCCATGCCCAGCGAATTTTTTTTTTTTTTTTTTTTTTTGGTAAAAACGGGGTTTTGCCACGTGTCACAGGCTGGTCTCGAGTTCCTGGGCTCAAGAGATCAGCTGCCTCAGCCTCCCAAAGTGATGGATTACAGGCATGAGCCACCATGCCTGGCTGTCAATTCGTAAAATTTAAAATTAATTGAGTTGATATGGTAGTTGAAACACTACGCTGCATAGATCTTAGGAGATTTTTTTGGTATTTCCATTTTTTTGGGTGAGAATAGTTTACACTGGTTGAAACTCGTTTTATTACAGTGGCTTCTAGATATTGAAGCTTGTGTATTAAGCTAATTTTTCAGTTGTTTATATTCATTTCCATAGAAAGCTATTGTTTTAAAACTTTCTTTTTCATTTATTAAAATTCTTCTTTTATCCTTATATGTGCAAGTCTTGATTCCCCTATTGAGGAGATCTGACAAATTGCAGCTTTAGAATAATTATCAGCTGATTTTCTAAATTCCTTAATTTTACTTGTACTTAGGAAAGATTTGAATCTAATCAGCTAGAACACTCCTTGCTTAGTCTAGTCCTTGTTATTCATTTGAAATATTGCGTGTTTTATCTGGAACAGATAGTGCCTTCTTATATCCTTCAAAGTATTGTACGGGACAGAATAACCTAGTTTCTTTTTTTCTTTTCTTTTTCTGAGATAGGATCTCACTCTGTCATCCAGGCTGGAGTGGAGTGGTGTGATCATGACTCACTGCAGCCTCAGCCTCCCCCAGCTCCTTTGGGAGGCTAAGGTGATCCTTTTTCCATTTAGCCTCCTGAGTAGCTGGGACTATAGGTACGCTGCCTGTGTATTGTATTTTTTTGTAGAAATGGGTTTTTGCCATGTTGCCCAGGCTGATCTTGAACTCCTGGGCTCAAGAGATCCACCCGCTTCGGCCTCCCAAAGTGCTGGGACTTACAGGCGTGAGTCACCATGCTCGGCCGACAGAATAACCTAGTTTCTAACCTTAGTTTTTTACTTGCAATATTGCCTCATATTATAAAGTATCCTCCCGAATTTAGGCTTCATGCACTGGAATTATGCTATGTGATTATTTCAGCATTGTTCTCTATCACATAACAAGGTCATAGTTCTCTTAATTGACTTGAAATAATTATTTTTGCAATGAGAATATATTACTATTTAGTAAATACTGTTATTGACTAATAAGTAGAATTTTCTAATACTGTATATATTAAGTACATGATAAAAAAATTTTGGCTATAGTTGTGTCTTGATCATGTATTAGTCTCGGTTTTCTCCAGAGATGATTTAGGTGTGATTACTTTCTTTATAGAATGATATACTGAAATAAGATAATGTGAAAGTACCTAGTAGGTGTTCAATAAATATTAATGCATATTCTCAGATTCAACTTCGTTTGTCAAGATTTAAGTTAATCTTGATTCATAAATTCAGTTTTCAAACAATTTGCGGGAAAATTATCAATTATTAAAAGAAGGTCATATTTATTAGCATTAGTCAAATGTTTCATGAGTTTTTTTTTCAAATTTGTAAAATGTTAGTGTCTACATTTTTTTTTTTTTTTTTTGAGATGGAGTCTTACTCTCTTGCACCCAGGCTGGAGTGTAGTGGCGCGGTCTCTGCTCACTACAACCTCTACCTCCTAGGTTCAAGCGATTCTCCTACCTCAGCCTCCCGAGTAGGATTACAGGCATCCACCACCATGCCCGGCTAATTTTTTGTATTTTTAGGAGAGATGGGGTTTCACCATGTTGGTCAGGCCGGTCTCGAACTCCTGACCTCAGGTAATCTGCCCACCTTGGCCTCCCAAAGTGCCGGGCAGGTGTGGGCCACTGTGCCCGGCCTAGTGTCTACAGTTTTGAAAAAGGGGAATATACTGCTTCAGGTGCTACAGATAAAAGTCTCATTTTCTCCTTTAAAATTTGTTTGCTCTAATTGTAAAAAAAAAAATAGATTTTGCCTTAAGATTTTATTGATATTGTTAAATATGCATAGATTTACTTAGAAAGCAGTTTCCTTTGACCTTCTCACTCATGCTATTTCTTAAGTTTATTAATGGACTAAGAATAGCAGAATAAGAATAGCAGAAAAGTCTGAAGTTTGGATGATGTTTAATTTCCTTTTTTTACCCTTCCTAACATAGTGTGTTTTCTGTTGAACGATAACTCCACAGTGAAATCTGAGGAAATAATTCACAGCTTTTTCCTTCCACCACCTACCCCCACCATTGTACAAATGTCTTAAGCATGTTTGAAATGATGGGACCTGTAGTAGTAGAAGTATATTTCACAGGCAGTGCTTGAAAAATGGTTTTTTCTTATTTTAAAGCTCTGCCCCAGTTTTGTGCCAGAAGTTGTCTTTAGTATTTGCATGCCCTCCTATTGTAGAAGAATTATGAGGAGAATCTTCTTTTCAGTAACCTAGATCCTTCAAAACCTTAAGAATGAAACTTTTCCTGAAGAAATGACAAGTTAAATGCTTAATTATGTATATTTAGCTATATATTATTACTTGAAAAATTAGACAAGTGAACTATGTAGAGAATTAGAAATTAATTTTTTTTCACTAGAGTAATTTTTCCCCGTTTGTCTTTCAGTAAGAAGGAATGGTTATCACTCAGATTTTAGGTACAGGTTTAGTAGTATCCCTTATCTAAAGTTCTTGGGACCAGAAGTGTTTCGGATTTTGGATTTTGGGACATTTGCGTATATATAATGAGCTATCTTGGGGACGGAACCTAAGTGTAGACACTAAATTCATTTATGTTTCATATACACCTTGTAATTTTGTGCATGAACTAAAGTTTGCATACATTGAACCATCAGAAAGCAATGATGTTAGGCATGGAATTTTCCACTTGTGTTGTCATGTTGACACTCAAAAAGTTTTGGATTTTGGAGCATTTTGGAGTTCTGTTGATTTAGGAATGTTCAAGCTGTATGTTACTTCATTTCCTGTTTACCTGATTGTGTTTAAAATGGACTGTTTTGAAAAAACAAGCAAAAAATTGGGTAAATCAGCTTCAATGGTTGTAGAGATTATGACTGTTCAGTTGTTGTTGGGCTACATCTCTAGGCATTTGGGAAAATGTTAATTGATAATGAACCATATCAAAAAGAATGGCTAATAGTAATTTGATCCCAGCTAGTATAAATTTAAAAATGTTTTTCAGAAAAATATTCTGCTGTAGTATGATTAAACCTTGAGTTTGTTGTAATGTTTGTTACTACTGAAATTATAGGAAGGTAAGTCTTGGATCATTGTCTTTTATTCTGTTAACTTTGTATCGTTAATTAAACTTTTGAAAGTTGTGGGATAAATCAAATGCTTTTCTAGGGAAACAAGAAACAGTATTAATGAGCAACAACCCCGTAATTATCCTTGTGAGTACATAACAGGGACACATTCATGTCTTTTCTTTGTGCAATAACTTTTACAAAGAAGTATTTTTAAATTGATCATTAATTTTATGACCACAGAAATGAGATGCAAAATTTATGCTATTGTCAGTGGCACAGGCTCACAGCACCACTGACATTATGTGTGATTGTAATAGAATGGCTGCCAACTAATGATTCTATAGACATTTCATTTGAGCGTGCTTTTCTTTAGATGTGTGATTAGCTGTAATGCTTTCATTTATGTCTGTAAATTATATTGGATATGTTTACCCGATGCCTATTGTTGATTTGGAGTTCAGTTTTGTATTACATAAATGCAAGCTGAACCTTTTTTTTTTTTTTTTTAATTTATAGAAGTCTTTGCAGGTATAACTACAAATACTCAGCCCCTTGGGAGGAAAAATGCTTTGCACTACTCAACAGTAACCCCTGCGTTCAGTTAAAACTCCTTATAAGACAGCAGCTTTTACTCTTTATTGGGTCGAAAAAAAATTAGGGGGGAGGAAAAGGGATGGACCATCACTGGAACAATGGTAAGATGAAGAAGACCATCTTGAAAAATGATGTGTCCTTTCAACTTAATGCAGGTTAAAAGGGGCTATCCCTGTATATATAGCATATAGATTCTGTGCTCTCTGAGTTAATTCAAAGGATTATGGGGAGAAAAAAATAAGGAAGAAATGAAGCCAGTAGCAGTACTTAATTCATTTTGTCTTAGGTAAATATAAACATCACACTGATTAAAAAAAAAAATACTTGCAATTAGCTGCAATTCTTAGAATGGGTAAGTTGAAGACAATTTCATTTTAATATATAACCCAAAAGTGTTTTATTTTTATTTTGATTTTGATTTTTTGAGACGGAGTCTCACTCTGTTGCCCAGGCTGGAGTGCAGTGGCATAATCTTGGCCCACTGCAGTGGCATGATCTTGGCTCACCGCCTCCCGGGTTCAAGCAGTTCTCCTTGCCTTAGCCTCCTGAGTAGCTGGGATTACAGGTGCCTGCCATCATGCCCGGCTAACTTTTGTATATTTAGTGGAGACGAGGTTTTGCCATGTTGGCCAGGCTGGTCTCAAACTCCTGAGCTCAGGTGATCCACCTGCCTTGGTCTCCCACAGTGCTGGGATTACAGGCGTGAGCCATTGCACCCAGCCTATTTTTTTAAATAAAAACCGAAACCATGACTTCCTATAAAAGTCAAAACCATGACTTTCATAAAAACCAAACCATGAAAGACTCTCAGGTCTTTCACCTGTTAGTGATCAGTTTGTGTAGAATAAATACTCTTTACTCAGATATTATTGAGTTTATAGCTTTAATAATGAACTGTTGATATGTATGTATATATTTATACATATTCATTGAATATAGGATGGTGTTTGCATTTGTGTGTATGTATGTGTATATAAATGCATATATACACACATATATATGCACACATAATGATGGATGTTATCAAAGGATAATAAACTACTTCTAATTTTAAAAACTAAGTTTTAATTTTTTCTGTTTACTTCCACATAGAATTTAATATAATTTAAGCCTGAATATCTGAATTTTTTTCAAAATCTTTGCTATATATTATTTGGTTTTACTGTTCTTTTTAAATAGTCATAATAGCAAAATATGCCACATGCTAAGTTCTAGTAATGTTTTTGAAGTATCCTAATACTTTTTTTTGCAGCAAGATTTTTTTTGTGTGAGATATGCAATATTCTTAGAAAATTCATACCACAAAAATTCTTAATTTCATTAAGAATGTAAAGATACTCTAACAACTAAAAGTAACTGAGAATTTCTTGATCCCTACTGGTACATATTCCATGAACTGTCGTAACATGATCAAAACATGTTTACTAGCACTTTATGAAGTTCCTTCCTACCTTATATTTGAAATCAGAGCACTCTTCTTTTGTTAAAAAAAAAATTTTTTAGAGATGGGGTCTTGGTCTGTTGCCCAGGCTGGAATACAGTGGTGCAGTTATAGCTCACTGCAGCCTCAACTCCTGGGCTCAAGCGGTCCTCCCACAGATGTGACTATAGGTGCAGGCCACCACGCCTGGCTAATTGTTTTTATTTTTATTTAGAGATGTGGTCTCGCTATGTTGCCTAGCCTGGTGTCTAATTCCTGGCCACAAGCGATCTTCTGGCCTCAAGCATGCTGAGTAGCTGAGATTACAGGCGTGAGCACTGCCACCAGCCTAGCACTCTTCTTTTCATAAGAGAAATATTGTGAGGGATCATTGAGTGTTCTGAAAAGGACTTTGAACATCTCAAAAGAAAGAGAAATTAAGTTCCAAAGAATGAGTAGTACTTATGTGTTCCTTAGAATTTTAACTGTGGGAGTAACATCACCATATTTACTGTACCTAGTAGTAGAATCCCTAAGGATGACAATATAGCCATCTCTATGTTCTGCCCTTATCGTCTTAATGAGAGATGTCTCTGATGACAATTGCTCATGAAGTGGCAAAATTATAAGGAAATAGGAATATGTATTTTTAAAAAATTATTTGGACAGTGTTGTCTTGAGAGAGGCTATTTTCTCTACCAAAAATGTGGTAACAGATAGGGTGACACCCATCAAATGTGTCAGAGGACACAGATACCCTTTTGGAGAGACAAGTAGCATTAATCTGGATCTGCCAGGAACTGTGGTTCAAAAGTAATACTGTAGGCACTCTGTGGTTCCTATCGGAATTTTCCTTGTGCTTTAAGGGTAATCCCTGAGGTGGCAGTTTTTCTGTCAGGTAACTTGAATTCAACAGTCAAATACTTAATATAGAATTAAGCATACATTTTTCTTTGTTGTGAAGTCTGGGTGAGAAATGAATGCTTATGTGTAACTGGGCTAGCAGATATTTGTGTTTTTTTAAAAAAATTATTTTAAATGATTATATGGAAAAAATTGAAACCACAAGATCTTGTGGAGATTAATTAGCCTAAAATAGAAAAATCAATCAAAAAATCAATCAACGAACCTAGGATTTGAAAATCAAGTAGGAAACTGGCCAGAACATTAAAAAATAATAACATACCATTGAATGAAACTGAAAGTGTCTAGTTTGTAAATTACCCTTACTTGAATTTAAAAAGATTATGAAAATTTTAAAGCAGTTTTTTTCTATAAAAGATTTGTGCTCTGGAAAATGCAGCAGATTATTTTTAATCCTCTCTAATCCTGTGATTTTATACAAAATATTCATACAGCTTCAAATTATTAGTTTCTCATCATAATTTTTCAAATTATTGAATAGGTAAATGGAGTTACTTGTATTATGTTTTCTGTTGTGCTTCCTGGGTTTTGTTGTTGTTGTTACTGTTATTTTGGTTTTGTTTGTTTGGATATACACTCTGTTTTACCCTGCTTCTACTTTTTGGATTCTTCTTTGTAGAGATCATTCATAATTTTGGACTGTATCCTTTTGTGTCATAAATAAGCAATTGTATAATGACCTTCAAAAACTCTTACTATGTCTAAGTTACAATGGCTATAAACTAAAATAAGACCTGTTTTTACCTAGTTTTAAAAGTTTTCTTTGTTTTTCCATGACAGTGACTCAATTTACTAGTAGAATTTACCTCTTCTAACAAAGTAACATTAACATTAAGTAACATTACTTTAAATGGCTAAAGTATAAAAGGCAGTTCTCTGATTTTTTTTTTTTTTAACAGGTGATGCAGAAGATGGGGAAGAATATGATGACCCTTTTGCTGGGCCTCCAGACACTATTTCATTGGCCTCAGAACGATATGATAAAGACGATGAAGCCACCTCTGATGGTATGTGACATTTTCCCACATAACTCTGACACTCACACAAAACAATGCTATATATATATAGGTGTTAGTTTTATGAGAAAGCAGATGAACATAGAGGCTTCGGTTAACTTACCTTTACCAAAACCTTTTAAGGAACAGAAGAGCTCTCTCTAGTGGTTCTAGTGAGGTTTTCCTAAGTATGTAGTTGGTTCTTTTTCTTGGAAATTTTCTTTACTAAAATTTTTGAGAGAGTGCCTGTATCATCATATGAATATTATTAGTAACAGCTTGTTAGTTAATTTAATATTATCAGATTCTTGCTTGATTTTATTGTGCTACTTAAAGGCTTACTGTATTATTTATTTTATAAATAATAAAAAAGATTTTTGATCTATTTTTTTCTGAAAACTTTATACAAAATGAGTTAATAAAATATTAAGTAATTTTCCGACATTGCCTCTTCACATTGAGACAGGTTTTTATCAAATGCTTCTTTTAATACACATTTTCATTTTTATATTGTCACTTAAAAGTGCACCATATTATGCAGTAATATTGCAGTGTTTGTATTAACTGAATTAGTAATAAATTTATCTCTTAGTAATTTCTAAAAGCTATTGAATGTTGCCAAAGTTATGAAACTTGTTTTTAGTGGAGTATGTACTTTCTCTGTTATAGCCATTGGGTACATCTGCATTATAGAAACCTTATAAGGGTAATATATAGTTATAAATTAAGAGTGTGTATCGATAAATTAGTCATGCATATTAATTTGTAGCACTCAAAGTTTCACATAGACATAGAAATGAATAATACCTTCTGCCACTATGTGATGATCAAACTGTGCAGTTCCATCTCTAAATACAATTGCTGAATGAAAATATGCTTCCTGCAACAGAGCACTCCACATTTTATGTTATCCAGATTATTCCCTTTGGAAACATAAATTGCTTTTATGAGGTATAAAATTATGTCTATTGCAGAACAGGGATAAGTCAAGTACATGCATAAGTGATAAACATTCTAACCACTGATTCAGTACAAAACAATCTTTTTTCATATCCAGAACTTTGTACAAAGTGTAGCAATAATAGTCATATCTATTTTATGTTGTATTTTATGCTTCGGCAAACATTTAATTTCTATTTTTAAAGGGAGGGTTTTTTTTGCTGTTATATTCACTTTCTGTCTTTTAAAGAGATAAACATTTCTTTTCTCTTCACCAAAACAGAGCATTACCCTTTCCAACCTCATCTTCAAAAGCATTTCTACTAGAAAATGTTTTATAATCAAAGAAATAATATTTTCAGGCAAAACAATGAATTATTATTTAAGTGTTACTATTTTTCAGACACATTACAATTGCTTTATTTCTCTGTAAAATGTTGGTATATATGAATGTATGTGTGTATACACACACACAGACAGAATATTTATACTAAGAGACATGCAGAGAATATATTCATAGACTATATATACATAGTTTCTTAAAATAGCATAAATATTTTGATATACAGGGGAGTGCTATGTGTATTCTTGAAAAATTTGCAACCTAAAAAGAAATTCAACAATTAAATATCTATGAGAGCCAGAAATCCTCTAGTAGCTTGTTAGAAAAAGTAAATTATTATTAAATTATAGTGCATTTACATTATTGTGTTTTCTTTTTAATAGTAAATAATTTATCATATATTTTTATAACCAGATATTCAGGAAATACACTAAAAGATTGTTGTTAAAAGGTTATTTTATTGATTTTAAATATTATTTAATAACATTTATATGTAACATCAAGTTTTTTTGTTAATGGTGCCTATTCATTAGTGTTTAAGCAATTCTTGAGCAGATTAAAACTTTTACCTGTAGTATTACTCATTTTTGATATATAAATAATACTATTTTTGATACTTTCACATTTTCTTCTAAGAATATCATTATTAAAATTTTTAAACTACCACTTGGACATTTAATATTCACTCTAAAATATCATCTCAATGTATCAGTTTTTCTCTCTTCAGCTTAGATTTTGTGTGTGTTCTCTTTCCTTTGATGAATAAATTTGCTTCATTATGTGACCTCAGTCCAATAATATATTAATTATAAAAAAGATAATGCATTTAACAATAAGCATAACCGAATTAGCACAGGTCACCAAAAGGCCTTTTGTCAAATCAGATTGTTGTTTTGTCCTTTTGACTTTTACCTTATGGAAGGCACTAACAAAGTATCTGAACCTCAATGGGTTATAAACTCTAAACATGATATGTATTTTTCATAATGCTAATGTAGTTTTCAAGGTACTGAAAAGGTCAAACCTGCACATCTCTATGTGCATTCCAAGCCTGTCTTTTGCTTTAATATTTCTTTTTCTCTGTTCCTCTGGTTCAAAAGTTCACTCAGTTCCCAAATGGCCACCTAATTTTCCAGTTATTCCCTCAAGCCATATGTGTTTTGGTTTCTTTATGGTTTATTAGGTACTGTAGGAAAGTAGCATAAGTTATATCTTCTAATGAAATTCAAGCACACTTCAGTGATGCTTCGACTTGATTGCTGGTAGCAATTAAATCACAGCCAAGGAGAATAATGCATAATCTTACAAAGTCCAAGCACCGTATAGAAATTGAATGGGGATGAAAACAACAAAAAGAAAGTTTCCAAACCCTGCCAGGTACGTTGTTTTCAGCCTGCCTCTTTTTTTTTTTTTATTGGCCAACTGCCTGATTGATAGCAAAATCATAACTTGCTGCATGCTAACAGGCAGAGTTCACTTGTAGGTTATTGTGAGCTGATAAAGGGTTAGATGCAGTTTTGATTTTCGCATTGGACCTTGGTACACCAGATTAATGGAATTTCAATGAGAGACTAGAGTAGCCACAGCTTTGTCAGAGAAACAGATGGAGATTCTATAGTCATGTCTACTCATTAATACTAGTTGCCTGAAAGGTGTGCTGCTTCTCTATACAAAAGAGTTGATATAATTGATTTTTGAGTTGTACGTTGGAAAAAAGTACCTTATTGATTACTAGAATTGTAACATAGATGGTGACAGATTTTTGTATAGCTCATAGCTTAAAAATATTGTACTTTGTAAATTTTTCTTTTCCCTCTTTGAAAATGCTTCTTATGTTTTATATTTCTTGAGAAGAACTACATTTTGAGACCAATAGCAAAAAAAGAGAGAATGACATGCCAAATTACCTTTTTAGGAAAAAGAATAAGAGTCTGTATTTTATTTATAAATGATTGCATGACTGCTGTTAGAGTTTCATTTTGATATCCTATTTAGAAGAAAGTATACTTATTAGAAGTTTCATTTTATTAGCTTTATGCTTTTTTTTTTCTGGAAAACAAAAAAATGATAATAGTTTCTAGACTATTGTAGATCACTGTTGGAAGTTTTATGCTATCATGTGGCTGGATATATTGGAGTTTCAATATAAATGGTGCATGTCAGTAATCAGATAAAGTTAAAGATAATGAGATTTACAACCTGAAAGAATATCCCTTTCTGTACACTTTAAAATGTTTAGGCACTAAGGTGGGTAGATAGAGAGTAGACTTTAGACACCATATAATTACTTGGGTTTCCATTTTTCTATTCTGAAATCATTTTTCATTCATTTTTGTCATTTGTGAAAGAAAGCTTCTAACTATATAGCACTGTGGAAAATCCCTAAGGTAAGGTGAAAGGATTCAGTGAGCTAGAAGATATGTATTGGCTCTGCCTGTCGATGATAGGTCAAAGGATCCCAGTAGATGTTTGTTACAAATCTGATTCAGTCCTAGACCATAATCACTTTGTGGATAAAAATCTGAAACCTCTAGGGTGTGAATACAGGAAGGCTAAAATGAAGCTGAAAATATAAAACAGTCATTTATTGTCCTGGTGTCTTTCTAACGAAAAATTTCTGAATAACCTAGGTTACTGAAAGGCTGTGGGCATTGCAAGACATAGGTTTGTATGAAGAAATTTTTTTTTTAGGAATGGAACTATTTTTTAAATCTCAGGGATTAAGAAAAAGGCTGAACTATTTTTATCATAATTTATAATATTAAAAATGTTTTTTTGGTATACTTTACAAAAATCCAGTGTACAAAAATTTGGATTAATAAAGCATGTAAATCATTTTTTTCCAACAGATTTCTTTAGAAAGATTGTCTCCAGGTTGCCTATAAATAATTAGCTCTTAGAAAGTGTCTAAAACAGGCTTAGATATAAACCTGTCCATGTGCACAACATAAATTTAATGTACCAAATTTTTGAGGAAGACCTTTTTTGTGTAAAATTAGGTGTAGCACTAATCAGTTCTTACAAAAGCCACGAAATAGATGTTTTACTTTTCTCTCGTATCAGTAGAGTGTGAAACAATGTTTAAAACTAGAAAAAAAGGTTTTTTTCAATAACTTAGCATTTAGGATAAGTATGAAACAATGTTGAAAACTAGAAAAAAAATTTTTCAGTAACTTAGCATTTAGGGTGTTTTTAACCCACTATCATATTTTTGACACATAAAATTATCTTTTGTATTTTGTTCTAAAAAATTTAATTAGTTTGCAACTTGCACATATTTTTGCATATATAACATGTATTAACATTTCACTCTTGTTTTTAAAATTTTTGGGTTATCTTAATATGCCAAATTGCTAGCTTATATATGTTTTAGCAGTTTAATAACAATGATTATTTTAGTCATTGTGCTATGTGTATAGCACAGTTTCAAATATTTTAGTGGAAGGGAAGGGATTATAGTTGAGGAAATGACAGAAAGTAGAGGACATATTTTTAATCCTCAAGGTATGTATTGTGCAATTGGGGATATAAAGTACACAGATGTAAAATATTTTTGTGATACAAAGGTATATATTAGTAAATAAAACACATAGCCATTGAGAATTATCTTTCTAAGTTTTTATGCTATTGATCGGGAAAATTCATCAGAATAGAACAGAGTGGACAGATGATACTATAACAAAGTGGACTAGATATGAAAGATTGCAAAGGTTAAATAAAACTCAACATTATGAAAAATAATGCATCTTTAATTCAGCAAATTAGCAGTTATTTACACAGTACATGAAGAGGAGAACAAGATACTTGGACAGGGCAATTGGGGGTGAATAAGATAAAGTTCCTATTTTTAAGAAAAATGTAATCTAGATGGCAGGAGAAGATAATCACCTAGAATAAGGTAACTGGCAATCTAGGTTATATTAAACCAGATTCCAAAAATAATAAATACTACGTGCTACAATATTCAACTGATTTAGTCTATACCAGGCAAGTAGTTGGTTTCATTGATTTTACTTCCTGATGTATTGACTGAATCAGCCATATGTTTTAGCATCCTGTCAAAAAAACCACAGCATAAACTTTATGCCTAAATTCTAAGAGATTGTGGAGGGAGGGCCTTTTATTTAAGTGAGTTTTATGTGGGTCTTGAGGTTTGTTGCAGAGAATGGGAAAACTGAAAAGAACTTTTGGAGTTCAAGCTCAGAAACCAGGTTTTCATTATAATTGATGATAACTTTATTGTCAAGGACAAGTTGCTTAGGCCTTTTTGGATTTTTATTGTCTGGTATGTGAAATGAAGAGTTTGAACCAGGTAATTGCTTAGACATTCCCTAGAGCACTAAATGCTTGTGTCCCCACATTTCAGAATTAGTAAATTGAATGGTGGCAGTGAGGTGAGGTGATCTGCGTGGAGAAGATATGGGTGACGACCAGAGGTGGTGTTGAATAGGAAGGAGTGGAGGGGGTCTTGGAGGTAGGTACATGATTTATAGTAGGAGCTGAATGCCAAATTAAGGAATTTACCTTTGATTTGGTAGTCATTAAGAGATCCCTGAAGGAGTATACTGAAGTGAGGGATGCAGATTTGAGGGATATTGTCCTGGCAGTTAAATGTAGGTTAAATTAAGGCATAGAGACCATCTAGTGGAGGTAGCAAGCTAAATGCTTTGCTACATTACTAATTTTTAATCATGACAGTATCTCTATGAAGTAGAATACTATCACTGTTTGACAAATGAGGAAACCTAAAAATAGAGAGGTTAAGTGATATGCCCAATGACATATAGCTACATAGTGGCGGAACTGGAATTTGAATTCATGTCTGTCAACTGTAAGGATCATGCTCTGCTCTTAAAAGAGTTACTTCTTCCCTCTTCCCCAGCTAGCATACTGCTGTGCTGCTTTTGATTAAGGGAGTGTTGATAAGACTGGTTTAGAGAGGTGGATATTGTACTGAAAAGGAAGTGATTTTCTAGCCCTTTCCTACTCAAAGTATGGTCAGTTGACCAACAGTATCAGCATCATCTGGGAGCTTGTTAGAAACGCTAAATCTCTGTCTCCACGTGATATAGTTTGGATGTTTATCTCTGCCCAAATCACATGTTGAATTGTAATTCCCAGTGCTGGAGGTGGGGTCTGTTGGGGGGTGTTTGGATCATGGGGGCAGATCCCTCATGGCCTGGTGCTGTCTTCGTGATAGTGAGTTCTTGTGAAATCCGGTCATTTAAAAGTATGTGGCACCTCCCAACCCCACTCTCTGTCTTTTGTTCTTGCTTTTACCATGTGTTGTGCCTGCTCCCGCTTTGCCTTCCACCATGATTGTAAGCTTCCTGAGGCTTTCTCAGAAGCCAAGCAGATGTCCAGTGCCATGCTTCCTGTGCAGCCTTCAGAACCATAAGCCAATTAAACCTCTTTTTTTTTCTTATTATTATACTTTAAGTTCTGGGGTACATGTGCAGAACGTGCAGGTTTGTTACATACGTATACATGTGCCATGGTGGTTTGCTGCACCCATCAACCCGTCATCTACATTAGGTATTTCTCCTAATGCTATCCCTCCCCTAGCCCCCCACCCCCTGACAGGCACCGGTGTGTGATGTTCCCCTCCCTGTGTCCATGTGTTCTCATTGTTCAACTCCCACTTATGAGTGAGAACATGCAATGTTTGGTTTTCTGTTCTTGTGTTAGTTTGCTGAGGATGATGGTTTCCAGCTTCATCCATGACCCTGCACAGGACATGAACTCATCCTTTTTTATGGCTGGATAGTATTCCATGGTGTATATGTGCCACATTTTCTTTATCCAGTCTATCATTGGTGAGCATTTGGGTTGGCTCCAAGTCTTTGCTATTGTGAACAGTGCTGTGATAAACATACGTGTTCATGTATCTTTATAGTAGAATGATTTATAATCCTTTGGGTATATACCCAGTATTGGGATTGCTGGGTCAAATGGTATTTCTGGTTCTAGATCCTTGAGGAATCGTCACACTGTCTTTCACAATGGTTGAACTAATTTACACTCCCACTAACAGTGTAAAAGCATTCCTATTTCTCCACATCCTCTCCAGCACCTGTTGTTTCCTGACTTTTTAATGATCACTGTTCTAACTGGTGTGAGATGGTATCTCATTGTGGTTTTGATTTTCATTTTTCTCATGACCAGTGATGATGAACTTTTCTTCTTATGGTTTTTGGCCGCATAAATGTCTTCTTTTGAGAAGTGTCTGTTCATATCCTTCGCCCACTTTTTGATGGGGTTGTTTGTTTTTTTCTTGTAATTTAAGTTCTTTGTAGATTCTGCATATTAGCCCTTTGTCAGATGGATAGATTGCAAAGTTTTTCTCCCATTCTGTAGGTTGCCTGTTCACTCTGATGATAGTTTCTTTTGCTGTGCAGAAGCTCTTTAGTTTAATTAGGTTGCATTTGTCAATTCAGGCTTTTGTTGCCATTTCTTTTGGTGTTTTAGTCATGAAGTCTTTGCCCATGCCTATGTACTGAATGGTATTGCCTAGGTTTTCTTCTAGGGTTTTTATGGTTTTATGTCTTGCATTTAAGGCTTTAATCCATCTTGAGTTAATTTTTGTATAAGGTGTAAGGAAGGGGTCCAGTTTCAGTTTTCTGCATATGGCTAGCCAGTTTTCCCAACACCATTTATTAAATAGGGAATCCTTTCCCCATTGCTTGTTTTCGTCAGGTTTGTCAAAGATCAGATGGCTGTAGATGTGTGGCATTATTTCTGAGGCCTCTTTTCTGTTCCATTGGCCTATGTATCTGTTTTGGTACCAGTACCATGCTGTTTTGGTTACTGTAACCTTGTAATATAGTTTGAAGTCAGATAGCGTGATGCCTCCAGCTTTGTTCTTTTTTGCTTAGGATTGTCTTGGCTGTATGGGCTCTTTTTTGGTTCCATATGAAATTTAAAGTAGTTTTTTCTAATTCTGTGAAGAAAGTCAGTGGTAGCTTGATGGGATAGCATTGAATCTATAAATTACTTTGGGTAGTATGGCCATTTTTCATGATATTGATTCTTCCTATCCATAAGCATGGAATATTTTTTCATTTGTTTGTGTTCTCTCTTATTTCCTTGAGCAGTGGTTTGTAGTTCTCCTTGAAGGGGTCCTTCACATCTTCTGTAAGTTGTATTCCTAGGTATTTTATTCTTCTTATTGCAATTGTGAATGGGAGTTCACTCATGATTTGGCTGTTTGTCTATTATTGGTGTATAGGAATGCTTGTGATTTTTGCACATTGATTTTGTATCCTGAGACTTTGCTGAAGTTGCTTATCAGCTTAAGGAGATTTTGGGCAGAGATGATGGGGTTTTCTAAATATACAATCATGTCACCTGCAAACAATTTGTCTTCCTCTCTTCCTGTTTGAATACCCTTATTTCTTTCTCTTGCCTGATTGCCCTGACCAGAACTTCCAATACTATGTTGAGTAGGAGTGGTGAGAGAGGGCATCCTTGTCTTGTGCCAGTTTTCAAAGGGAATGCTTCCAGCTTTTGCCCATTCAGTATGATATTGGCTGTGGGTTTGTCAAAAATAGCTCTTATTATTTTGAGATACATTCCATCAATACCTACTTTATTGAGAGTTTTTAGCATGAAGGGCTGCTGAATTTTATCGAAGGCCTTTTCTGCATCTTTTGAGATAATCATGTGGTTTTTGTCATTAGTTCTGTTTATGTGATGGATTATGTTTATTGATTTGCATATGTCAAACCAGCCTTGCATCCCAGGGACGAAGCCAACTTGATTGTGGTGGATAAGCTTTTTGATGTGCTGCTGGATTTTGTTTGCCAGTATTTCAATGAGGATTTTTACATTGATGTTCATCAGGGATATTGGCCTGAAATTTTCTTTTTTTGTTGTGTCTCTGCCAGGTTTTGGTATCAGGATGATGCTGGCCTCATAAAATGTGTTAGGGAGGAGTCCCTCTTTTCTATTGTTTGGAATAATTTCAGAAGGAATGGTACCAGATCCTCTTTGTACCTCTGGTAGAATTCGGCTGTGAATCCGTCTGGTCCTGGGCCTTTTTTGGTTGGAAGGC
The DNA here is from genome assembly GCF_028885655.2 of Pongo abelii. Lineage (NCBI taxonomy): Eukaryota > Metazoa > Chordata > Mammalia > Primates > Hominidae > Pongo > Pongo abelii. The sequence goes on from NC_071991.2 coordinate 58,334,500, forward strand.
TGTTAATTACTGCCTCAATTTCAGAACTTGTTATGGATCTATTCAGAGATTTGACCTCTTCCTGGTTTAGACTTGGGAGGGTGTATGCGTCCAGGAATTCATCCATTTCTTTTAGATTTTCTAGTTTATTCGCATAGAGGTGTTTATAGTATTTTCTGATGGTAGTTTGTATTTCTGTGGGATTAGTTGTGATATCCCCTTCATCATTTTTTATTGCGTCTATTTGATTCTTCTCTCTTTTCTTCTTTATTAGTCTGGTTAGTGGTCTGTCTATTTTCTTGATCTTTTCAAAAAACCAGCTCCTGAATTCATTGATTTTTTTGAAGGTTTTTTTGTGTCTCTATCTCCTTCAGTTCTGCTCTGATCTTAGTTATTTCTTATCTTATGCTAGCTTTTGAATTTGTTTGCTCTTGCTTCTCTAGTTCTTTTAAATGTGATGTGAGGTTGTCAATTTTAGATCTTTTCTGCTTTCTCTTATGGTGATTTAGTGCTATAAATTTCCCTCTAAACACGGCTTTAGCTGTGTCCCAGAGATTCTGGTACATTGTGTCTTTGTTCTCATTGGTTTCAAAGAACTTATTTATTTCTGCCTTAATTTTGTTATTTATCCAGTAGTCATTCAGGAGCAGGTTGTTCAATTTCCATGTAGTTGTGTGGTGTTGAGTGAGTTTCTTAATCCTGAGTTCGAATTTGCTTGCACTGTGGTCTGAGAGACTGTTTGTTATGATTTCTGTTCTTTTGCATTTGCTGAGGAGTGTTTTACTTCCAATTATGTGGTCAATTTTAGAATAAGTGCAATGTGGTGCTGAGAAGAATGTATATTCTGTTGATTTGGGGTGGAGAGTTCTGTAGATGTCTATTAGGTCTGCTTGGTCCAGTGCTGAGCTCAAGTCCTGAATATCCTTGTTAATTTTCTATCTCGTTGATCTAATATTGACCGATATCATTGTGTGGGAGTCTAAGTCTCTTTGTGGGTCTCTAAGAACTTGCTTTATGAATCTGGGTGCTCCTGTATTGGGTGCATATATATTTAGGACAGTTAGCTCTTCTTGTTGCATTGATGTCTTTACCATTATGTAATGCTCTTCTTTGTCTCTTGATCTTTGTTGGTTTAATGTCTGTTTCATCAGAGACTAGGATTGCAACCCCTGCTTTTTATTGCTTTCCATTTGCTTGGTAAATATTCCTCCATCCCTTTATTTTGACCCTTTGTATGTCTTTGCATGTGAGATGGGTCTCCTGAATACAGCACACCTATGGGTCTTGACTCTTTATCCAATCTGCCAGTGTGTGTCTTTTTTTTTTTTTTTTGAGACGGAGTCTCGCTCTGTCACCCAGGCTGGAGTGCAGTGGCGCAATCTCAGCTTACTGCAAGCTCCACCTCCTGGGTTCACTCCATTCTCCTGCCTCAGCCTCCTGAGTAGCTGGGACTACAGGTGCCCGCCACCACTCCTGGCTAATTTTTTGTGTGTTTTTAGTAGAGATGGGTTTCACCGTGTTAGCCAGGATGGTCTCAATCTCCTGACCTCGTGATCCGCCTGCCTCACAGTCTGTGTCTTTTAATTCCCAGTTACGGATTTTTGACCCTCTGCATACTTTTCTGGTGCTGGGGTGGTAGGGAGTCTAGAGTTATCTGACACACTGCTCAGCTTCTCTCTTCGTTGCAATGCTCACGGAGAAGGCTTCTTTGGGAGCTAGTTCACTTGCTTAGAGAATGAGAGAGTGGAGTTTGGGATTTAGCCCAAATACACAAGCTTTTACTGCCAGCTGCTTTTGAGGATGGACCCAAGGGTTCTAGCTGCTTTGATTACAGTTCTTTAATGAGTTCTTCATCATTGTGTATCTTTGCTTGTAGCATCTCTGAGTCTTCTCTTTGTGAAAACTAGCACTTATTCTCCTTGGTATCCTCCTGGGCTTAGGTGTCCTCTGCTGTATCTTCATTACTCCAGTCTCATCTGCTTTCCAGTTGCAAGGAATTACTCAAAAATTTTGGTCCACTTTCTTTACCCTTTCTTGATTACCAGTGTTATTAAAGCTTTCTTCTTTCTTTCTTTTTTAGAGATGGGGTCTTGCTGTGTTGCTCAGGCTGTCCTTGAACTCCTAGGCTCAGGTGATCCTCCTGCCTCAGCTGAGACTACAGGCATGCACCAGCATGCCTGGCTCAAGGCTTTAATCTTTAAAAACAAACAAAAGGAATTTCAAGGAAACTTTAGGAGGAAAGGTTGATGCTTAGTCTGTGCTTCCTTTTTAATGACACCAAGAGGCTGATGTATCCTAAAACTTTTTCATAACAAGTCTATTAGAATAATTGGAAGAAGTAGCTCCCTGGCCACCAGTCAAAGGTAGTCCAAATAAGTATGTCAGTCAAGCCTTAGATATAGTCACTTAGAGTGAGTACTAGATTTCTAGAAGAACCAAGATGCTATAAGCAATAGAAAGGAACTGTTCCTTCCTGTAAAAGGACTACAGTCTTGTTTTGGGTAAAAGGTATGCATATCTAATAGTTGGAAACCTTACCAACTTTGTTCAGTTACAGAAATGTGTGGCATTGACCATAAATACTCTAAGAGGTTAAAGAAGGAAGAAGCTGTTGCCAACTGGTGTCAGTGGATAGATGTTTTATGGAAGAAGTTGGAGTTTGAACTAGAATTTAGTAAGGGTGGATAGAAATTTAATTAGTAGAGAATGGAAGGAAGACTACTTTCTACATAAGTTAAGGGAATGAGGGACAAGGGGAAATGGAGCTGGAAACGACCATAGTTTGATGAACCGTGGAAAGACTAACATGACTGAGAAAGGTTGGAAAATGGGAGATGAGGATTGACAAGGGTGGCATGTGAAAAGTTTTGGCTCTGGCTTCAGGTATTTATTTTAGAGTGACTAAGGTATAGGATAGGACATACCTTTGTCACTCTAAAAATGAAACATAGTAGTTAAGAACAGGTCATACTGCCTGGGTTCAAATACTTCATTACCTGTCTCTGTGACCTCCAGCAAATTTCTTAACTTTTCAGAGTTTTCTCATCTGTCAAATTAAGGATAATAATAGTATCTATAACCTATGGTTATTCCTAGGATTAAGTAGGATAAAGCATATAAAAAGTTTAGAATACTTCCTGACACATAGTAAAGACATATTAAATGCGAGTTATTATTGTTATCCAGTCAATTTTAGGGATTATCTTAAATAAATTTTCCTTTTTGTGTTTGACACAACTGTTTGTGAGTGTTGTCTAACTCCCATACTATATAGCTCGTATGTTTTACTGGCTAAGATGAATTTTGTAGGATTTGCAGTTGGAAGTTTTAGGGATTCCATATACACAATCATTTTTTCAACAGGGTATTCTGTGTTGAAAACTGTTAGTGGTTAAATTTTCTATAGCAAATATATCATGCCTTTTTCTTGAACTCTTGTACTTCTTTGTGCCTTGGCTTCTTTCTGTTGAGTAATGAGCATATAAGAATAAAGAAATTTTATACCTGGAAAAATTTCATACATAGGCATCATGAGCCTTGGGAAGGAGTCACTGTATTTGATACATGAGCTCGATAGCTAGTGACTAAAAATTTACAAACTTTTAAGAGCATCTGAATGAGTTTGGACTGCATTAGAAGATCACTTATGAAGCTATATATGAAAATAAGCGGGGAAAAAATGGTCCCAAATTATTAGGAAACAAGGCTGCCAATCAAAACCTCATAATTCTCATTCAAGAACTGAATGGTATAATGCTAAAGACAATAACAAATCCAAACAGAAAAAGTAGTACACATAACTAAAATGCAGGGCTGCAAAGTCAGTAGTAGCAAATAAATGCCCTGTTAATAAATAAGCCCAGAGAGGATTAGGGCAAAACTGTTTATTATTTTTACAAAAATTAAACACAGAGAAGGTACCATTCTCCAGCTTTCATATGTGCTTATCAAAGTATTTCTTTTTCAAAACTCAGAGTTGATATCAGGGTCCTTGCTTCACACTTGAGGAAAAATTGAGTATGCTATAGATTTAAAAATAACATAAATACTATTGAAGAAAATATCTCTGCAAGGAAGTTATAAGAATTAGCTCAGGTAAATTATTTTCTTGAGCTCATTATATATGAATACCACATCGATTTACAGAATTGAGGGTAAGACTTAAGCAATTTTAAAATTAAACCTTCTAAAATTATGGCTTGAGAAGACATGCATTTATTGAGTTAAAAGAGATTATTTTGATTTTACATAGTTTACCAACAGTTTAGGGGTAGGTACTAGGATTCTTAAAGTATTTTTTTTTACTCACTTTATTGAGATATATTTAACCTTAGAATATACTAATTTAAAGTATACAATTCAGGTGGTTTTTAATATGGTCACAGAATTATGTAAGTATAATCCCAGTCAATTTTAGAACATTTTCATCTCCACAAAAAAGAAACTCCATGCCATGAATAGCCACTCTCAATTTTCTCCTAACCCTTCTCCATCTCCCTCAGAGGCCTAGGCAACTATGAATCTAATTTCCGTTTCTACAGATTTACATAATGTGGATATTTCATATAAATGGAATCATATATCAGAACTTTGTATGTCTGGCTTTTTTTACTTAGCATAATGTTTTCAAGGTTCATCCAGCATATTACTAGTTCTTTATTCCCTTTTATGGCCCGATAATGCTTCCTGTGTGGATGTGCCACCTTTTGTTCGTCCATCCTCAATTGATGGACATTTGTGTTGTTTACTCTTTTTGACTATTATGAATAATGCACATTTGTGTAAAACTTTTTGTGTTAATATAGTTTTTCATTTTTCTTGAGTATATACCTAGGAGTGAAATTACTGGATCATATGGTATATTTCGGTTTCATTTTTTGAGGAATTGCCAAACTTTTTCCAAATGACTGCACCATTTTATGTTCCAGCCAGTGATATGTGGGGGTTCTGATTTGTCCACAATTCTCTTCAACATTTACTGTCTTTTTTATTTCGGCCATCCTAGTGAATGTGAAGTGGTATCTTACTGTAGTTTTGATTTGCACTTCTGTAATGACTAATAATGTTAATCACCTTTTTATGTGCTTATTGGCCATTTGTATGTTTTTGGAGAATGCCCACTTCAAATTCTTTTCTTATTTTTTGTTTGGGTTGGCTTTTTATTGTTTTTTGTTTGTTTGTTTTGAGCCAGAGTCTTGCTTTGTCACCCAAGCTGTAGTGCAGTGTGGTATGATCAGGGCTCACTGCAGCCTCTACCTCCTGGGCTCAACGAATCCTCTCAACTCAGCCTCTCAAGTAGCTGAGATTACAGGCGCATACGACTACACCCAACTAATTATAAATTAATTTAATTTTTTTGTAAAGACAGGGTTTCACTTTGTTGCCCAGGCTAGTCTTGAACTCCTGGGCTCAAGCAATCTTTTCGCCTTGGCTTCCCAAAGTGTTGAGCCTCCCAAAGTGTTGAGCACAGGCATGAGCCACTGCACCTGGCCTATTTATTGTTAAGTTCTGAGTTATTTATATATTCTGGATACTAGTTGCTTATCAGATATATGATTGGTAAATATTTTCTCAGTATCTACAGGTTTTCATTTCACTTTTTTGATGGTATCCTTGAAGCACAAAAGTTTTACATTTTGATGAAGTTTAATTTATCTGTGTTTTCTTTTATCACTTGTACTTTATTTATTTTTTTTTTTGAGACAGAGTCTCGCTCTGTCACCCAGGCTGGAGTGCAATGGCGCGATCTCAGCTCACCGCAACCTCTGCCCCCACTGGGTTCCAGTGATTCTCGTGCCTCAGCCTCCCAAGTAGCTGGGACTACAAGCGAACACCACCACACCTGGCTAATTTTTGTATTTTTAGTAGAGACAGGGTTTCATCATGTTGGCCAGGCTGGTCTTGAACTCCTGATCTCTATCCACCTTGGCCTCCTAAAGTGCTGGGATTACAGGTGTGAGCCACCGCTCCCGGCCATCACTTGTTTTTTTGTGACATGTCTAAGATGTCTGCCTAACTGAAGATTCTATTTTTTTTTGAGACAGAGTCTCACTCTGTCGCCCAGGCTAGAGTGCAGTGGCTCAATCTTGGCCCACTGCAAGCTCTGCCTGCCAGGTTCATGCCATTCTCCTGCCTCAGCCTCACGAGTAGCTGGGACTACAGGCGCCCACCACCACGCCCGGCTAATTTTTTGTGTTTTTAGTAGAGACGGGGTTTCACCGTGTTAGCCAGGATGGTCTCGATCTCCTGACCTCGTGATCTGCCTGCCTCGGCCTCCCAAAGTGCTGGGATTACAGGTGTGAGCCACCACACCCGGCCTTGCTATACCTTTTAAGCTCAGTGAACTCTTGAATTCTGTAGCCTTTAACATCGTTCGTTAAAAAGAATTCTTATTTTGTTTATACATCACTATCATTTCTAGCAACATAATACACACATTTGAAATGTAAATGAAATGTTTGTTGCATTGCAAATACAAACCTATAATCACATGACTCTTCTTTCATATCAGTTTTCCTTATTTCAGAGAACACATAGTCTAATAGATCATTTTGTTGACTTTCTGGGTTTTCTGGGGCCAGGCTTTGTCAATACATAGTTACAGTGGTGTGATCTAAGGGGTGCTGTGATCATGGTCTTGGAAAAATGGTTATTGTTGTTAGCTTAACAAAAGAAAGTTAATTTGTTTATTTGAATTGATCTCTTCTCTCTTGTTAAGATATGTGTGTACGTATGAATGTATTTATTTATTTATTTTTTCCCTGTGTCAGTCACATAGGGGACTGAGACAAAAAGAGGCCATGTGAATTTTCTAAGCAGCACTCGCTATCAGTGTGTGGCCTAAAGACTGGTCCTGATTTGTGATCTATTTGTTACTGGTCAATGACAACATAAGTACAAAAATTAAGAATAAGCATTTAGAAATGTTTATAGCAATTTGATATTTCTGCCTTATCTAAGTACGTGGTCTTTTTTTCTGGTAATTTATGTTTTTGTTGTTGTTGTTATTTTTACAAAAATAGTGGGGTTTTTGATGTCTTGGGAAAAACTGGTTCTTTACCACAGATTAAACCATTGATCTAGGTTCAGAGAGAATTATTTACAGTAGTGCCAGAACTATTTTGATTGCTGGACTTTTTATTTTGAATTCCTATATCTTTCTCTGTATCTTTCTCCGTAGTCATAGTCATATTTTAATTTAAATGTTTAGGTTTATTTTCACTATGGAGAAACTTTAGGCCTTCTAATCCCACATTTCTCATCAAATATACTTTCAGATTCCAATGTCATAATCAGATATTAATTATATTTTTATATGAGAGTCAAGCAATGGAGCGTGCTGAAAGTTTTTCATTTCGAATATCTAGAGAAAAGGGTAATTGAATTTGAATATCAACTAATTCTTTTTCATACCTAAAAAGTGGAAACATATAATGCCATATTTAAAGACTATGTCAGAAAAGTAATTTCATGCCAGAGATGCTTTTGTGTTGTTTTGTATAAATGCCTCTAGAAGCTCCTCCTTGCTTTTTAATACCACCTGTGAGCTTTTCTATTTTGAACATGCCCATGTCTTTCTTTAACACGAAAGGAGTTTAATAAGAATTATATTTTAATATCAAAAATAGTAAAATTTCTTACCACGGGGAAAAGAAATACACATATATTTCTTTCACTGAATAGGACTTATTTTGGTGTTGGTGTCCTGGGATCTATGTATGTTATAATCCCCTAATACGCTTAAAATAGGATTTCTTTTCTAAAAGAAAATATGTCTTATAAGACGTAATTGATTTTTAAAATAAAAGTAGTAAGAAAGGGTAATAGTGTTGTACGTTTTAGGCAGAGTGCTAGATGGAATAAAAGTTTATTTCAATAGATTTTACTTTTAGCTATTTTAGACTTGGGAGAATAAAATGATTAATAAGGTATGTCACTGTCTTTAAGGACCTTATTTATAGATTAGTAGAGAGAGGAGAGATATAAATATCAACTAATTCAAGGCAGATTGGTTTAATCACTATTACAAGAAATATAGAAGGAGAAAGAAGATAGTAATTATGGTGGGAATAAAGACAGACTTGATAACATTAATGGCATTTGAACCAGGTCTGGGAGAATAAGATTTTTGATATGTAGAACATGGAGGTAATAGTTTTTCACATTTGTGAAACAGCCTGGTAAAGGGATATACTGGTCAGAACTCTTTGAATGGACAGGACAGAAAAAGAAACCCAACTCAAACTCGCTTAAGCACAAAGCAGAAAGGGGAGTTTATTGGTTCACTTGTGAAAAATGAATAGAATTGGAATCTTGCCTCTTGCCCACCTAGATCCAGGTAGGTGCTCAAACTGTAATGAGTATTCCCACTCACATACTGCTTTCCTATGTGTAGCTTCTTTTTAGAGACACTGTACCCATAGGATGGCTGTGGCAAAGATGACCACCCACCAGCAGCTTCTTAGATATTTCCACCAGATTAGCAACCCAATTGAAATAGAGATCTCTCAATAATTGCAGCAGGAATCCTTGGCTTGGGTTATATGCTTACTCTAAATCAATCACTGTGGCGTGTGTGTGTGTGTGTGTGTGTGTATGTATTGCACTAATTGGCTAGGTCTGGATCATGTGCCCAAAAAAGAGTTTGTGGAGAGGGGTAAGGCCAGCTTCACCTGATCCCCATGGAGATTTGGGGAGGTACCATTCTCCAAAGGAAAACTGAGGTACTCTTAAAGAAATAAGCAATTCAGAGCAGGCAAAAACAGCCACTAAAGGTAGGATATGTGAAAGTATGACTAAACTTAGGTGTTGTAAAAATGTGTATAGAGAGAATAAAAGGCTGAGATAGATAATAGTTACAGATATACATTCAGTAATGGATATTTCAAGTTCATTATAGGAGAGTATAATGTTTATGCAGTAGGTTAAAATAATTATTTAGCATGCTAAATTTTGAATTGATTTATAGAGAGAAGAGCTGGAGACAAAAATAAATGTTTAAACTGTCTAGACTGGTTAATTTTAAAAATTTTATTATTTTTCATTTGTTTATTTTCATTAATTCTTCAAACCTTTCATAAGAGCTGATGTTCCAGTTAGTGAAAGTTCTCCTTTTTTTTTTTTTTTTTTTTTTTTTTAACTGTTTGCTGTTTGGCCATTATATTCTTTCTCTTTTTAGCAGTGTATGAGAAGAAAGGATTAACTAGATAAAATGAACCAATCACTTTTACTTGTTAGCACCTATATGAAAAGGTACAATTGTATAGATTAGAACTAAACAAAAATTAGATTTTTAGATTGTTTGAATTTAATTTGTCTTGGATAGACACGCTTTTTATTTATTTTTTCCTAATTTCTATTCTTTTGTAAAAAACAGTTGAGGCAGTTAGCAAAGATACATGTATGATACCAAGGTTAAAAAAAAGAGGAAATCAAAGGTGGGGAAAAGGAGGATACATAGGAAAATTAAAGTAAGGCTGGTATTAATATCTGTATCTCAAATGCATACCATAAGTACTGTAGCTTTTGCTGGAGATTACTTACTTCTTTGACCCTCGGCTTGCTTGCTTTCTTTGCCAATGCAAAGAAGGAAAACTGATTAGGTGCAAGATTCATAGTGTTCTTGCTATAAAAATAAATCAAGTACTCAAGAGAAATACAGTTCTTAGTACCTGTAGCACTAGGATCTGGTGAAATTTCTTTCTTTCAAGGGGGTTTTAAAAAGAGTGTCATATAATGTGGTAAATTAAAACCACAAGAGTATATTTAATAATGTTCTGGAGTTCTTTCTGAAAACATCCACCAACATAGGTATGTAGCATAATGCCAAAATACAGCTTAGGACAAGTCATTTTTGTGTAGGGCCAAAATAACAGTCTAGATCAGGGGTTGGCAATCTACAGCCCATGGAGCAAATTTGGCTTGTTGCTATATTTTATAGATAATTATATGGCATAGCCATACGTATTTGTTTACATGTTGTCTATGGCTGTGTTCATGCTACAACAGCAGCAGTATGTAGTTGTTACATAGATCATAGTCCCACAAAGCCTGGAATATTTCTAGTCTGACACTTTACTAAAAAATTTGCCCACCCTTGGTCTAGATAACACAACTCACTGATGGATTGGTTTAAAATTGAGACAGTATATAAAGTGTCTAGAATAAAGGTCTCAAACTGATAGACCAAGTTACAAATTTGGCCTATAGGTATATTTTGTTTAGCCAAACCAGTATTTGACTTTTGAAAATTTGTGCCAACCTAGAAAAATTCAGATTGATGCCTTCTCTGGGAAAATTGGATAGTCTGGTAATACTGAGCTTACGTTGTGTTTGTCATCCTTTAAAAAGATGCACCATCTTTTTCCGATTTGTATTCCTTACTACTGTATTACCTCCTAGCACACTATTAAGTGTGCATTATGTCTACAAAACCCCACATATACTGTAATTTTAAAATGCTTTATTGTTAATAAATGTCAACAATCATCTTAACCCTCAGAGAATTATAACCTTTTTGCTGGTCGAGGGTCTTGTCTCAATGTGGATGGCTGCTGAAGGTCGGGGGGCTGTGGCAATTTCTTAAATAAAGACAACAATGAATTGATTGATTCATTGATTGATTCTTCTTTCCATGAAAGATTTCTCTCTGGCATGTAATGTTGTTTGCTACCATTTTACCCAGGTAGAATTTCTTTAAGAATTGGAGTCAATCCTCTCAAACCCTGCCACTGCTTTATCAACTACGTTTATGTTATATCCCAAATTAATTGTTATTTCAACAGTGTTGATAGCATCTTCATCAGGAGTAGATCCCATCGCAAGAAACCACTTTCTTTGCTCACCCTGAGAAGCAACTCCTCATTCCTTCAAGTTTATCATGAGATTGCAACAATTCAGTCATATCTTCAGGGTCCACTTCTAATTGTAGGTCTCTTGCCATTTCCACCACATCTGCAGTGACTTCTTCCATTGATGTCCTGAACCCCTCAAAGTCATCCATGAGGGTTGGAATTAACTTCTTCCAAACTCCTTGCACTTTTCTGTTATGAAGATGGCTTCTTTCCTTAAACCTCACGAACCAGCCTCTGCTAGATTCTAATTTTTCTTCTGCAGCTCTCATCTCTGTCAGCCTTCATAGAATTGAAGAGAGTTAGGGCCTTGATCTGGATTAGGCTTTGGCTTAAGGGAGTGTTGTAGCTGGTTTAATCTTCTAGCCAGACCACTCAAAGTTTCTCCATATCAGTAATTAGGCTGTTTTGCTTTTTGCTTTTTTTTTTTTGAGACAAAGTCTCACTCTGTTGCTCAGGCTGGAGTGCAGTGGCACGATCTCGGCTCACTGCGACCCCTACCTCCCAGGTTCAAGCAATTCTCGTGCCTCAGCCTCCTGAGTAGCTAGGATTACAGGCGCCCACCACCACACCCAGCTAATTTTTATATTTTTAGTAGAGACGAGGTTTCACCATGTTGGACAGGCTGGTCTCAAACTCCTGACCACAGGTAATCCTCCTGCCTTGGCCTCCCAAAGTGCTGGGATTACAGGCGTGAGCCACCACGCCTAGCCAGGCTATTTTGCTTTCTTATCATTTGTGTGTTCACTGGAGTAGCACTTTTGTTTTCCTTCAAGGACTTTTCCTTTGCATTCACAACTTGGCTGTTTGGCACAAGAGGCCTTCCTTTTGGCCTATCGACTTTCTACATGCCTTCCTCCCTAAGCTTAATCATTTCTACCTTTTGTACCTTTTGATTTAAAGTGAGAGATGTGGAACTCTTTCTTTCACTTGAACACTTAGAGGCCTTTGTTGGGTAATTTTTTTTGTTTTTGTTTTTGAGACGGAGTCTCTCTGTGTTGCCCAGGCTGGAGTGCAGTTGTGCAATCTCGGCTCGCTGTAAGCCCCGCCTCCTGGGTTCACACCGTTCTCCTGCCTCAGCCTCCCGAGTAGCTGGGACTATAGGCACCCGCCACCACGCCCGGCTATTTTTTTTGTGTGTGTGTTTTTATTAGAGACGGGGTTTCACCGTGTTAGCCAGGATGGTCTCGATCTCCTGACCTCGTGATCCACCTGCCTGGGCCTCCCAAAATGCTGGGATTACAGGCTTGAGCCACCACGCCCAGCCCATTGTAGGGTTATTAATTGGTTTAATTTCAGTGTTGTTATGTTTCGGGGAATAAGGAAGCCCAAGGAGAGGCAGAGAAATAGGGGAAGGTTGAGTTGTGGAGCAGTCAGAGGACATACATTGGTTATTAAAGTTTGCTGTCTTATATGAGTGCAGATTATAGTGCCCCAAAACAATTAGATGGCAACATCAAAGATCACTGATTATAGATCACCATAACAGATATAATAATAATAATGAAAAATTTGAAATATTGCAAGAATTACCAAAATGTGACACAGAGATACAAAGTGAGCATGTGCAGTTGAAAAAATGGTGCTGATAGACTTGTTCAACAAGGGTTGTCACAAACCTGCAATTTGTAAAAAATGCAGTATCTGTAAAGTGCATTAAAGCAAAGCACAGTAATATGAGGCATGTTTGTATAAATACAGATGGGTAATTGAGGACCAAATGACATATCTGTTACGTTTACTACTTTGGCTCATCAGTTGTCATACTTAACAGAGGTGATAATGGATGAAGCTGTCACCATAGAAATAAAGAATAAAGATTGGATTTGGCAAAGAAAATACTTACATTAATAATTATTATTATCTGATAAATGCTAATGTATCAGATTAAGCAGGCAGAAATAAGAGTTGTAAGGAATGGATCAAATGACAAATAAATTTTAGTTTGTTATGGGAGGGAGCTGGAAGTGTAGAAGAAAGGCAGGGCTTGGTATACTTCTGGGGAACTGAGGCCTGGGAAGAACCGGACTGGAGGATCAACTTGATGGGTGGGACAAAGGAGAGTAAATGGCCAGGGGTAGAACCAATGGTAGACTTCATGATTATGCTTAACGTGAATCTTGACACTTAGATTCTTTTCTCGGGGAAGTGATATTATCTGTAAAGAAAGTGGAACGGTGGATAAGAAAGATCAAGTTTGTTGAGCTTGAAGGAGTATTGAGAATCCAGTCAAAGATATTTAAGAGGGAGTCTGAGATATGGAATAGAGATATGGAGAATCATTGATTTATTCACCTAAACATGTTTAATGTCAGGAGAAAGAGAAGACTTTCCAGAGACGGTAAAATGAGATAGATGAGAAGATTTAGAATAGAGACATTTTCTCCAATTTTCCTCACAGGTAAACCAGGAGAATTGCTGCTTTTGTTTCTAAACCTGTGATTCTATTTTACAGAATTTTAGAAGCCATTAATTACTTTCATTCCTTAGTATGATTATAGTCCTGGTGATACATTTTATCTTGGTAGTTTTCTTTGGCGTTCATTTGAATGTTGATGTGATCTTAGGCTTTTTTTTCCTCCCTCTTTGTTTTTATTATCTAATTATTTTTCTCCATGTAATTCAGGCATCATGTTACGTTACTATGTCTTGTCCTGGCAACTTAAATAATATTAAGCAATATTCAAGGCAGATCAGATGTACTTTTAGTATCTGCATACTAAATTTTCAAGGACTTTAAAGAAGATAAACTCTGTTTCATCATGTCATGAGTAAATAGTACTGTTGTCGTTAAGTGCACAGATTATTGTATCCTATATACCTGGGTTTAATCCTGGTTTGACACTATGACTTTGAACAAATTATTTTCTGTCTAAGCCTTAGTTTCTTAATTTGTAAAATTAGGGATAATTAATAGTATTTCAAAAGACTGTAGTAGGGATAGGTACATAGGACATGCCAATGTTAGCTCTTGGTTACTGTAATGTCACAAGATGACCAAGGAATGGAATCATTGACTTGATTTTCGTACATATTTTCTTTGGAATTTTTATCCATGTTTGAACATAAGTAGTTTAATTTGTGTTGGATAATATTTTATTTAATCATATCATATTGTGAGTAGCTAAAAGATGAGTCAATAACTGATTATTTTTATGATTTAATATTCAACTTTTTGCTAATAAATATGGCAGGCATTTTTATGTGGTGGTTCATAAATGTCATGACCTGTGTGTTGACCTATGTTAAATTTCCGTGATCTTTTTTATTTGGGTGAATCGTATTTAGCTTCCTGTCTGTTGGATAGTAGGAAAGTAATGAAACAATAGCATATGAAAATTTGATTAAAATGAGCCTTAACCCTGAGAAGCATTAACTGGATTATTTTGTTAGAAATATGCCAATGGATTTAAAATGTAGATAATCTTGAAGTTTCAAATGATTTCATTCTTTGGTTGGTTGTTTACATACTTGATGACCAAAAAAGCCAAGATATGTAGTTACTGTCACATTAAATTAAAATATCTTATAAATAAAGCTTCATTTTAAATGCACTAGGAGGTAACTTTTGAGAAAACATTAGTAGATCCTGTTTTACAAGTGGAAAGATTACGTTTTGTGACAATTATTAACAGTTTTAAAAATCAAGTTCTTAAATATTTGATTTTTTTAAGAGATAAGATCTCGCAATATTGCCCAGGCTGGAATAGTGGCTATGCACAGGTACAATCATAGTGTACTACAGCCTTGAGTTCTTGGGCTCAAGCAATATTCCTGCCTCAGCCACCCAAGTAGCTGGGACTATAGGCATGTGCCAGTGCACCAGGCTTATATTTGATTTTTTAAAATTTTCTGAGCACTTTTATTTTAACTTTTATGAATAATTTCAAACATACAGAAATAGAATATTATAATAAAACTTACGCGTATCCATATCTCAGCTTGAACAGTTATCACCTCGTAGACAGTAGTGTTTTGTTTGTACTTGTTCTACTTGCTCCTTCCAGATTATTTTGAATCAAATTCCACATGCCATTCCTAAATATTCCCAGATATATAATATAGATAGTGATTATTTTAAAAACAACCTTAATACTCTTATCACACCTTAAAAAGTAGCAGCAATTACCTAATATTATCAAACATACAGATATAAGGCGTGTAAAGATGCTGTCTTTTAGCAATTGAAGGCATTGGAAAATTAACATTTCAGAACGTGATTAGTGTTAAAGTGGTTTTTGTCTTGTGAACATTGAGAAGGGAAGAAAGCATGGGAAAGTTCTGTTTTTTTTTTTTAATTATACTTTAAGTTGTGGGACACATGTGCAGAATGTGCAGGTTTGTTACATAGGTATACATGTGCCATGGTGGTTTCCTGCACCCATCAACCCGTCATCTACATTAGGTATTTTTCCTAATGTTATCTATCCCTCCCCTAGCCCCCACCCCCTGACAGGTGCCAGTGTGTGATGTTCCCTTCCTTGTGTCCATGTGTTCTCATTGTTCAACTCCTACTTATGAGTGAGAACATGCGGTGTTTGGTTTTCTGTTCCTCTGTTTGCTGAGAATGATGGTTTCCAGCTTCATCCATGTCCTTGCAGAGGACATGAACTTATCCTTTTTTTGGCTGCATAGTATTGCATGGTGTATATGCGCCACATTTTCTTTATCCAGTCTATCATTGATGAGCATTTGGGTTGGTTCCAAGTCTTTGCTGTTGTGAACAGTGCTGTGATAAACATATGTGTGCATGTGTCTTTATAGTAGAATGATTTATAAGCCGTTGGGTATATACCCAGTAATACTGGGTCAAATGGTATTTCTGGTTCTAGATCCTTGAGGAATCGCCATACTGTCTTCCACAATGGTTGAACTAATTTACACTCCCACCAACAGTGTAAAAGTATTCGTATTTCTCCATATCCTCTCCAGCATCTGTTGTTTCCTGACTTTTTAATGATCACCATTCTAACTGACATGAAATGGTATCTCACTGTGGTTTTGATTTTCATTTCTCTAATGACCAGTGATGATGAGCTTTCCTTCATATGTTTGTTGGCCACATAAATGTCTTCTTTTGAGAAGTGTCTGTTCATATCCTTTACCCCCTTTTTGATGGGGTTGTTTTTTTCTTGTAAATTTGTTTAAGTTCCTTGTAGATTCTGGATATTAGCCCTTTGTCAGATGGATAGATTGCAAAAATTTTCCCCCATTCTGTAGGTTGCCTGTTCACTCTGATGAAGTTTCTTTTGCTGTCCAGAAGCTCTTTAATTAGATCTCATTTGTCAATTTTGGCTTTTGTTGCCATTGCTTTTGGTGTTTTAGTCATGAACTTTGCCCATGCCTGTGTCCTGAATGGTATTGCCTAGGTTTTCTTCTAGGGTTTTTATGGTTTTAGGTTTTAAGTCTTTAATCCATCTTGAGTTAATTTTTGTATAAGGTGTAAGCAAGGGGTCCAGTTTCAGTTTTCTGCATATGGCTAGCCAGTTTTCCCAACACCATTTATTAAGTAGGGAATCCTTTCCCCATTGCTTGTTTTTGTCAGATTTGTCAAAGATCAGATGGTTGTAGATGTGTGGCGTTCTTTCTGAGGCCTCTTTTCTGTTCCGTTGGTCTATGTATCTGTTTTGGTACCAGTGCCATACTGTTTTGGTTACTGTAGCCTTGTAGTATAGTTTGAAGTCAGGTAGCATGATGCCTCCAGCTTTGTTCTTTTTGCTTAGGATCGTCTTGGCTATATGGGTTCTTTTTTGGTTCCATATGAAATTTAAAGTAGTTTTTTCTAATTCTGTGAAGAAAGTCAGTGGTAGCTTGATGGGGATAGCATTGAATCTATAAATTACTTTGGGTAGTATGACCATTTTCATGATATTGATTCTTCCTATCCATAAGCATGGAATGTTTTTCCATTTGTTTGTGTTCTCTCTTATTCCTTGAGCAGTGGTTTGTAGTTCTCCTTGAAGAAGTCCTTCATATCTTCTGTAAGTTGTATTCCTAGGTATTTTATTCTTCTTATTGCAATTGTGAATGGGAGTTCACTCATGATTTGGCTCTGTTTGTCTATTATTGGTGTATAGGAATGCTTGTGATTTTTGCACATTGATTTTGTATCCTGAGACTTTGCTGAAGTTGCTTATCAGCTTGAGATTTTGGGCTGAGATGATGGGGTTTTCTAAATATACAATAATGTCATCTGCAAACAGAGACAATTTGATTTTTTAAAAAGAAATAAACCTGTGTCATGTGTCTATATGTTTTATAATTAAATAAATTTAAAGTCTTAATGTTGTTGTCTGGAATTGTATCAACTGGAATTCTAATACTCTTCCTTTGGATGGTAAAAATGCATGAGACATAAGTGTTGTTCTTTATATACATGATATTTGGATTTTATAATAATAACTCCTTTAGTTGACAATTGTTCCCCAATTTTTTTCTTGCTCTGTTTTATTATCCACTGAGTTTTAATAGTGTCTGTTATCATGAAATATTTCTTCTCTGCTGACATTCTTTTAAATCCCCTGTCTGTCTGTTCTGATTTTCATCTAAAGATGTATTTCAATGTATTTTTATAAATCTTGATGGATATATACACCTATAGACCTGTGTGAATGTATACACTACTGTGAACCAGCTGTACTCCTCTGAGACTATAAACACATTGCTGGTCTGTTATTTAGTCCAGATATATAAAGATTGAATAGCTTTCCATCCCAAAATCATGGTGGGGGAATGTGTAATAAGGTGTTGAAATGCTGATGTCCATTTAAAATGTTATAAATGTTTTAAACAAGCTGTTTGAAGTGTACATACACAATTTTTGTTTGATGAGGAAAAGTGAGTTAGGTATGGTTTAGGTAAAGCATATCCTCTCGGATTAATTTTTCCATTACTGTGACTGTGCCCACAACAGGGATTCAGACAGTGCACTGAGCAAACCATGTTAGCAATTAATTTCCTATCCTTTTGTAACATGTTAGAAAATGTGTCAGAAAGGTTTCAGTGAACTTTGGTCAAATTAGTTTATACCTGTGATTTGACTAATACTTTTCTAGAATCCTTGTGAATTTTAGTCTTGCTTTCATACTTAGCAACTAATTAATCAGAACATTTTTTGCCTTATCAAATTTATTTGCTAGAGAAATCTAATTGATCTGTTACTGATTGTTGTTTGAGACAAAATCCAAAGGCCATCTCTTAGTGTAATTACTAATATATTAAGTGCATCAACACATACTTATATTGTAAAAATTGACAGTCTGAATTTTCTTATTTTTAATATCTTAGTATTCTTAATTTTCTTAATATCTGACTTACTACAACTACAGTAATATAAAACAGCTGTAAAAATTGACTGTATTTTAAAAATTGACAGCCTGAATTTTCTTATCTTTAATATCTTAGTATTCCTAATATTCTTATCTTAATATCTGGCCTACTAAAACTAGAGTAATACAAAACAGCTGTATGTATTCATAAGTGATGGGAGGCCAAAGAAACAAAAAATTTTTCTCAGCATAAGCTCTGCCAGTTAGTGCTAAATATGTAACTATTTTTCATTTCAAAAGTATGAGTAAAATTGATATTTTCTCATAATTGCATAAATTAACAATGCACTTATCTTTTATCTACCGTGTGGTTGGATTTTGAACGTGTCTTGCGATGTTGCTACTTCTTTAGCATTCTTTATATAGCACAAAGTGGGAAATGCTTCTTTTTATAAGCAAAAACGTGAACAAAATATTTGTTAGAAAACGTGTTAAGTCAGTTATTTAGCCATGAGATCATCATATGCAACCATTATCTATTTATAATTCTCCTTTTGGAAAATAAATAGAATTTTAACAAATGCTGTCATTCAGTGTCAAGCAAAATTTCAAAAAGTTTTTAAAAGCCTGATTTTTAAGTTATGGAGCTATACTAAAATGCTTTAGTGTTTATTGTATGTGGATCTTATGCAGTTGGGTCAGGTTATCAATATAATTGACTAGGGCTTAAGATGAAATACTGAGATTATATTCTACTTTTTACTATATACTATTTTATCATTCCCAACTAAGTTTGGGGCTACTTAAACCTTGAAAAATTTACTGATGTTGTATTTAGAATCTGTTATTTGGGTATCATAGGAAGGATGTAGTGAGTTGGTGGTAATTGATTTATCCTCCATCATACTGAACCTCCCACTCTTCTTCCACTTTGTCCTCCCTTGGGCAATAATCACAGGGTCGAACTGCCAATCTGTAGACTTAATTTTTTCCAGCAGTACCATCTGGCTCCTTGGCACCATAAGTTATATTGGTTCTTTGTGGCTGTTACTGAGTTTGTCATATTGTTAGACAGCTGATGGGATGATTTTTGCTATTCGACCCTTTTAAAACTAATTATTGATTTTTATTTAGAGAATCTTCTTTGGCCATTTATGATAGCATAGCAGGATTTTATTGTGAAAAAAGTAGAATGCACCTAAACAAATCCTATATTATGTGTCAACCTTGAGATTCTATTCTCTGTATTGTATTCTGTGTAGTTCTTTAGTAGCTCTCCCTTTCAAGACAGATGAAAATTAATTGTACAGGTTTTCTGTTTCATTCAAACCTGTATGTGTTTTTAAATTATTTGAATTTGCATTTAAAATCCTGTTATTACTGCAGTCATTTCCTAGTCACGAATGTTTAGAAGTCCCTATTAGTGGCACAGATAAACTTCTAATACCCAGCAATACTTTATCCCCTCAAAAAAAAAAGACCATTTGTATATTATCTTGTGTTTTATTTTATAGATGAGGTTGTTTTACTGTTATGTCTAATGACATTCATAACAATTTAAAAGAGTAATTTTGAAAGGTAGTTCTGAGTTTCAGTAATTAAAAAGAATAGCCTAAGCACATTTCTATTTTTCATATTACAGTTAACTAGACATTTTCGATGAAGGCAAAAATTATTTGACCTATTTGTTTCTAAAGTAAGGATCATAAACAAAAATAAATAATTTTTTAAACTCTTAAAGAATCTGCATATAAAGCAGTTCATTTTGACAAGTATTTATCATATTTGATTGCATTTATTTTTAATGGAACATGATAAACATCTTTTAGAAAGTTTTAAAGTAATTATTTTAGAACACAATAAACATCTTTTACAAGGCTCTTTAGAGGTTTTCATTCATATAAAAGTGTTTCTCTTGAGTTTAAATATTAGAATCTATTAATCTATGTTGCATTATAATAATGGCAGGATACTGATGTGTTAGAAATATTTACACTGAATCTTTTTTTTTTTTTTTTTTTTTGCTGGTGTAAGGGTGTTTGAATTTCCTAAAGAGTGATTTCACTGGGATTATTTTAATACCACCATATTAGAAGCCTACTAACTACAAACTGGACTTTGCAGAATATTAGATAAAATATACAGCTAAATTGCTGTAATTCGGTTGTGATGTGATTTCATTTAAAGTATGTAAAGAAAAGGAGCAGTAAATATCTCTCTGTAAGAGGAGCTAAATCAGGTGTCAGCGAAATGATTCATGTGCCAACTGGAATAGTTAACATGCATTTTATTCTACTGTCTAGCAGGAGGAGGTGGGCTATAGAAAATGAATTCTCCACTAAATAATTTACAACAATTATATCAAATTTTAATAACTTGAGCTAAGAAGGCATACATATGATTCATGTTCTCACAGTTTCCTACATTAGAGATTAATTGTGCTTTTGTTAAACAAAAATGTACTCTTATAAATATTTTTAATTAGTAAATCATGATTAGTTTTATATTTATAGAGTAGCATCGTTTGATCAGTTTTTAGCTGTAGCTTCATGTGAAGCTAAAATATCACAGCTAAATCTGTTGTCTCAAATGCCAGCTCATGAGAATTTGCTCCTAATATCAAGAAACGCCCTGAATTGTTTGTTGGCTTTATCTTAACTCAAATATGTAAAGGGGACAGTAGAACATTTTTCTTTGGAATCACAGAGAGTTCAGTGACCTTTCTGTGGCAAATTATGTAGAAAGAAAATATTTATATTCATTTAAAATAACCTCCGTGAAGAAATAGTCTCATTACCCTGTTTGATCAATTTCTTGTAGCCTGAGCTGTAGCATGCTGCTATTGCCATTGGTTGATGGAATACACTGAGTAGTGGCTAATGGTGATGGTGCTCATCAGGAAGGGTTCAGCCAGCGGTCAGCAACAAATAATTCAAGACTGTTTCTAAGTTTGTGGCTGGTGGAATTTGCTTTTTGCCCCAAGCCAGCGGCATTGCTGAGCTGGGCTATTTGATTAGAAGAGAGGCATATTTGCTTCTTAGCAACTGCACATTTGCACAACCCATAGTCCTTTACTGCCTCCAAAGGTTTTCCTTTTGTGGTGGTAGAATAATACCTTATTGTTGATTGACTGACAAAAGAAGTTCTAATACAAGGCAAGCTTATAACCATTTTTGTTGTTGTTAGCTTTAAAAAATTTCAGCTACATACGCCATTTTTTGAAAAAGTATAGACAAAAGGTATGTATAGTGTAAATCAGTATGGAAACCCCGATGTGCTAGATTTTTAATATATTATCAAGGAGGTTTGCACAGCATGAATACAATTGCATACTGTTACTTTTGTGCCTAGCAGGTTCAATGACAGAAAATCAATTCTGACTCCAGTGTATGTACCTATATCAATATTCTGGGTGTTTGCAGTCTCCAACTAGAATTAATGCTAGAGAAAATTTAACTAATAATGTTGAAAAAAAATTGATGTTAGTAGAACATCTATATAGCTTTGTCACATTTAAGAACTATTTTTTATATAAGATTAGAAGTCAAATTTTGAATTCTGAATACACCGTGAGTATAGAATTTGGAATATAGTTCTCACAGGAATGAACTTGCCTTTAATAGAAGACAGAGGTATTTATAACCCAACAGTTAAGAAACAAGTGAGAAAAGATAAATTTGGGGAGGACAGTTTGAGTTTTATGATCCTGGGAAACCAGGACCGGAAAAAAACAGGCTTTTTTTTTTCTTTTTTAAAAAAGCATGGTTTTATGGCTTTTCTCACTGAAACTGTATGGTTAGGACTTGAATCTCAAGATTTTAAGGAAGATGGTATAAAAAGTGATACGACCATAGATGATGATAATTTTATTCTTGCATTATTTTTGGTAATAGTTTTTTAACATACCTATTATACCTTAAAGAAATAATGCAAAACTATTTGAGTCAATACATTTTGATATACATCATTTAAATCCATTGTTTTAACATATTTTGTCGACATAATTCATGGTAAAATGAAATGGCATCTGTAAGATTAATTGCCATTGGTTGATTTTTTTATATATAATCTATGATGTTATGTTTAGAACATATGGTACTTTTTTAAGGGATTTTTTTTTTGTATTTTTGTCTCCTAGGGTTTAGAACAGATATGAGAGTTTCCATAATTTAAGATGAACAACAAGAAAGTGCACTGGTGTGAATTATCCACTTCACAAATCTTTAAACATGTTTTGGGATTTAGGGAAGTTAAAGCAAGTGCAGACATTAACATAGACATAAAGTGTATATGGGCAAATACTCTCATTTCCCAATAAAAGGACCTTAGGATATATCAGTATGCATAATATGACCATCACTCTATTTACTTACTAAGAAATAGCCATTTTAGTGGCAACCTAGAGCCCAAAAAAGGGAAAAGAAGTGAGGTTGAGTGATTTGATATTGCAAGGCAGTAATATGCCCCTTTGTATCAAGCAGCTGTCCCTTTGCAATTTCGGTTAACATCTTTGAAACAGTTCCCTTAAAAACAAATCGGGGCCCTAGGAGGAAATGGAAAATACTTTTAAGAGTGGTTTTAAATTGTTTAAAAATTAACATGCCTGCAAATAAATTCCCAAAGTTAGGATGTGACTTTAATGTTATATAAATTAAGGTTATAGCTTTTGCTAGCATTTTGCTTATAAGGTAAATTATGGGAATTTGATGTAATAAGGAAAATGTTCTTTAAATTACTAAACTCTCTTGCAAATAGTTGCAAAATGGCATTTTAAAACTCTAATCTACTACATTAAAATTACTTGTATTTATTAGTCTATATCATTAGGTGGCATTTACTACTAAGTGCCCTTTTCTCCTCTTTTAATAGCTTAACAGTTTCTTATTTTGGGATACATAACAAAAGACAGTTTTCTTAGTGGGGCTTTATAACAATTATCACCTGCAGGTGGAGGGGGGATCTGTTTTATTACTGACTAGTTTCTTCCCTCCATCTCCCATTGCAAATATAAAAAGTACAAGGTAATGTACAAAATGGTGTTCTTTTGGACTTTGTTTTTACATATAGGTCCATTTGTTGAGAGAGAAGAGGAACAGAGACAAATGGAGGTTTCTGGTGCTTTTCTACTAGATAAAGAGGGTGTAGGAACAGGGAAAGAGAAAGATGGTGTGGTTTGGGGATATGGATGGGATTTTTAAATTTGTTCATCAGAAAATTTCAGTGCTCCGGTGGCTTCCTGAAGCCTTTAAGGTAAAATCAATAGAGAAATATATCAGAATAATTTTCAGTGGGATGCATGATGAATTATTGTTTTATTACTGAAGAAACTATGGCCCAGAGAGATTAGGTGATTTGCCCAAAGCTACACAGCAAATAATGGTGGAGCTGAGGTAGAAATTTAGGTCTTTTTTTTCTCCAAAGCCTATAATCTTTTTCCGGTAGAACACGATTACCTGCTCTTCAGGCTTGTTGTTTTTAGGGACATGAGCTTTGGATGCTAACAAACAAGAGATGAAATCTCTGAGACTTGCTTTGTGACTGGCCAAACTACTTGACTTCGTTTTATTTTTATTTTTTAATTTAAAAAAATTTAAATTGACAATTAAAATTATATATAGGGCTGGGGGCGGTGGCTCATGCCTGTATTCCCAGCACTTTGGGAGGCCAAGGCAGGTGGATCATGAGGTCAAGAGATCGAGACCATCCTGTCTAACATGGCGAAACCCCGTGTCTACTAAAAATACAAAAATTAGCCAGGCATGGTGGCGTGTGCCTGTAGTCCCAGCTACTCGGGAGGCTGAGGCAGGAGAATCGCTTGAACCTGGGAAGTGGAGGTTGCAGTGAGCTGAGATTGCACCACTGGACTCCAGCCTGGTGACAGAGTGAGACTGTGTCTCAAAGAAAAAAAAAACAAAAATATATATATATATGTACAGTACACAGCATGATGTTTTGATATGTGTATACATTTTAGAATGGCTAAATCAAGTTATTTAGCTCAAGTGTTACCTCACGTACTTATATTTTTGTGGTGAGAACCTTTGAAATCCACTGTTAGCAATTTTCAAGTATAAGTATGTTAAGCAGTCACCATGATGTACAATAGATTTCTGAACTTACTCCTCCTATCTAACTGAAATTTTGTATCCTTGGACTAGCATCTCCCCATTCCTCCTATTCCTCAGCCTCTGGTAACCACCATTTTGCTCTCTGTTTCTGTGAGTTTGACTTTTTTGTTTTTCTTGTTTTCTTTTTTTTTCTTTCTTTTTCTTTCCTTTTTTTTCTTTTAGAGACATGGTCCAGGCTGGAGTGCAGTGGTGCAATCTTAGTTTACTGTAACCTCAAGCCATCTTCCCGCCTTAGCCTCCTGAGTGGTTAGGACTACAAGGGTGTACCACAATGACTGGCTAATTTTTTTATTTTTGTGGAAATGGAGTCTTGCTAGGTTGGCTAGGCTGGTCTTGAACTCCTGGCCTCAAGTGATCCTCCTGCTTCAGCCTTCCAAAACACTGAGATTACGAGTGCGAACCACTGTGCCCAGCCCAACTTTTTAACACTACATATAAATTAAGATCATGCAGCATTTGTCTTACTGTGCCTGGCTTTTTTACTTAACTTAATGCCCTCCAGGTTCATCCATATTGTCACAAATGACAAGATTTCCTTCTTTTTAAAGGCTAAATGGTATTCCATTTTGTATATATACTACATTTTCTTCATCTATTCATCTTCATGGACACTTAGGCTGATTCCGTATCTTGGCTATTGTGAATAATGCTACAGTGAAGATGGGAGTGCAGGTATCTCCTTGACATACTGATTTTGTATCTTTTGGATATATTCCCAGAAGTGGGATTACTGGATCATATGGTAGCTCTATTTTTAATTTTTTGGGGGAGGCTCCATACTGTTTTCCATAATGGTTGTTCTAATTTACATTCCCACCAGCAGTATACAAGGCTTTCCATTTCTTCATATCCTCACAAACACTGGTTATCTTTTGTCTTTTTGATAATAGCCATTCTGACAGGTGTGAGGTGTTATCTCATTGTGGTTTTACTTTGCGTTTCCCTGATGACTAGTGGTATTGAGCATTTTTTTCATATACCTGTTGGACATTTGTAGGTCTTCTTTTGAGAAAAGTTTATTCAGGTCCTTTGCCCACTTTTTTTTTTTTTTTTTTTTTTTTTTGAGACGAAGTTTTGCTCTTGTTGCCCAGGCTGGAGTGCAATGGTGCGATCTTGGCTCACTGCAACCTCTGCCTCCCGGGTTCAAGTGATTCTCCTGTCTCAGCCTCCCGAGTTGCTGGGATTACAGGCACATGCCACCACACCGGGCTAATTTTTGTATGTTTAGTAGAGATGAGGTTTCATCATATTGGTCAGGCTGGTCTTGAACTCCTGACCTCAAGTAATCTGCCCACCTTGGCCTCCCAAAGTGCTGGGATTACAGGCATGAGCCACCGCGCCCGGCCAGCCCACTTTTTAATTGAGTTTTGTTTTCCTACTATTGAGTTGGTTGAGTTCCTTATATATTTTGGATCTTAACCCCTTACCAGATTAACCTTCTCCTGTTCCGTAGGCTGTCTCTTCACTCTGTTGATTGTTTCCTTTGCTGTACAGAAACTTTTTAGTTTGATGTAACCCCGTTTACCAACTTTTGCTTTTGTTGCCTGTGCTTTGGGGGTCATATCTAAAAAATCTTTGCCAAGACCAACATCATGGAGCTTCTCTTCTGTTTTCTTCTAATATTTTTAGTTTCAGGTATTCCACTTAAGTCTTTAATTCATTTTGAGTTGATTTTTGCAGTAGGCATTGTTGTTATACCCATTTTGTACATGAAGAAATTAAGGTATAGAGAGACTAGGTTACATGCCTAGTAAGTATCAGAACCAAGATTGAGACCCAAGCCATCTTATTCCAAGGCTTGTCCCCTCCTTTTTTTTTTTTTGTTATGGTAAAAGACACATATTATCAAATTTACAATTTTAACCACTTTTGAGTATACATTTCAGTGGCATTCAGTACATTCACAATGTTGAGTAACCACCATCACTATTTTCATAATGTTTTCATCATCATAAACAGAAACTCTGTATCCATTAAACAGTAACTCCCCATTCACCCACCTCCCTACCCTCTGCCCCCACAACCTCTATTCTATTTTTAGTCTCTGAATTGGCCTGTTCTAGGTACTTCATGTGAGTAAAGTCATACTGTATTTGTACATTTGTGTCTGGCTTATTTCACTTAGCATAATGTCTTTAAGAGTCATCATGTTGTAGCATGTATCAGAATTTCATTCTTTTTTTAAAGCTAATAATATTCTATTATGTATGTATACCAAAATTTATCCATTCATCTGTTCATGGACATTTATTTGGGTTATTTCCATCTTTTGGTTATTATGAATACTGCAGAGCCTACACTTTTGACCACAGCCCTATACAGATGTATTAATTATTTATTTGCTGTATAGCAGATTACCCCTAAACCTATGTATTATTTTATTATCACAGGCATACCTCAGAGATATTGTGGGTTTGGTTTCAGACCACTGCAATAAAATGAATATTGCAATAAAGCAAGTCATGAGTTTTTTGATTTATATGCATAAAAGTTATGTTTACACTATACTGTAGTCTATTAAGTGTGCAATTAGTATTATGTCTAAAAAACAATGTGTATACCTTAATTTAAAAATACTTTATTGCTGAAAAAAGTGCTAACAATCATCTTACCCTTCAGCAAGTTGTAATCTTTTTGCTGATGGAGCATCTTGCGTCGTGTGGATGACTGCTGACTGATCAGGACAGTGGTTGCTGAAGGTTGGGATGGCTGTGGCAATTTTTAAACGTAAGATAACAGTGAGTTTTGCCACATTGATTGACTCTTCCTTCCATGAAAGATGTCTCTGTGGCATGTGATGACATTTGCTAGCATTTTACCCAAAGTAGAACTTCCTTTCAAAATTGGAGACTGTATTAGTCCGTTTTCACACTGCTATAAAGAACTGCCTGAGACAGGGTAACTTATAAAGGAGGTTTAATTGACTTGCATTTCCACATGGCTGGGGGCGCCTCAGGAAACTTAAAATCATGGCAGAAAGTTAAAGAGACGCAAGCAGCTTCTTCACAAGGTGGAAGGAGAGAGACAGAGAGCAAGGAGGGAACTGCCAAACACTTTTAAACTATCAGATCTTGTGGGAACTCACTCACTATCACAAGAACAACATGGGGAACCCCCACTTCCCCGATGATCCAATCACTTCCCACCAGGTCCTTCCCTGGACACATGAGGATTATAATTCGAGATGAGATTTGGGTGGAGACACAGAGCCAAACCATATCAGAGGCAATCCTCTCAAATCCTGCCACTGCTGTATCGCCTAAATTTATGTAATATACTGATCCTTCCGTTATTGTCATTTCATCAGTGTTCACAGTGTCTTTACTGGTAGTAGATTCCATCGCAAGAAACCACTTTTTTTGCTCATCCTAAGAAGCAAATTCGCATCCCTTCAAGTTTTATCATGAGATTTCAACAATTCAGTCACATCTTTAGGGCCTAATTCTAATTGTAGTTCTCTTGCTGTTTCCATCATATCTGCAGCGACTTTCTCCACTGAAGTCCTGAACCTCTCTAAGTCATCCATAAGAGTTGGAATCAGCTTCTTCCAAACTCCTTGCACTTTTATGTTATGAAGATGGCTTCTTTCCTTAAACCTCATGAACCAACCTCTGCTAGATTTCGACTTTTCTTCTGTGGCTTCCTTACCTCTCAGTCTTCATAGAATTGAGCAGAGTTAGGGCCTTGACCTGCATTAGATTTCAACTTAAGGGAGTGTTGTAACTCATTTAATCTTCTATCCAGACCACTGACACTTTATATCAGCAAAAAGGCTTTTTTGCTTTCTTACCATTTGTGTGTTCACTAGAGCAGCACTTGTATTTACCTTCAATGACTTTTCCTTTGCATTCACAACTTGGCTGTTTGGTGCAAGAGGCCAGCTTTCAGTCTGTTTTGGCTTTCAACATGAATTTCTTACCAAGCTTAATCATTTCTAGCTTTGTTTGTTTGCTTTGCAGCCTCAAATTCCCAGGCTCAAGGGCTTCTCCTACCTCAGTTTCCTGAGTAGCTGGGACCACAGGCATATAACGCCATCCCTGGCTTATTTATATTTTTTATATTGATTTGTTTATTTATTGATTGATTGAGATGAGGTCTCACTATATTGCCCAGGCTAGTCTCAAACTCCTGGGCTCAAGTGATCCTCCCACTTTGGCCTCCCAAAGTACTGGGATTACAAAAGTGAGTCTAGCTTTTGATTTAAAGTGAGAGGTGTGTAATTCTTTCTTTTATTTGAACACTTAGAAGTCATTGTAGGGTTATTAATTGGCCTAATTTCAATATTGTTATGTCTCAGGGAATAGGGAAGCCCAAGGAGAGGGAATGAGACAAGGGGAAGAGTCAGTCAGTGGAACAATCAGAACATACACAATATTTATCAATGAAATATGCTATCCTATATGGGTGTGGCTCATGGTTCCCAAAACAATTACAATGGTAACTATAGATCACTGTAACAGATATAATAATAATGAAAAAGTTTGAGATGTGAAAATTACCAAAATGTGACACAGAGACACAAAGCCAACACATGCTGTTGGAAAAATGGTGCTGATGGACTTTCTCCACACAGAGTTACCACAGACCTTCAATTTGTAGAAGGTGCGACGTCTGCAATGTGCAATAAAGTGAAACGCAATAAAATGAAGTGTACATATGTTTATTATTAAGTAATAAACCTTTTATTCTCACATTTCTGTGAGTCTAGCATTTGGGAATGGCTTAGCAGTCTCTGGCTTAGAACTGTTCATGAGATTGCAGTCAGAATTTTAGCTGAGGCTGCAGTGATCCGAAAGTTTGAATCCACTTTCAGGGAGGCTCACTCACGTGGCTGCAAGTTGGTGCTGACTGTTGTCAGGAGGCCTTGGTTCCTTTTCACATGAGTTTTTCCACTGTCTACTTGAGTGCCCTCATGACTTTGTAGCTGGCTTCCCCCGAAGAAAGAGCCGAGTAGAGGCTATATATTTTTTTATGACCTAGTCTCAGATGTCACATAGCATCACTTTAGCCACATTCTGTCCTTTAGAAGCAAATGGGTGGAGTTGACCCCCATTCAAGGGGAAAGGGATTAGGCTCTACCTTTCGAAGGAGGAGTGTTAAGGAATTTGTGAACTCATTTTAAAATCAGCACACCTGATTAGAATAATGAAGAAAATAATCACTGGTAACAGAAATAATTTCTACAAAAATTATGGTATACAACTGTCTAGAGACATTTTCTGTACATATATGACCTCATGGTCTGTTGATTGTTTCATAATCTGATTAAAAATTTTTTATTTTAAAGAGACAGGGTGTCACTATGTTGCCCAGGCTGGTCTCAAGCTCAAGGGAACCTCCCACATCAGCCTCTAAAGTAGGTGGGAATATAATTGCTCACCACCATGCCCAGCTTTATAATCTGATTTCAAAACTAACCCCTGTTAAAATTGTAGTATATTATCTGTCTAGAGACATTTTCTGTGCATATTAGACATCATATTCTGGATACTGTGTTTTATACTTTAATTTTTTCATACTATAGGAAACATCTTTCCATGATAGTAAGCATTTTTTATACATTGGCTGTTAATCTTTTAAGGATTTCCCAATAATGGTATTTCACTGTTAACTGACTTTTCTTTTTACTAGTTGATGGTGAATTTAAAAAATATTTTATTCATTATTTGCATTTTTAATAAATTGCCTTTTTATTTATTTGTGCATTAAAAATTGGCACTTTTTTTATTTTTATTTTTGAGACGTAGCCTCACTCTGTCATCCAGGCTGGAGTGCAGTGGCGCTATCTCGGCTCACTGCAACCTCCGCCTCCTGGGTTCAAGTGATTCTCCTGCCTCAGCCTCCTGAGTAGCTGGGACTACAGGTGTGTGCCACCATGCCTGGCTAATTTTTGTAATTTTAATAGAGACAGGGTTTCACCACATTAGCCAGGATGGTCTCAATCTCCTGACCTTGTGATCTACCCACCTTGGCCTCCCAAAGTGCTGGGATTACGGGCCTGAACCACCAGGCCCGGCCTGGCACATTCTTTTTATTAAACATTATGTGTTAAGGATTCTAAAACATTATCATGTAAGCTATAAATATTTCTTCTTTGCTTATAATTTGTGTTATTGATTAAAACAAATTGTAGAAGTATAGAGTTAGAAAGGATAACAGAGGAAATTTAGTCCAACACTTCTTTTTAAAATTTTTTTTAAATTATTTTTTAAAAAATTTTGTGGATATATAGTAGATGTATATATTTATGGGGTACATAAGACATTCTGATACAGGCATGCAGTGTGACATAGGCACATCATGGAGAATGGACCATCCATCCCCTCAAGCATTTATCCTTTGAGTTCCAAATAATCCAATTACATTCTTTAAGTTATTTTAAAATATACAATTAAGTTACTGTTGACTATAATCACCCTATTGTGCTATTCAATAGTAGGTCTTATTCATTGTTTCTATTTTTTTCCGTACCCATTAACCTCCCCCTCCAATCCTCCACTACTCTTCCTCGTCTCTGGTAACCATCCTCTACACTCTGTGTCTATGAGTTCAATTGATTTGATTTTTAGATCCCACAAGTAAGTGAGAACATGCAGTGTTTGTCTTTCAGTACCTGGCTTATTTCACTTAACATAATGATCTCCAGTTCCATCCATGTTGTTGCAAATGACTGGATCTCATTCTTTTTTATGGCTGAATAGTACTCCATTGTGTATATGTACCACATTTTCTTTATCCAGTCATCTGTTAATGGACACTTAGTTGCTTCCAAATCTTAGCTATCATAAACAATGCTGCAACAAACATAGGAGTGCAGATATCTCTTCAGTATACTGATTTCCTTTCTTTTGGGTATATATCCAGCAGTGGGATTGCTGAATCCTATGGTAGCTCAATTTTTTGTTTTTTTGAGGAACCTCCAAACTGTTTTCCATGGTAGTTGTACTAATTTACATTCCCACCAATAGCATACAAGGGCTCTCTGTCATTCACATGCTCGTCAGCATTTGCTATTGCCTGTCTTTTGGATATAAGCCATTTTAACTGGGGTGAGATGATATCTCATTGTAGTTTTGATTTGCATTTCTCTGATGATCAGTGATGTTGAGCACCTTTTCATATGTCTGCCATTTGCATGTCTTCTTTTGAGAAATGTCTGTTCAAAGGTTTTGCCTATTTTTTGATTGGATTGTTAGACTTTTTTCCTGTAGACTTGTTTGAGCTCCTTATGTAGTCTGGTTACTAATCCCTTGTCAGAGGGGTATTTTGCAAATATTTTCTCCCATTCTGTGTGTTCTCTCTTCATTTTGTTGATTGTATTCTTTGCTGTGAAGAAGCTTTTTAACTTGATGTGATCCCATGTGTCCATGTTTGCTTTGGTTGCCTGTGCTTGTGGGGTATTGCTCAAGAAGTCTTTACCCAGACCAATGTCCTGGAAATTTTCTCCAGTGTTTTCTTGTAGTAGTTTCATAGTTTGAGGCTTTAGATTTAAGTCTTTAATCCATTTTGATTTGAGTTTTGTATATGGTGAGAGATAGGGGTCTAGTTTCATTCTTTTGCATATGGATTTCCAGTTTTCCAAGCAGCATTTATTTATTTATTTATTGAGACAGAGTCTTGCTCTGTCACCAGGCTGGAGTGCAATCTCGACTCACTGCAACCTCTGTCTTCTGGGTTCAAGCGGTTCTCCTGCCTCAGCCTCCTGAGTAGCTGGGACTACAGGCACATGCTACCACGCCTGGCTAATTTTTGTATTTTTAGTAGAGACTGGGTTTCACCATGTTGGCCAGGATGGTCTCGATCTCTTGACCTCGTGATCCACCTGCCTCTGCCTCCTAAAGTGCCAGGATTACAGGCGTGTGCTACTGCACCCAGCCCCAAGCAGCATTTATTAAAGAGACTGTCTTGGCTGGGTGTGGTGCTTCATGCCTATAATCCCAACACTTTGGGAGGCCGAGGTGGGCGGATCACCTGAGGTCGGGAGCTCAAGACCAGCCTGACCAACATGGAGAAACCCTGTCTCTACTAAAAATGTAAAATTAACTGGGCATGGTGGTGCATGCCTGTAGCCCCAGCTACTTGGGAGGCTGAGGCAGGAGAATCGCTTGAACTAGGGAGGCGGAGGTTGCGGTGAGCTGAGATCATGCCATTACACTCCAGCCTGGGCAAGAGTGAAACTCTGTCTCAAAAAAAAAAAAAAAAAAAAAAAAAAAGACTGTCTTTTCTCCAGTCTATGTTCTTAGTACCTTTGTCAAAAATGATTTCACTCTAAGTGTGTGGATTTGTTTCTGTGTTCTTTATTCTGTTCCATTGGTCTATGTGTCTGTTTTTGTGCCAGTACCATGCTGTTTTGATAACTATAACTCTGTAGTATGATTTGAAGTTAGATATGTGATTCCTCCAGCTTTGTTCTTTTTGCTTAGGGTAACATTGGCTATTCTGAGTCTTTTGTGGTTCCATGTAAATTTGAGGATTTTTTTTTCTATTTTGGGGAAGAATGTCATTGGTATTTTGATAGGGATTGCATTGAATCTGTAGATTGCTTTGGGTAATATGGACATTGTAACAATATTGATTCTTCCAATCCATGAACATGAAATATTTTTTGATTTTTAGGTGTCATCTTCAATTTTCTTTATAAGTATTTTATAGTTTTCATTATAGAGATCTTTCACCTCTTTAAGTTAATTTCTAGGTATTTAATTTTATGTGTGGCTATTGTAAATGGGATTACTTTTTAAATTTCTTTTTC
This sequence comes from Pongo abelii, assembly GCF_028885655.2. NCBI lineage: Eukaryota > Metazoa > Chordata > Mammalia > Primates > Hominidae > Pongo > Pongo abelii. Next base: position 58,367,477 of record NC_071991.2, read on the forward strand.
ACATTGTTCACTGTTGACATATAGAAATGCTGCTGATTTTTGTATGTTGATTTCGTATCCTGCAACTTTACTGAATTTGTTTCTCAGTTCTAGTAGTTTCTTTGTGGAGTCTTTAGGTTTTTCCAAATATAAGATCATATTATTGGCAAACAAGGATAGTTTGACTTCCTCCTTTCCAATTTGGATGCCTTTATTTCTTTCTGTTGTCTGATTGCTGTAGCTAGGACTTCCAGTGCTGTGTTGAATAACGGCAGTGACAGTGGGCATCTTTGTCGTGTTTCAGATTTTAGAGGAAAGGTTTTCAGTTTTTCCTCACTGATACTAGCTGTAGGTTTGTCATGTATGGCTTTTATTATGTTGAGATATGTTCCTTCTATACCCAGTTTTTTAAAGGGTTTTTGTCATGAAAGGATGTTGAATTTTATCAAATGCCTTTTCAGCATCAATTGAAATGATCATATGGTTTTCATCCTTCATTCTGTTGATATGATGTATCATGTTGATTGATTTGTATATGTTGAGCCATCCTTGCATCCCAGAGATAAATCCCAGTTGGTCATGTTGCATGATCTGTCTAATGTATTGTTGAATTCAGATTGCTTGTATTTTGTTGATGATTTTTGCATCAATATTCATCAAATATATTGGCCTATAGTTTTCTTTCTTTCTTTCTTTGATGCGTCTTTTTCTGGTTTTGGTATCAGTAATACTGGCCTTGTAGAATGAATTTGGAAGTATTCTGTTCTGCTCTATTTTTTTGGAATAGTTTGAGTAGGATTGGTATTAGTTCTTTAAATGTTTGGTAGAATTCAGCAGTGAAGCCATCAGGTCCTGGGCTTTTCTTTACTGGGAGATGTTTTATTACAGCTTCAATCTTGTTGCTTCTTATTGGTCTGTTCCAGTTTTGGATTTCTTCCTGGTTCATCTTGGTCAGTTGTATGTATCTAGGAATTTGTCCATTTCTTCCATATTTTCCAATTTATTGGCATGTACTTGCTCATACTGTAGACACTGACAATCCTTTGAATTTCTGCAGTATCACTTGTAATGTCTCTCTTTTCATTTCTGATTTTATTTATTTGGATCTTCTCTTTTTCTTAGCGTGGCTAAAGGTTTGTCAATTTTGTTTAACCTTTCAAAAAACCAACTTTTTGGTTGATCCTTTGTATTTTTTAAAAATTTCAATTTCATTTATTTCTGCTCTGGTCTTTATTTATTTATTTTTTCTTCTACTAATTTTGGGTTTGGTTTGCTCTTGCTTTTCAAGTTCTTGAAGATGCATTGAAAATTTTCCTCTTTTTCAATATAGGCACTTATAGCTATAAATGTCCTTCTGAGTACTGCTTTTGCTGTATCACATAGGTTTTGGTGTGTTCTGTTTTCATTATCATTTGTTTGAAGAAATTTTTCAATTTCCTTCTTCATGTCTTCACTGACCCACTGGTTATTCAAGAGTATACTGTTTAATTTCCAGCATTTGTGTAGTTTCCAAAATTCTTCTTGTTATTAATTTTGAGTTTTATTCCATTGCGGTCAGAGAAGATGCTTGGTAGTTTTTCAGTTTTTATTTTATTTTATTTGTTTTTTTGAGACGGAGTTTCGCTCTGTCGCCTAGGCTGGAGTGCAGTGGTGCAATCTTGGCTCACTGCAAGCTCCACCTCCTGGGTTCATGCCATTCTCCTGCCTCAGCCTCCTGAGTAGCTGGGACTACAGACACCCCCTGCCACAAACGGCTAATTTTTTTTTTTTTGTATTTTTAGTAGAGACAGGGTTTCACCGTATTAGCCAAGATGGTCTCATCTCCTGACCTCGTGATCCACCCACCTCAGCCTCCCAAAGTGCTGGGATTACAGGCATGAGCCACCGCCTGTTTTTTGAATGTTTTAAGACTTGTTTTGTGACCTGACATATGGTCTATTCTTGAGAATGATCCATGTGCTGAAGAAAAGAATGCGTATTCTGCAGCTCTTGGATGAAATGTTTTGTAGATATCTATTAGATCCATTTGGTCTATAGTGCAGATTAAGCCTGATGTTTCTTTGTTGATTTTCTGTCTGGAAGATATGAGTGATGCTGAAAGTGGGGTATTGAAGTCTCCAGCTATTATTGTATCAGGGCCTATCTCTTTCTTTAGCTCTAATAATATTTTCCGTATATATCTGGGTGCTCCAGTGTTGGGTGCATATATATTTAAAATTGCTAAATCCTCTTGCTGCATTGACTCCTTTATCATTATATAGTGACCTTCTTTATCTCTTCTTATTGTTTTTGTCTTGAAATCTATTTTGTCTAAGTATAGCAATTCCTGCTCTTTTTTGGTTTCCATTGGCATGAAATATCTTTTTTTATCACTTTGATTTTAGTCTATGTGTGCTTGTAGGTGAAATGTGTTTCTTGTAAGGCAGCAGATCAATGGGTTTTTTTTTTCTTCCATTCAGCCAGTCTGTGTCTTTTGATTGAAGAGTTTAATCCATTTACATTCAATGGTATTATTGATAAGTAAGGACTAATACCTGCCATTTTGTTACTTATTTTCTGGTTGTTTTGTGGTCTGGTGTTGCCTTGCCTTGCCTCGCCTCGCCTCGCCTCGCCTCGCCCCGCCCCGCCCCGCCCCGCCCCGCCCCGCCCCGCCCCGCCCCGCCCCGCCCCGCCCCGCCCCTCCCTCCTCTTTTGCCCTCCTCTTTTGCCCTCCTCTTTTGCCCTCCCCTTTTTCCTCCCCTTTTCCCTTCCCTTCCTTTCTTCCTTTCTTTCCTTTCTTGTCTTCATCTAGTGAAGGTAATTTTCTCTGGTGTCTCTTGCTTTTTATATCTTGTGTGTCCGTTGTATGTTTTTTGGTTTGAAGTTACTGTGAGGTTTGCAAATACTATCTTATAACCCATTATTTTAACCTAATAAAAACTTAACACTATTTGAATAAGCAAACAACCAAGCAAAAAGCAAACTGTTAAACACTCTACACCTTAACTTCATCCCCCCATATTTTAAGTTTTTGTTGTTTTTATTTATATCTTATTGTATTGACAGTGTCTTGAAAAGTAGTTATTTTTGATTGGTTCATCATTTAGTCTTTTTACTTAGGATAAGAGTGGTTTATACACCACAGTTACAGTGTGATACTATTCTGTGTTTTTCTGTGTACTTACTGTGACTAGTGAGTTTTGTACCTTCAGGTGATTACTTATTGCTCATTAATGTCCTTTCTGATTGAAGTACTTCTGGTTGCATTTCTTGTAGGACAGGTCTGGTATTGATGAAATTCCTCAGCTTTCTTCTGCTTGACCAATTCTCCTATTTAAAGGACTCTGATGCCTTCTTCAGTATGCCAATTGCATTTTTCAGCTCCAGAACTTCTGCTTGGTTCTTTTTTGGTTTCTCCTTCATGTTTGAAGTGTATTTCCACCAAATCTACTATTCTAGGGTAGTTTTTTTCCCTTGGTACTTTAAACATGTCATGCCATTCTCTCCTGGCCTATAAGGTTTCACTGAAAAGTCTGCTGCCAGATGTATTGGAGCTTCATTGTATGCTATTTGTTTCATTTTTCTTGCTGTTTTTAAAGTCCTTTCTTTATCCTTGGTCTTTGGGAGTTTGACTATTAAATGCCTTAACCTTTGGGTTAAATCTGCTTAGTGTTCTATAACCTTCTTGTAGTTGGATATTGATATCTTTCTTTAGGAGTTGGAAGTTCTCTGTTATTATTATTATTCTTTTTTCTTTTGTCTCCTCTGACTGTGTATTTTCAAATAGCCTGTCTTCAAGCTCACTAATTCTTCTGCTTGATCAATTCTGCTGTTAAAGGACTCTGATGCATTCTTCAGTATGCCAATTGCATTCTTCAGTATGCCAGTTGCATTTTTCAGCTCCAGAACTTCTGCTTGGTTCTTTTTCATTATTTCAATCTTTTTGTTAAATTTATGTAATAGAATTCAGAATCCCTTCTCTGTGTTATCTTGAATTTCTTTGAGTGTTTTCAACACAGCTATTTTGAATTTTCTGTCTGAAAGGTCACATAACTGTGTTTCTCCAGGATTGGTCCCTGGTGCCTTATTTAGTTCATTTGGTGAAGTCATGTTTTCCTGGATGGTGTTGGTGCTAGTAAATGTTCTTCGGTATCTGGCCATTTGTTGTAGTCTTCACTGTTTGGGCTTATTTATACCCATCCTTCTTGGGAAGGCTTTCAGATATTTTAAAGGACTTGAGTGTTGTGATCTAAGCTGTATCTGCTTTAGGGAGCACCCCTAGCCAAGTAATGCTATAGAGGTGCCACCTTGACAGTCTTGGACAAGATCCGGGAGAATTCTCTGGATTACCAGGCAGAGACTCCTGTTTCCTTCCCTTAATTTCTCTCAAACTTAGAGTCTCTCTTTCTGTTCTGAGCCCCCTAAAGCTGGGGGGTGGAGTGACACAGGCACCTCGTGGCTGCCACCACTATGACTGCACTGGGTAAGACCTGAAGCCAGCACAGCACTGGGTCTTGCCCAAGGTCTGCTGTAACCACCCCGTGGCTACTGCCTATTTTAGCTAAAGGCCCTGGGGCTCTACAATTAGCCAGTGGCAAAGCAGCCAGGACTGTGTCCTTTCCTTCAAGGCAGCGAGGTCCCCTAATCCCTGGTGGGTCCAGAAGTGCCATCCAGGAGTTAGGGACTAGAGTCAAGTCCAACACTTCTGATTCATGGATGAAGATGCCCTATTTTCTCTATCTCCTCCAGATTTCTCCTCTACTTTTTTCCCACCAAATCTTAACCTATTATGACCATTTGCCCAAATGTTTTGTGCTCTGCTCATGGTAAAGGAGTAAGGGATATACAGTTGACTCTTGAATGATGTGAGGATTTAGGGACATCAACCCCCTGTGCTTTTGAAAATCCACATATAACTTTTGACTCCCCCAAAACTAACTACTAATATAGCCTGTTGTTGACCATGTCTTACCAACAACATAAACAGTTGATTAACACATATTTTGTATATGTATTATATACTGCATTCTTATAATAGAGTAAGCTAGAGAAATGTTATTAAGAAAATTAATGAGAAAATGCATTTACAGTACTGTATTTATTGATGCCACAAGTTTATATTATCTGTTTACACAATCAATTATCTGTCTGAAATGGCAGGCAGCCACAGCTGCAGACCTCAATCTATGGCACATATCAAGCAACCCAACTTTTCCTTGTAATGTCATGATTTTTCTCTGCTTTTCAGAGGCACTGTTAGCATCACCAGTGGCACTTTGTATGGGTCCCATGGTGTTATTCAAGGTTTTCAGTATTGCACTAAACATGATAAAAAATATGTGAGACCCACAAGAGATCACTTTTTACTGCGATATGCAATTTACTGGAGAGATGAACTACTTACATGGAGATTATTAGTGTCACATAGCATTTTAAGCAGATTTTTGTAACACTCAAGCTCACCCCAACAGCAACAGGAGATGGCTATGATGTTATTACCAAAGGACAGGATATACTACAGTTAATTTTATGCAGTTATGATTTAATACTACATTATCATTTGTTTACATTTCTGTTGACTTTTCATAGCATCATGTATGATCTGTGGTGCCTAAGTTTGGATAAATACTAACTTTTTATAATAGATTTGTGTATGTTTTATGGTGGTAAATGATAAAATAGACAAGTATTTACATATATTTTATGCATTAATGACATACCTTTTTCTTGTTTCCATATTTCTAGGCCATGCAGGTCATCTCTGAGTTTTTTCAAATTGTCACAGATCTCTAAAAAATTTTCCAGTATATTTATTGAAAAAATCCATGGATAAGTGGACTCGTGCAGTTCAAACCTGTGTTGTTCAAGGGTCCACTGTAATTGATGCACTGCTATTTGCACTTATCAAGGAGCCATTCCTAAATAACCCCTAACAACCACTAATGATGTATTAAGTATGAATCACCAGGTAGTGGGAGAGATTTTATTTTTTCAAGAGTTAAGTGACTTACTAAGTTTCTCAAACAGTACTCTTCATAGGTGCCTGCTTCCCTTATCATTTTATAAGACCATATCTGGATCATGAAGTTGTTGCCCAGTAAATCTAAATATAACATAGGGGCTTAAATGATGCTATTGTTTATATTATACCTCATATTTTTCCAAAATGGATTTGAGGTGGCTAAAATTTTGTTTCACTTACGGTGCTGAGAATTGTATCTTGCTATTAAATGTTGATTACATTTAATTAACTGCTTCTAAAGTTATCAAAATGAGGTTCTTACTAATAAGAAGAAAAATTCAAAAATCCTCTTAGAAGTTTATTCATCCTATGATCTACGATAAGAATAAAATATGTAGTATTTAGATAATTTGATCTTATTCAAAAGCTTAGAGCTTTCTGGTAGGAAAAAGTGATAACACTTAATATTAGTATGTTCATCCAGATGAATAAATTATTTACTGGAAAGGGCCAACATCTGGATCTTTCACATTCTTCCTTTTTGGTTGTTTATAATTACTGAAGTTACCTATTGCAAGTGATAAGGAACTTGGCTAGAGTTTCAAAGATTGAGGAATTTAATGGTATAAACTGAAGCAAATACTGTGTAGCAAGAGTAATAGTGAATTTCTGTGGCTCTTCTCTTTTGAACTTTTAGGACATTTTCTGTTTATTAGTAAAATCTCTTTAATTGGTTCTCAAACATGTGTCCACTTATGATCAACATTGTTTTGTCTGTGTTGTGCCAAACCTCTATTAACCTCAATAGGGAAGGCACCAGGTTCAAGAGGCTGAAGAAGAGACCCAGAGCCAGCAAACAAGACATGGGGTTTTATTAGGAACTTACATACGTACAGGGGAGAGAATCCAGTGGTGGCTGGCTGGACAAGATATTCACCTTCCTGCAGTTCAGTGGTGGCGGGCTGTACAAGATATCCACGTTCCTGCAGTCCAGTGGTGGCGGGCTGGACAAGATATTCACCTTCCTACAGTTCAGTGGTGGCGGGCTGTACAAGATATCCAACTTCCCATAGTCCAGTGGTGGTGGGCTGGACAAGATATCTGCCTTCTTACAGTCCAGTGGCAGGGGGTTGGACAAGATATCCACCTTTTTACAATCTAATGGTGGTGGGCTAGACAAGATATCCACCTTCCTACAGTCCAGTGGCAGCAGGCTGGACAAGATAATTGCATGGCCCAGTGATGGTGGGCTGGGCAGGAAAACTGCAACCACTTGCAAACAGCATGCAGTTTATATAGCATTTTTATTTAGCACCCTCCCCTTAATGACCTCCACCTGGCAACTTTTATCCAACCCAAAACTCAGGGCCTCAATCCATGTTCCATGGGATGGGCCAGGGGCTCAGATGTTCCTTATAGACAAGGAAGAAATCTTTGGATTGGTCACTCCTGGATTCCCTAGCTTGGAACACACATTCAGGTATATCTGCCATACAGGGTCATTCTCAGCGTATGCTCAGGGCATGCTTAAGTTATTGCTATCAGGGTGTCTACCTTAGTCTATTCCTTTAGCCACTTTTTCCTCCCCCTAGGATTACTGAGACAAATTATTATAGGTGAAATATATTGGATTTGTAATTTTTATAAATGAAAATTTGAATGTTACTAACATCTCATATTTAAAAATATAAAAGAAGATACACTATTTCCTGAGAAAAAGTATCAACTTAAAAAAAATTGGGCTCCTGCTGGGGATAGCAGCTCAATTTTCTTGTTTGCTTTTAATTTGTTTTGACTATTTCCAAATAGAAGGATTGGATGAAGCAGCTTCAGCTAATATATCAGAATTTCTGTAGATACTTAACTAATTCCTTACTCTGGCTTTGATTTCTTTTGAGCTTTAATTTCCTAGGTAGGCACATTTCTGACAGCCAGGCTAATTAATTGTATTTTAAACCTGAATCTTGCAGCTTTACAGAGGCTGTCAATATTAGCAAGTGTAAAACTTGAGTCATTTGTAATCACTGTATATTTCATTCATCTGCTTTTATAAATGCAGTTTTTCTGATATATGAGAGGATCATCAACTGTGAGAGTTTAAAGTGGTTTCAGAGATTATTTTACAGATGAGGAAACTGTAGTACTGATATGTTAATTGACTTGTCCAAAGTCATACAGCCTGTTGGTGGTGCTTTTATAACTTAGATTATGTACCTCTTATTTGGGGTTAAGACTTTCCATCTCTTGCCCTTACTGGTCTAACTTCCTTGCCAGGTCACACAAAATACTAATTACTATTTATACTGTTTAATAGAAAAAAATTTTAAAACTTAGACTTATGAAAAGGCAACCTTTCCTAGAGAATTTGGTGTGGTTTAATCTGCTGTACAATTTGAGTTATCAGTCCTCCCACAAACTGTGGTGGTGAAGTGGCTTCTCTTGTATGGATATTGAGCTGTGAGGAATTCTTATGTAAGGATACTTCAGTTAAGATTTTCAATTTCTGATTCTAGAGCACAGGGTTAAGGAAAGGGCCCCCTGGAGGATTCCTGAACCTTTTCTCATTTGGAGGATTCCTGAACCTTTTCTCATTTTGGAGAATTAGCAGTATAATTTCTGGTCAACATAGTTTGGTAAAGGATAGTTGGCAATTGTGCTTTTGCCTGTTTCACTTGCAGAAGGGTCAAGTCAGGTAAAAGTAAGTCTGTCAGACTAAAGAAGCATTAACCTAGAAATAGCAGGTAGGTAAGGAAGTTTAGCACTTCAGAAATAAGGCCCTGATTTCTAGCAAACACTGTGTCACTGCTAGTCTGGAGTAGCCTAATTGCCATTAGAAAAGAATTGGTTTCTTAAAAGGGAAAAATCATGAAGAAAACTTCCTGAGAGCTTTATTACATTCTTTTTATGAAATTATTTCTGCAATGTATTGATTAATATCTAACTTTAAGAATTTTATGTAGGCATTTCACCATTATAATTTTGAAATATGAAAAGTCCTTGCAAACATTCTTAGATTGCCTTCTGTCTGTCTGCCTTGTAAAAGATCCTTTTAGTTAAATGGACCATCCTCCTTAAATGATGTCATTAGCTCAGATTGAAAAGACATTGCCTGCAGGGAAATCATTTAATTGAACTAAAGTGCCTTTATTTCTGTAGATCTTGGAACAGCTCACTCAGTCTTATTTTCAGATTAGATAATTTATATCAGATAATTTTTTCAGCTCTATAAATGATAAAATGTTAAGAAAAGTAATCTTTTTATAAGGTATTTTGATGTTTCATAGTTTTCCATTTATATCTGAGTTAGAATTTATGGTTCTTAACATGCAAAATCTTATTTTTCAAATAAAAGTTTTTTTGTTCATTAGACTAAATTATTAATGTATTTGGGATACATAGGTCAGTGGCTCCAAAATAAATGTATGTGACATATATAGAAATGAGTGAACTGCTTTTACTCGAGATCTTTTCTCACTGTCCTTTTTGTTTTTAGATCAGGTTTATCAGGTATAATTTACATACAATAAAATTCATCCTTTAAGTGAACAATGTGATGAGTTTTGGTAGCTATATGCAGCTGGGTAACCACTTGTACAATCATGGTAAGATATAGAACATTTCCATCACCCCAAAAAGTTCCCTTGTGCTCCTTTGCCATCAGTACCCTGCCTCCACACCCAGCCCCTGGCAACCACTTATCTGATTTCTGCTTCTGTAGTTTTGCCTTTTCCAGAAGGTCATATCAATAGTATTAAACAATATGTAGCCAGAGAAATCTGGCTTCTTATACTTAGCATGATGCTTTTACCATTCATCCATGTTGTTTCATACCTCTGTAGTTCCTTCCTTTATTGTTGAGTAGTGTTCTGTTGTATGGATGTATCACAACATATTTTTCTACTCACTAATGATGGATGTTTTAATTCTTTTCAGTTTTGACTAATAGGAATAAAACTACTGTAAGTGTTGGTGTACAATACTTTTTGAAGGCTATGTTTTCAAATCTTTATGGAGTGGAATTGCTGTATCCTATGATACATGTTTTTATCAGAAACTCCCAAACTGTTTTCTGCGATGGCTATACCATTTTGCATGCCCACCAGTAATGAAAATAACAGTTGCTTTGCATTTTCACCTTTCTTCATTTGTATTGTCCCTTTCTTCATTTTAGTCCTTCTAGTTAGGTGTTTTAATAGCTATATTGCCTTTTAATTCTACTACATATTTATCTTTATTTTAATCCTAGAATTCTAATAATTTAAAAATGCAAATAACCAAAACAGATAATTACCTAATTGTTAGTCAAGTCTGCTTTAAAGATACTAGATTGATTTGGTTTATGGTTCTAAGACCAAATATAAGCACAACCAGCTTTTAAAAAATTGTGTATTGAGGCTGGTTGTGGTGGTTCACACCTATAATCCTTGCACTTTGGGAGGCGAAGGCAGGAGGATCGCTTGAGCCCAGGAGTACAAGACCAGCCTGGGCAAAAAAGTGAGAACCCTGTCTGAAAAAGAAATAGAAAAAATTAGCCAGCAGTGAGCCGTGATCACACCACTGCACTCCAGCCTGGGTGACAGAGTGAGACCCTATATCAAAAAAGGAAAAAAAAAAAGAGAAAAGAAAAATTTTATATTGAGCTAGGTACAGGCTAATAATCACTTTTGGTATTATAGAAATAAAACCATTATTATTTCTTTTGGTCATGTTCCTAAATTTGTGATATGATAATGCTGGCTGAAGCAACACATGTCTCCTCACCTCTTGGAGTGTGCCCTGTTAAGAAATATATTGAATTTACTTGGCAACTGTACATCCTGGATTTTTTTAAAATTAAAACAAGTTTTAAAATCTCAATGTGATGTTCAAGAGTTATACCATTGTACTGGTTCTAAATATATTTCTTTAAGGAAGACATTTCACCATATTTGACTATTAAAAATGTCGACAGTTTTTTGCTATGAAGTCCTCTGGTGTCTTAGGCATAATAGAAAATGTTGCTATATTCAAGACTTTTTATATAGTATGAGTATTTAGTAATAATTTTAAGGTCCTCTTGATACGTGGTTCCTGCTTTTCTGCTTGGATTAGCATTGTTTTGAAAGTGAGAAATTTATTTTACATATAAATTTAAAGCTAATTCAAATATTTCTTTAGAGTCTCCAAAGTCTTCACTCTTTTGTCCCGGATACTTTAAAAAACTTAGACATGTTAGGATATTAGTTTCAAAAGCAAGTATGAAATATAAAATGTTTTATTAAAATGACCAACATATGAATGTTCTTACTGAGGTAGAAGGTTGTACCAAATAGGACAGTATATTAAATCCCAACAGTAATTGAATTATAACTGGTAAAACCTTTTCTTAGTATTTCTTCTGAAAACTGGTTTGTTCTTAAATAACTGTACCTCACAGTTTCCTGTACCAATGTTTTATGACTCATATTGTAAAATTCACATGTAAGATTTCTAAAAGTTCACCTTACTAATTTAGATGATTTCATGTTGCGTAGCTCTTCTATCAGTCATTTGATGTAAACTACACCAAAATCAGCCACAACATCCAATTTTCTCTTGGTCTCTAGTTCACTGCTAGGTCAGCAAACTTTTATGGAGAAGAGAATGAAAGGGTAGACTGGGTCTGAAACAGGTAATAGGCAGGTTTTGTATCTAGGTGAGAAGATTCCTTGCTTCCAGACCTAAGTAATTAGGGGGCTAAGAATCCTCCTATAATTCAGCCAATAAAGGTGTTTAACGATAGAATGAACAGTTAGAGGTGATGATTAATTAGCCTGGGCACTTTGGGCTGGCCAGTGTGCAAGTGGTAGTACATACTGGCCATCAGCTGGTAGGCATGCAGTCTTGTAAAGGGCTTTCTGCTCTGACACTGGTCATATATCATTGCAGCTGTGCCCTTTGATTACTGGGAGGGCTTGCAGAGTGATTAATAGCCAGGATCAATGTTTCTGCCCAGCACATGACGTTTGGTCACAGAGCAACCATATACTTATTCCCCTTTGGCACAACGCTTAGGAGGAATGAAGGATGAGACCTGCCAATTTATAGCTGAGGAGATTCCAGTTTATAAAATGAGTCAACTTTGACTGTACAAAATTATTCCCCATTGAAATAATTAGTGCGGCATTAAACACAATTAGAACTAAAACTACAGGAGCATGCCTGCTGAATTCAAGCCAGTTGACAGATGGTTAAGACTTGATATTTGGCGGCCTGTGATGACCAAGAGTTATTATTTTGCTGAGAAAATGAAAAAGCTTGAAAGTGAACAGTGGCTACTTAAAAAAATTAGGTAATATGATGCAAAATACACATTTAAAAAACACTGGAATAGTAGAATATTCAGTGTAATAACTCTATAACTGTAACACAAACAATTGAATATCTCTGTGTGAGTGAAGCTTAATGCATTGTATGTCAACTTAAAGCAGATCCTGTTTAAAACAAAATTGGTTACATGAAGGCCACCTGAATATGATATGGTCTTAGTTAATGATATATGTTGGGCCTCAACTTACTTTAAGTGGCACTTATAAATCCTACTAGAATAGAAGGTTTTTGGACATCAGATGTTACTGTGACCTTAACTATGTAATAAAAATATTTGAGCTAAAAAATTTTTTAACCTAAAAATCTTAACCTTGAAATCTTTAGATATGTAAATTAAGCTTTCTTATGTCAGAATATATTACTATAATGGAAAAATAATGTTTTCCTACTTTCCAAATTAAACTTCAATAAATGAAAAGTCTATATACTCTAACAGAGTAGAACAAATACATTGTTGTCTTGGGTTTTGCTAATAATACTTAACTAATGATTCATACTGTATTTGAAGTGTCTGCTGCCATTTTGTGGCATTAGCTCACAGAGTATTTTACTGTTTCTACATCAATGGTAGATGTGCTTCTTAATGTGGAGTCATTTTACATTCTGTTCATAATTATTCCAAAGAGACTATGTTCAGAAAATTGTCAGTCTGTTTTGTATACCATAGAACTTTGCAATTAATTTGTGTGTATGTGTGCGCACGTGTGTATCTGTGTATACATATATATGGTATTAAGCATATAATTAGAGGGGAGTGGGATTTAGGATTTGGAAAAAATTACAAGAAATTTACATGAATAGAATTTCAGTTTTTCAACTTACACACTTGATTAGTGCTAGAGTTGCATTTTGTGCTCATAGTAACAAAAAGTCAGCTTTCTTACCTGATTTTTCTTTTGAGCTATTGTAAAGGGGTATAAGATTAATACATTGTTTGGTATTTATATGCTCCTTTATTTTCAGTTAGAACAGAGCCAATTTAAATTCTGACAGTTTTGGGTTATTTATGACATATTTACATTTCTTAATTTGTAATGTAAGAAAGATAAGCTAATTATTACTTGGATTTATATACTAGTTTTTTTTTTTTTCCTTCAGAATGCTAAGTGCTTTCTGATTTCTCTTTTAACATTTTTTTCTTTTTCTTTTTTCTCTTAACCACTGGGAAGATGAAGGGATAGAAAGGTTCTTTGGCTTAAGATCACAGCCAGTGGCACAGCTGTTGTAAGAAACCAGGACTTGCTTCTAATTATCTACTGATTGTTCTGGTACTGTAACTTCATAACAATATAAAATGATTGTAGTCAGCTTTCATTAAGTCTAGTAAAACATCTTTAATGTATTTTATAACTATTCAAACCCATTTTCTTTTTTGTTCTTAGAAGCTATAGTGATTTTGTTCTTATTTGTCCACACATTCCTTAATACCTTCTTCTGACCAATAACAAATTTGTGGGTTGTGGGAGTTTGAAAAGAGGTTGTGATATGATTTGAATATTTGCCCTTGCCTAAATCTCATGTTGATAATCCCAGCTATTCAGGGGGCTGAGGCATGAAAATCACTTACACCTGGGAGGTGGAGGTGGCAGTGAGCCAAGATTGAGCCACTGCACTCCAGTCTGGGCGACAGAGTGATACTCAGTTAAAAAGAAAAAGAAAAAGAAATGCAATCCCCAATGTTAGAGGTGGGGCCTGATGGGAGGTGTTTGGGTCATGGGGGCAGATCCCTCATGGCTTGGTGCTGTCCCCGCAATAGTATGCGACAATGAGTGAGTACTTGTGAGATCTAGTTGTTTATAAGTGTGTGGCACCTCCCCCTCGCTCTTGCTCCTGCTCTGCCATATAAAACACCAGGTCCCCCTTTGCCTTTCACCATGAGTAAAAGCTTCCTGGCCAGGTGTGGTGGCTCACGCCTGTAATCTCAATGCTTTGGGAGGCAGAGGCAGGTGGATCACTTGAGGTCGGGAGCTCAGTACCAGCCTGGCCACCAACATGGTGAAACCCCATCTCCACTAAAAATACAAAAATTAGCCAGGTGTGGTGGTGCGCGCCTGTAGTCTCAGCTACTCAGGAGGTTAAGGTAGGAGAATTGCTTGAGCCCAGGAGGCAGAGGTTGCAGTGAGCCAAGATTGTGCTACCGCACTCCAGCCTAGGTGGCAGAGGAAGACTCCATCTCAAAAAGGAAAAAAAAAAAAAAAGCTTCTTGAGGCCTCCCAGAAGCCAATCAGATGCTGGCACCATACTTGTACAGCCTGCGGAACCATAAGCCAACGAAACCTCTTTTCTTTATGAATTACCTAGTCTAAGATATTTCTTTATAGCAGTGCAAAAACAGCCTAATACTGGTGGTTAAAAGTCGTTTATGGCTGTGAATAAGAGCAAAATTCTGAAGTCAAACGAAGAACTTAGCTTCATTCTTACCTACATTCTAATATGAGATAGCTGGATCTTGAGTGCATGAAAACTAAAAATGAGTTTACTTGAGAACTTCAAGGCTTTAGATTTCTACTTTAACTTCATTTTTTTGTCTCATGTGGATATATAATGTGTTCAAATGATTAAAAATTAATTAGTTATGGGAAACAGAGATGCAAAATGTTGAGTTAATTACAGATTCGATAATTGCTGTCTAAAAAAGAATGATCTGTAGAAGGAGGAGAGATAAGTTAACCTTAAAAAAAAACTGGGCAATTTTATAGGTAGAATAAAGTCAAATAATTATATGTTCAGAGAAACAAGATATTCTAGAACTGTCACTTTGTACAGAATGTATGTGTTTAGATACAGACTGAGATAATTTGCATACTAAAAGAGCTCATGACCCTGCTCTTGCTAGGGCACATGTTTATTATAATTAAGAATGTTTTCCTTTATGGAGCACATGCACACATGTACCCTTTGAAAGTGCCAGGCTCGCCACTGCCTTAGGTCCCCTATTACTCTGCCTGTAGTGCTCTTTCTCACTCCCTCCCACCTTCCCCCGTCTTGACCTGACTGATACTTTTATATTCCTCAGTTCAGCTCATTGGTCACCTCTTCAGAGAGGTCATCCCACTCAACCCTTCCTAAAATAGTTCTCCAACCTCTGTCATCATTCTCCATCCCATTAGCCTGTTTTACATTTGCCATTATCTGAAATAATCTTACTTATATGTTTTTTACTTGTTTCTCCTCACTAGAATGTAATTTCTGTGAGGTTAGAGACCTTGTCTGTCTTGTTTAACACTGTATCCCTCATTGTAGAATGGCGGATCTTTAATGAATATTGGTTTAATGAATTAATTTAACTTTTTTACATTAAATGTTAATCTTAGTTAAAAAGAAAAAATTCCCCTGGGTCCTAATTTCCCCCATCTTGATTACCAAATAGTTTGTATAGAATTGCCGGTACAGCCCTTAGACCCAGACAAGAGGAGCCTCTGTACTTTGGAGGGCCCTAATTGGGCCCTTTTCCAGTTGTGCCCTGTCCCACAGGTTCAGTTGTTGGGGTGAAGGGGAGGTGCCCAACTCATGTCTGCATCTCATTTCCCCTCACCTCATCTTCTAGACTATGTTCCAGTTCCCAGGGTCCCTGAAATCCCTGCTGAGACGGCCCCAAACTTGCTCCCAGGGCCTGTATGGGCCTCTTCAGTGTCTCTGTCTTATGGTAGATGGAGCGTATTACTGTTGTGTATGTCTATAGGCATGGGGGTAACTATGGATTGTGTGCAGGGGACTGTGGACAGGGCATGGAAGGGTGGGCATCTCCACAAGCCTCCTTTGGGTATAAGATGGAGCCAGGGTAGGGAAAAAAGAGATGGGGATTTCTTAGGAGTCCAACATTCTAAATTTGAGCCCAGTCTTCCATATTATTATAATGGTGTATATTTGTCAAGTTTGGAGGATAGACTATGTTTTGGTTAACAGATTCATTAGCTTGATATAAAACTTCTTAACATTTAGACATATGCTCTGTGGGCCTCCATTTATATTCTTGTTATATGCCCTTTGATGTCAAGGGAAGGTTTGAGTGTTGTATTTAAAACTTTGTTTCCTCGGCCGGGTGCGATGGCTCATGCCTGTAATCCCAGCACTTTGGGAGTCCAAGGCGGGTGGATCACAAGGTCAGGAGATCGAGACCATCCTGGCTAACACGGTGAAACCCCATCTCTACTAAAAATACAAAAAATTAGCCGGGCGTGGTGGTGGGCACCTGTAGTCCCAGCTACTCAGGAGGCTGAGGCAGGAGAATGGTGTGAACCCAGGAGGCGGAGCTTGCAGTGAGCCGGAGATCACGCCACTGCACTGCAGCCTGAGCAACAGAGTGAGACTCCGTCTCAAAAAAAAAAAAAACAACTTTGTTTCCTCACAGGATCCTAAAGGCATGATCTTTTTTCCAGAACTTGGGTATATTGAAAGAGTTTGGTAGGTTTTTAATGAAGGTAAAAACTATTTGCACACCTCATGAGCAAAAAAATGACTGTTCAGTTTTGCCCCAACATTTTATTATGAAAATTTCCAGATGTGCCTCAAAGAATTGGAAGAATTTTACAGAAAATACCTATTTATCTACCACTTAGATCTTATTTTCCTGTCCTTGCCTTTTCACATATGAGCTTCCCACCCCTCTGTATATTCATTAGCTCCTTCTTAGTTATAGTTTTTTGATGCATTTCAAGGTAAATTGCAGACATCAGTATACTTCCCCCTAAACACTTAGGCATGGGAATTAATTTTTAACAGGAGAGGGAAAAACTTTACTGTAGATGCTTAATGTTTTAAAAATATTTTTTCTGTATAATTTGTTAAACTTTCTTATGTTCACTCTTCAATAATGACTTTGAACTCCCACTGTGTGTCAGCCTTCTACAGAAGATGCCTGTGTTGATCATTATTTGTTAGGACTTGATGCAGCACATGTTGATTTATATCCAGTTTTGTTTAGGTAAATCAGGCTTTGAGAATACAGAGATAAATATGAATGATTCATTATCTTTAGAGACAAATTCTGGTTGAGGAGCCACAGACAGCAACATGGAGAATTAGAGTGCAGGATGAGAAGCAGTGATATTCTGGTAAATATTTTATCGCTGGCTTTCACAGAAGAAGAAAGCCTGATTTGTAGCTTGTGGCCTTTACAGCTTTCCATTGTGTAAATACTCTCACCGTGGAGGAAAAACTTTTGCTCCATCAACTTGGGTCTGAATGATTGGAGATCTTCAAATTAACTGATAATAGATAGATTAACAGGAGAAAAGACAAGGTTTATTCACACATATGTGGTAACACTCAACAATAGGTAACTCCCTGAACAGCCAGAGGTAAAGGTTTGTATACCAGCTTAACAAAAGGAAGATGTTTAGGGCTTTAAAGGATGGAAAGTTCTGATGAAGCTTGTTTACATAATTTTTTTTTTTGGAATGTCCCCATGCCCAAGGTTAGTGCCTCCCTAACTGGAGATGGGGGTAGTGGGGTGAACAAGTGAGGGTGGAATTGTGGCAGCTGACTCTTTTAATGCTCTACTTTAGTCAGATAAGGGCAGTTCAGATAAGATTTCTTTTTGCATCTGCTGTTAGGTTTCTGGTCCCTTTAGCAACCAACATGATGTCACTGTGGAGGTGGAAAGAGATGCTAACAGTTGGCTTATGATCCAGCTCCAGGTGGTTTCAGCACATTACTGGAAGCGTTATGAAAGAGGAGAGCCTATAGGTAGGATTTCCAATCCAGAGGGAGGCATCCTGGAAGATATGGTACTTAAGCTCACTCTTGAAGGATGAGTATGAGTTAAATAAAGAAAGGGTGGGAGAGTGGGTCAATTAATGTTGGATTTGTAGTTGGTTTGTTCTGGTCTTGGTGGGTCTTGTATATATTGCTAAAGAGTTCTGGGATAATCAGAGAAATATTGGTGGGGGAAACAAGTAGGGGAGTCACATTTTTCTCCCCAAAACATCAACCTAGTAACGGTATGGATTGGAGGAAGACCAGAATAAAGGCAGGAGGGAAGAAGGAGAGAACAAACAAGATATTCTTAGGAACATGAGTCAACAGAACTTGGTGATTGACTTGGAGAGGAGACAGTCAACAACAACGTCTGGATACCTGCTTTAGGCAAATTCATGGGGAATGATACATTCCACCAGGGTAATGCAAAAAGGAAGAATGACTTGGGGGAATTTAAAAATATCAAGTTGTAACTGTTTTGGGGACATGCGAGTAACAGTGTGGGCAGTTAGATACTGGTCTGGAGCTCAGGAGAGTGATCTGAGTTAATCATATGTATTTCAGGAGAGGCAGAAAGAATCTGGTACATTCTGGTGTTCTTTTTTATACATGTGTCTTAGTCCATTCAGGCTGCTGTAACAAAATACCTTAGCCTGGGTATCTTATAAACAACAGATATTTATCGCTCACAGTTCTGGAGGTTGGGAAGTTCAAATCAAGGTGTCTGGTGAGGGCTTATTTCTCATAAATGGTGCCTTCTGTGTGCCCTCACATGGTGGATGAGCAGGCAGATCACTAGGGCCTCTTTTATGAGGGCTTTAATCCCATTCACAGTGATTCTGCTTTTATGACTAATCACCTCCCAAAGGCTCCGCCTCTTTTCCTGTTTTAGAGACAGAGTCTCAGTCTGTTGCCCAGGCTAGAGTGCAATGGCATGATCATAGCTCACTGAAGCCTCAAATTCCTGGACTCAAGTGATCTACCCACCTCAGCCTCCTGAGTAGCTGTGACGATAGGCATGAGCCATAGTGTCCAGTTCCCAAAGGCTCCACCTCTTAATACTGTCAACCTTGGGGGTTAGGTTTTAATATATGAATTTGGGGGGGACACATATTTAGACCATAGCAGCATGTTTCTAAGATGTGTTATTTAATACAACTCTTTTTTCAGTTAACTTTTTAAAGGTTAACTTTAAAAACTTTTAACCAATCTGTTCACAAGATGCCTAAGATAATATTTATGTATTATAAATTGATGTAGCTTTACATCTGATTTTATTCTGGTAAATCAGGCTTTTTGGCCAATTGAGGTTTATCACTACCTTATATTAATTATCAGTTAAATAATTACCAGGTGACTTTTCAGTGGCAATAAGAATTTTCTCAACATATACACAAATGATGTTATAATGGCTTATAGCATATTTAGTAGTCAGCAAAATCATCGGACACCTGCTATATGCCAGGATTGTGCCAAGTATTGGGAATCCATCAATCCTGCCCCTGTGAAAGTTAAAGTCTAGTGGAGAAAATAGATACTAATCACAGAAGCATAGAAGCAAGTAAAATCAGTATTATCTATAAGTTCTAATAAGCTCATCCCATAAAGGAGAGGTACATGATGCTAACAGGGAAACTTGACCTAGTCAGGGAGGTGAGGGAAGGCTTCCTTGAAGAAGAAACAGGATGAGGTTTGAAGAGTGGCTATAGTGTGAAGAGCAGTGTGGAGGAGAGTGATCAGAGTGGATGCTGCTAGGAGGCTATTTCAGTCGGGGAGAGATGACAATGGCTGGTCTAGAAAAGCGGTGGAGGTGCTAACCAAGACAGAAGTGATGGCAATCCTTAGGAGGTCAGATCATAGGTCTTGGTGATGGATTAGCAAAGGGAGGTATCAAAAATTGTCTTAGCTGTTGATTTAAAGTCTTGTGTTTTATTTAGGAGTTAGCACTGATTCACTGTTTAAATGAAATTTAAAATGGCAGTTTCACAAAGCCTAGGGAGAATGCCTAGCTTCTTTTTAAAAGGTGTCCATTAATAAGTCTCCTTGGACCTAAGGATTTGTTGCAAAGTTGACTCGTCAGCTGTTTTAGTCTCAGATAAATGTGCAAATATCTCTGAAAAGGCGCAGTAGCACCCCGGTTTGTATTTGCACTTCCATCTTCTTTTAACAGATATATGGATTTTTTAACTGTTATAAATTGAAGTCATATGAAAGGTGGGCTAATATGCCTTTTTTTTTTTTTTTTCCAGAAAGACTTCATTTTTTTAAATGAAGGAAATAGGGAAAAACCCCACAAAAGATTATTTTTCTGTTGTGTTTTAGATGCACCCTGCTCTGTTCAAAGCTACTGTCATGCAATATGCACTGTTTTACATAGTGTGAGAGGGTCACATTTATATTGATTCTGTGTTGATGATGGATAAGCTTCCATCTTTGTCATCTTTTATAACAAGTATGTCTGTTGGCAGGGATTTAGTAAGATTGGATAAATGTCTTCTTTTGTGTTAATGACAAAAAGGCAACAGCTCTAGTTATCTTATAAAATAAACATTGGTAAATAAAGTTAACATTATAGTAGAAATTTGTATATTATAGTGACCTCTGAAAGTGAAACTTTGAATTTTGTAAACATATCCTTAATTCACTATGGCCTTAGACTCAGATGATACTTAGTACAATAGCCTTTTTGCACTGGTTTAGCCATGATTTTTTATGTAGTATGTTGGACTGGAGCAAGTTAGGGAAAAGATTGGGCCCATGAATTAGACATTACTCCTCATGTGAAAATAAATTTTGCTATTTGAACATCTAAAAGTTGGGAAAGCTGATCACAATTACTTTGGTTTTATATATGGAGGAATTATGACCAAGAGGGTTGTGTATTTATCTATGTGTATATGGGCAAACTAGCTTACCACCTGTTTTTGTACAGCCTGTAAGCTAAGAGTGGTTTTTATATTTTTTAATGATTGAAAAAAATAAAAGCAATATTTCATGACATGAAAATAATATGAAATTCAAATTTCAGTGCCCATAAGTTAAGTTTTATTGGGACATAATCATGCCCATTCATTACGTATTATCTGTGACTGCTTTCAGGCTACTTCAAAGAAGTAAGTAGTTGTAAAAGAATCTGTCTGGCCACTAAAGCTGAAAAATGTATTACCCATCCCCAGTGTAGATAGCCCCTATGCAACAATGGAAATTATTTAGGTCATTCAAAACCAAATGAATGCTTCTGAGAGACAGATGACAGAAGCATGAGTTGAACTAAGCAGAATAAAACATCTTTACCACAATAATAATTGCAACAGCTACCATTTATTGAGCATTTGCTAATGTGCCAGATACTCTTCAGGGCACTTTTCACACATTAACTCGTTTAATCCACACGACTCTATGAGCCACTAACATATCTCATTTTACAGGAATCAGCACACTTCTCCAAGGTTAAGTGTGGAGAAGGTTGGAGAAGGTTAAGCAACTTCTCCAAAGTCAGTCAGGGATAAAACAGGCCAGTTTGGCTGTCTTTCACACTTACCTCAGTGATTTTCTCACATGTACATACCTTACAAATACTTTCTATTGAATATATTATATTTCTTGAGTCAGAGATAACGGTGTTTTCCTTTGGTTGACCCTAATTGCTTGTTCTCACTTCAGGCACTCCTGGTTTGTAATGTTTGTACATAAGAGCTTAGTCAGTGCAGGTCATCTAATTTCAAATAGAAATTATTTCAACCTGTTTTTAATGATGACTTTAGCGGATTGGATTATTGTATAAAAGGCTCTCCTGTCTTAAAACACAAATTACTTGTTTTTTTAAAAGCAGACTCTAGGCATATTTTCTGTTGTTTAGATCTAATTCATGGCCAATTCAATAATTTTTCCCTCTACATTTTTTTAAACATGTTATGTTACTTCCCTGACCAAAATCCTCCAATAATTTCTCATTGCCTTGAAATCAAGTCATGCATGAACGTTTTCCCTCAGAATCCCAATAAGAAGCTAATCTTAATTTAAACAGT
Source organism: Pongo abelii (assembly GCF_028885655.2). NCBI lineage: Eukaryota > Metazoa > Chordata > Mammalia > Primates > Hominidae > Pongo > Pongo abelii. The sequence continues at coordinate 58,389,473 of NC_071991.2, forward strand.
ATATTTTATAGAATGAGATGAATTGAAATGCTTTGTCATGTGGTTGTCAATTTTGAGATTAGGGAAAGATTAAAATGTATTCCATTTCTGTCTTAGATATTAATTGGGATATTTGATGTCAATGAACAAAGTTGCATTTTATCTTTATTAAATTTCATTGAGTATCGTTAGGCTTCAGATTCTTCCCATCTATAACATAGAGACCTACTTATAAAATGAATGGAATTATTTCTATTAGCTCAGAATTTGTGGTAATAAGGGCAGGTAATTGTATTCTGTCTGTAAGTAAAAGTAGAATTTGCTGTGTAAAAAAGATTGTAGAGGAAATATCTTATTACAATCATTCTTTTATTTTATAAACAGATATTTAATGGTAGCAATTACAAGTAATCCTTAATAAGTTTTTAAAAGCAGGATGTCCCCCATCAGACATTTATATGGAATTATTGATAACATATTTGAATTCACATTTCTATTCACAAATTAAGAACAGTTATTACTGTTTTATGAAAGATATCTTTAAAAATTAAATCTTGTCACTCATTCAAACTTACTGCCTCCTAGTTCATTTCAACTAGTGGGCTTAACTTACTGAGTCCTTTGAAATTCTAGACTTAAGTTTAGAATGTCTTGGCTATTAAAGCAGACATTACATAGTCTGAAAAATAGTCTTTATAGATGCTTTTGATGTTGACAGTGAAGATCATTGTAATTCATTTATTTACTTCAAAAATTATATCAAATATTGGAAGGAGAGGAAATAAATTTATTTTGCTTTAAATTTATTTTATATATTATATACATGTATACAATATGTATGTAATTTGTATTACATGTTTACATTACTTGATCCCAAAATGTATTTCTTTTAGACACAGAAGAAACATATATGTTTGATGTAAGGTGTTACCTGCTTTCCCAGATAAGTAACTTTTCTGAGGTCATGCAGTTTTTAGTGGCTGAATTTGAACTGGGAAACCTGGATCTGACTCCTGAGCTAATGACTTTGACCAATGTGCTGTACTCTTCACAGACATAAACAGATTAATATAGTGAAGAATAATGAATGCAGTGATAGAAATATGTCCATCAATTCAAAGTTCTTTGCTGTTCTTTATGTCCTTTATATGAATTTAAAAATATGAGAATGTGTGCAGCACTGATTGTTAGCGGAATCATAGTATGGAACTAGAAGGGCCTAGAACACTGTCAAATATTGCTCTAAGTACTTTACATAAATTATTTCATTTAGTCATCAAATTGAGATTGGTGCTTTTATTGTTCCCTTCTGCAGCTGAGGAAACTGAGATTAAATATCGTATTTCCCCAAGGGAGCCTAGGCTAAACTCAGCCGTGTTCTTTTAAGTACTGTGAATTTTGGCTCCCTGAAATGCCTTTCCCCCATCCCTTAAAAATAAGTGCTTTCGTATATACCAATAATGATTTTCCTAGAAGAAACAACTTTTAGATTTGTCATTACAATTCTTATAGCCTGGCAGTGTTCTGACTTAGGTCTCAGTGGTTAGGAATCAATTTAGGGTCATCAAAAGGGTTCTGTGCTACCTTTTGCTATAGAACTAACAAAATATAATTAATAGGATTGGCATTTCAAAATTTATAGCTTCTAAAATTATATATTCCCAGGATTTAAATACCTACAATCAGTTCATTTATAGGTGTTGAGTTGTTAAAAAAAAAAATGAGTATGTAGTATTTTACCAGGATTTTACCAGGTATGTAGTATTTACCAGAACTTGGTCTGTTTTCCTGTTTTTACCTTGAAATACCATTCATGCCTATCTTTGACTTGTTTCTTATTACTCCTCTCTGGAAGTATCTTGTTTGTCTTGACAGGACACTCTGGACTTTTGTGATATATTGTTACCATCATTATTTGGTATTCTTCTGTTTATGTATGTAAAACAAGGAGCAGCTACTTTCTGCCAGCATTTTGGGTACTCATTTATATTCCCACACTGGTGACCTTAATTTGAAACACACTGCTACCATGTGGATAACCAGAAGAATACACTGCCTAGGGGTGTAGATTGATCAGTCTGTTATCACTGGTTAAAGGCATAGCAAGAAAATGGACAGAAGATTAAAACTAAATAATTGAGGATCTTACACATCTGAGAAAATAATATCAAATATTCAAAGAACTATTAATGTGTACTTTTTTAATAGCAAATTTTATCAAAAGCAAATTTTATTTCCTCTTTTTCGTCCCCATTTATTCTCTTAGGGGAGAAAAAGATCTTACATCTGAAAAAAATGCATAACAGACTTTATTTTGTGTTTTATTCAAGCATCTAGAAAGCTTATATCAACTACCTCATGTCTTTTTCTGTCCTATTCAGGAGGGTATTTGAGTGTCATCCTCTGGAGTTGAAGAAACCAGATGGCTGCTGTACAGGCAAATGTATTTCATGTTAAAATATTTTTTAAATTTTTTTCTTTAAGTTTAGAATATTTTCAAACATTTAACATTTTTTCCTCTGAATATTAAACCAATTAATGATTTCGACTCTTTTGACCTCCTGGAAGTCCCAGCTACATTTTGGTTCCCTGAGAAAGCGCTCCAGATTCCTCATTTGGAGACCTGAATCACTGGTTTGTGAGACAGAACATTTGGGAATGGCATGTAGTTTGGAATGATGACAGCACAGGATGTAAACGTGCCAGAGGTGAGAGAAGGTGCAGAGGTAGACAAGAGATAGATTTTGAAGGGCTTTGTATGTTGTGCTAAAAAGTCAGGCTCTATCACATAGACAGTGAGGAGCCATTGTAAGATCTTAATGCAGGAATGACATATCAGATTTGTGATAGGTGTCTAAGTAAGAGGACCTTGGCAGAAGTATGGAGAATGACCTTGAAATACCAGAAGTAGGGGCAAACTGTTGTTGTTGATCCAAAAGAAATGATAAATTATAAGAGCTTAAAGAAATGGTAGTGAGGAGTAAGAGGAGGGCATAAACTCAGATATTTCAGAGATAGAGTTGATGGGACTTAGGGACTGATTAGCTATGGAGGGTGAAGGAAAAGAAGTAGAGATGAGTCTGAAGTTTTGAGATGACTAAATAGATGTGATGCCATTCATAGAGTTAGAGATTATAGGAAGGAAAGGAGGTGGTTGGAATTAGGTCAGTCATACAGAGGAAGGAAGTAATGAGTTCAGTCTTAGACATTAAATTTAGAAGATAAAACATTTAGGCATTTGAAAATATCCATACGGAATTTAAGAGAAAGATCTTGGCCAGAGTCTTCAGCATATAGGGGGCAGTAGAAGTTATAAGTGTGGGTAAAATTACACTGGGAGGGTGTGTAGAATTTTAGAAATGAAAACACTGAAGATAGAATGCTGGGAGGATTTCACCATTAAGGATGGGGATAAGGGGCATAAGAGTCTACAAAAGTAGACTGAAAAACTGTATAAAACGACCAGGAGAGAATGGTTTGACTAGAAGCCAAAGGAGAAGAGCGTTTTAGGGGAGGGATGAGTCAGTAGTATCAGCTGCTTGAGAAAGATAAGTACTAAAAATTGTCCATTGAATATGTAATCAGCATATGAGATATCCGTGGAGCAGTATGGGCAGAAGTCAAATTGTAATGGATTGAGGAATGAAACATGAAAAGTAGAGAAGCAAACTACTCTTCTAAAAAGCCAGGTAGAAACAAACTATGCTATATGCATACCTTGGAATACCAGTCAACAGTAAAAAAGAACAAACTGTTGATACACATGACAACTTGAATGAAACTTTGGGCAGTTACGCTGAGTGAAGACAAGTCAATCCCTGAAGGTTACATACTGTATAATTCCATTTATATGACATTCTTGAAATGACAAAATTATGGAAATGGAGGACACAAAGTGGTTGCCAGAATTTAGGGAAGGGGGTGTGGGAGGGACGTGATTGAAGTTATAAAAGGGCAACAGGAGGGATCCTTGTGGTGTTGGAACTTTTCAGGATCTTGACTGGGTGCGTACATTAACCTACACAGGTGATGAGATTCCAGAGAAAACACACACACACACACACGAGTACAAGTAAAACTGGGAAATCTAAATAATATTGGTGAATTGTGTCAATGTCAGTATCCTGGTTGTATAATTATACTATAGTTTTGTAAAATGTTATCACTGAGGAAAACTGGGCAAAGTGTATAAGGGATTCTGTATTATTTCTGAGAAATGCATGTGAATCTATAAGTATCTCAATAAAAATTTCAAAAAAATTAAAAAGTCAAGTAGTGAAGGGCAGAAAAGAAGGGACAATAGCCAGGGAGTTGCAAAGTTAAAAAGGGAACTTGATCATGTTTTTATGTTGTGGAGGAGGCAGCACTGGAGAAGGAGAGATTGAGATGCCGGGAGAAAGAACTTTCTCTGAATCAGGAGGAAAAGTATAAGATTGGGTGTGAATATAAATGTGTGTGTGTATATGTTTATGAGAAAAGCTAAGAGAGTTGCCTCTTGATAGTGTTTGTGTGCATGTGTATCTCTTAAGATTCACAAAAAATGACCCTAATAATTGCAGATTAATTTTGTAATCAATGGCTGTGACAGACTTTGGTATTGTGAATTTAAAAGATCCCTTTAGAATAAGAATTAGCAACTCTTTAGTCCAAATCAACATGTGTGATGTGATACCATTTACCTACCACAGACAATAACAAATCAGGTGTTTGTTAGCTTACACCAGTTATCGGGCTGTTCCTTTTATTGCAGTTGTAGGCTGATAACTCAAAATATTTTCAACAGGGTTAAAAAAAATCTATCTAGATTCTTGGTGTTATCCACATCTCTCTGAGCTAGAATTTGAATCAGCACCATAAAACAGTTTACTATTTATAGCATATCTTGAAACCCGAAGTTTTAGAATGATATTGCTGGCTTCTTAGGCTTTGGCAAAAGAAGTGGTGGCATGATTCATATTCATTCTGGGAAAGAGTGAATGAGGATAGTCACCTGGAACTGAGGGGTTGGCTATTCACAAGAGAGATGATTTTGACTGGTAGCATATACACATAGGTGTGTATATATATATATATACACACACACAACTTGATCTTGTTCTTTCTTCCGCTGACCACTTCGCATTTCAGTAAGGTAAAGAAGCTGGGATCATTTTTTCCCTCCTTTCAGCCTTTTGCATATTGTGTGGTGTGTGTGTGTATATGTGTGTGTGTGTGTGTGTGTGTGTGTGTAGACTTTCTGTCTTCAAAATGGCCTTTGATATGCTTTTATTTTTATTTATTTTTTATTTTTTTGAGACAGAGTCTCACTCTGTCACCCAGGCTGGAGTGCAATGGCACAGTCTTGGCTCACTGCAACTTCTGCCTCTCAGGTTCAAGAGATTCTCCTGCCTCAGCCTCCTGAGTAGCTGGGACTACAGGCATGCACCACCACTACCAGCTAATTTTTGTATTTTTAGTAGAGACAGGGTTTCACCATGTTGGCCAGGCTGATCTCGAACTCCTAACTTCAAGTGATCCACCCACCTCGGCCTCCAGAAGTGCTGGTATTATGGGCATGAGCCACCACGTCCTGCCAATAGGCTTTTAAAATCTGATTTTACCTGTAAAAAGTTGGAGTGTAGGAGAAAGAGGAGACATGTACCAAGTGATAATTCTTCAACCCTGCCTCTCCCCATAGCACTGGGCTTTCATACCTTATTGTCATATCTTACAGTAGCCTTACCCCAGGTATTGATGTTTTAGTTGCATTTGATTCTGTTTATGTGCTAAGCTTCTATAATATTTATGGTTATTGTTTTGTCACATCTTGTTGCTTTTCAGTGCAAGGTATGAACTGAGCTGTGAGATAACTGCAAAACCTGTATTGTCTTTGTTTTTGTGCCTCCCTAGGGATTCTTGACATATATGTGGTTCATTATAAATGTTTATTGTTCATTGAATAATGACTCATGCCTTGTGGATGTGAGATGGAGACCGTGTGAAAATACATATTATTCTGAAATAAAGTTATCAGAAATTGAAGTTAGGAGGTTTAGTTGGAGAAGAAAAAGGGAGAAATTGTTGGAAGGTGCCTAGCACTTTATCCTGCTATCCAGTTGTAGAATTGCTTTATTAAACTGGCATTTGTTGATGTTCTTTGGAAATGTATTAGCTGGAAGATGCAGAATGAATGTAACTGAGAAAAGCCTGTAACATGCCAAGAAATACCTAAGGCAAATGCTAACTTAATACAAATTATCTTGCCTTCATCCTCAGAAGGACAATAAATCTCAATTCCAATAACCTGCAATGGAAAAAAAGAAGGTTTTCACCTTTATATCCTCAATGGAGAGATAGGAAGAGAAAAATGTAAAATGGCATCTCATTCTAGTCTTCTGATGTCCTTAGCCAATCTGTAAGTAACAGCCACAGTAAGGGTGCATGCAGTAATGTTGTGTGGCTGCTAGTTGTAGACCTACGTAATTACATGCCTGAATTAGCTCATTTGTTTCAGGGAGTTTAAAATGAGTCTCAGTGCCAAACCATGCAGAGTGTATTTCTGGAAAATATCATCTTCATCCTATGTGGGGATGTATTTTATAGATAACAGACTGGATCTTCAAGACCATCAGTGGATTTATCTAATAAAACTACATAAAGGCAGGTATAACAGAGTTAGCAATCTCACTGGACTCAGCCTTATTGTAAGAATGTAAAATTTCCCATTAGTGCTAAAAGTTTATTAATGAAATATTCTAGATTCTATGAACAACAGAATGAACATGTATAACTCTAAAGTGATATTTTATAACTGCCACCAATTAAAGTTACAGGCCTTAAAAATACTTGGTTCCCACAAAACAAACACACACATGGATTGAGTTTCACTTGGAATTTTTTGTGACCATTTGAATGTTTGCCAAATGCTTTGTAAAGTGCTGCGTACAAGCACTATTCACAATAGCAACTACATTGAATTAACCTAGATGCCCCTCAACAGTGGACTGGATAAAGAAAAGGTGGTACGTATATATCAGAATACTATGCAGCCATAAAAAATGATATCATGTCCTTTGCAGCAACTTGGATGCAGCTGGAGGCCATTATCCTAAGCAAATTAACACAGGAACAGAAAACCAGATACCCTATGTTCTCACTTGTAAGTGGGAGCTAAACATTGAGTACACATGAACACAGAGATGAGAACAGGAGACAGTGGGGCCTACTTGACTGGGGATAGTAGGAGGAGAGTAAGGGTCAAAAAACTACCTATTGGGTACTATGCTCACTACGTGGGTGAGGAAATCATTTGTACGCCAAACCCCAGTGACACACAACTTACCCTTGTAACAAACCTACACATGTACCCCCGAACCTAAAATAAAAGGTGAAAAAACAAAGCGCTACACACCAAAAAATTCAATATGCTTTGGTTTTTCTAATATTTATATAGTGTTTATTGACTTAAATGAAAGTTTTGTTTCCTTCTGAGGGAAAGATTTGCCTTTATAGCTCACCATAGTTATTACAATTTGACATAAAAATTAAAATTAATCTTTTGGTATAAAGTATAATCCCCATAGTACATGTCTGTATTTAATAACCGTTATTTATTTAACATGCATTTATTAAATAATGATCTTCCAGGCAATAGGAATAGGAAGATGAATAAAACTTTAGTGGTCCTGCCCTCAGATAGTTGTGCCCATACCTGCCTATGTCCAAACCAGTTTGTTATTCAGTATAACTTTCTCTTGGCTGGTTTTCTGGTATCATCTTTTAGCTACATATTCAAAGAATAACCTGCATAAAAGTGCATCAGCTTTTACTTTGATCATTTTATTTTCTATAAAAATATTGATTTTTGCTTTATACACAGTACTTATTGTTTTCAAAATCTACTAAATCAGTGGTACTTTTGTCAGGTTCATACACTTATTAACCAACAGCTTGTAAATTCCTGTTTTATAGGTAAAGAAAGTAAATATTAAATTGCAGACATAAAGACAGCTATATAAATATGAATATTTTATTAAATTATACAAGTATATACTCTTCTACTCATTACACAAGCATGCATATTCCTATAACATACTATATAAAATATACATATGCAGCTGACTCCAGCCTAGATTTTGTGCCTATCCACTGGTATCACAAGTTCACTATAACTTTGTGAATATCAGTTACATCCCCTACGTATCATTAGATGTACAGTAGATAGGTCTTATTGGATTCAACTTGTTGACTTCTCTTCCCTTTAAACCAAGGCTAAATTTGGACAACAGTTCAAATTTGTTTTTGTTGTCAAGTCTGGAAGAAAAGTTTTAGAAACCAGGCTCTTTGATTACAATAGGCGAGTGTACCTTTAGGTTTGAGTCCTAGACTGATTATCCTCTAAAACCCTTATTATCACTAGCTACACCTAGGGAAAGGTGGCATATTAACAAGTTGTAACACTTATCTCACAGGAACAATACTTTCTTTGCTTTTGTTGGATGAAATTTATACCTTACCGTCTAATATAAACAATAAGATAAAATGACTGCTGTGTTATAGATCATAACTAGAAGGTTCCTGAGAGGAGTTATAATTTTATTTCCTTTGAAATATTATTAAGTAAGACTTATCTAAACAGTGTTATACTTGTCTCCACTTTTAGTATTTTTTTCTCAGACATGTATGAAAGTTATGTGGTAGGATTCCCAGGAAAGATGGCCAAATAGGAACAGCTCTGGTCTGCAGCTCCCAGTGACCAATGCAGAAGGCAGCTGATTTCTGCATTTCCAACTGAGGTACCCAGCTTATCTCATTGGGACTGGTTAGACAGTGGGTGCAGCCCAAGGAGGGTGAGCAGAAGCAGGGTGGAGCGTCACCTCACCCAGGAAGTGCAAGGGGGCAGGGAACTCCCTACCCTAGCCAAGGGAAGCCGTGAGAGACTGTGCCATGAGGAATGGTGCACTCTGGCCCAGATACTACACTTTTCCCACAGTCTTTGCAACCTGCAGACCAGGAGATTCCCTTGGGTGCCTATGCCACCAGGGCCCTGGGTTTCAAGCACAAAACTGGGCGGCCATTTGGGCAGACACTGAGCTAGCTGCGGGAGTTTTTTTTCATACTCCAGTGGCACCTGGAACACCAGCAAGACAGAACTGTTCATTCCCCTGGAAAAGGGACTGAAGCCAGGGAGCCAAGTAGTCTTGCTCAGCAGATCCCACCCCCACAGAGCCCAGCAAGCTAAGATCCATTGGCTTGAAATTCTCACTGCCAGCGCAGCAGTCTGAAGTTGACCTGGGACACTTGAGCTTGGTGGGGGAAGGGGCGTCCACCATTACTGAGGCTTGAGTAGGCGGTTTTCCCCTCATAGTGTAAACAAAGCCACCCGGAAGTTCAAACTGGGTGGAGCCCACCATGGCTTGGCAAAGCCACTGTAGCCAGACTGCCTCTCTAGATTCCTCCTCTCTGGGCAGGGCATCTCTGGAAGAAAGGCAGCAGCCTCAGTCAGGGGCTTATAGATAAAACTCTCCCATCTCCCTGGGATAGAGCACATGGGGGAATGGGTGGCTGTGGGCACAGCTTCAGCAGACGTAAATGTTCCTGCCTGCTGGCTCTGAAGAGTGCAGCAGATCTCCCAGCACAGCTCTCAAGCTCTGCTAAGGGTCAGACTGCCTCCTCAAGTGGGTCCCTGACCCTGTGCCTCCTGACTGGGAGACACCTCCCAGCAGGGGTCGACAGGCACCTCATATGGGACAGCTCTGGCTGGCATCTGGTGGGTGCCCCTCTGGGACAAAGCTTCCAGAGGAAGGAGCAGGCAGCAATCTTTGCTGTTCTGCAGCCTCCGCTGGTGATACCCAGGCAAACAGGGTCTGGAGTAGACCACCAGCAAACTCCAGCAGACCTGCAGAAGAGAGGCCTATTGGAAGGAAAACTAACAAACAGAAAGCAATGGCTTCAACATCAACAAAAAGGATGACCACTCAAAAACTCCATCCGAAGGTCACCAACAGCAAAACCAAAGGTAGATAAATCCATGAAGATGAGGAAAAACCAGCACAAAAAGACTGAAAATTCCAAAAACCAGAATGCCTCTTCTCCTCCAAAGGATCACAACTCCTTGCCAGCAAGGGAACAAGATTGGATGGAGAGTGAGTTCGATGAATTGACAGAAATAGGCTTCAGAAGGTGGGTAATAAGAAACTCCTCCAACCTAAAGGAGCATGTTCTAACCCAGTTCAAGGAAGCTGAGAACCTTGATAAAAGGTTAGAGGAACTGCTAACTAGAATAACCAGTTTGGAGAAGAACATAAATGACCTGATGGAACTGAAAAACACAGTATGAGAACTTCATGAAGCATACACAAGTATCAGTAGCCAAATCGATTAAGCAGAAGAAAGGATATCACAGATTGAAGATGAACTTAACAAAATAAAGCATGAAGACAAGATTAGAGAAAAAAGAATGAAAAGGAACAAACAAAGCCTCCAAGAAATATGGGACTGTGTGAATACACCAAACCTACGTTTGATTAGTGTACCTGAAAGTGACAGGCAGAATGGAACCAAGTTGGAAAACACTCTTCAGGATATTATCCAGGAGAACTTCCCCAGCCTAGAAAGACAGGCCTACATTCAAATTCAGGAAATACATAGAACACCACAAAGATACTCCTCGAGAAGAGCAACCCCAAGACCCATAATCATCAGATTCACCAAGGTTGAAATGAAGGAAAAAATGTTAAGGGCAGCCAGAGAGAAAGGTCGGGTTACCCATGAAGGGAAGCCCATCAGACTAACAGCAGATCTATCTGCAGAAACCCTATAAGCCAGAAGAGAGTGGGGGCCAATATTCAACATTCTTAAAGAAAAGAATTTTCAACCCAGAATTTCATATCTAGCCAAAGATCTTCACAAGCCAAGGAGAAATAAAATCCTTTACAGACAAGCAAATGCTGAGAGATTTTGTCACCACCAGGCCTGCCTTACAAGAGCTCCTGAAGGAAGCATTAAACATGGAAAGGAAAAACCAATACCAGCCACTGCAAAAAACATAGCAAATTGTAAAGACCATCGACACTATGAAGAAACTGCATCAACTAATGGGCAAAATGACCAGCTAGCATCGTAATGACAGTATCAAATTCACACATAACAATACTAACCTTAAATGTAAGTGGGCCAAATACCCCAAATAAAAGACACAGACCTGCAAATTGGATAAAGAGTCAAGACCCATTGGTGTGCTGTATTCAGGAGACTCATCTCATATGTAAAGACACACATAGAGTCAAAATAAAGGGATGGAGGAATATTTATTAAGCAAATGGAAAGCAAAAAAAAAAAAAAAAGCAGGGGTTGCAATCTTAGTCTCTGATAATACAGACATTAAACCAACAAAGATCAAAAAAGACAAGGGCATTACATAATGGTAAAGGGATCCATGCAACAGGAAGAGCTAACTATCCTAAATATATATGCATCCAATACAGGAGCACCCAGATTCATAAGTTCTTAGAGACCTACAAAGAGACTTAGACTCCCACACAATGACACTGGGAGACTTTAACACTCCACTGTCAATATTAGATCAACAAGACAAAATTAACAAGGATATTCAGGACTTGAACTCAGCTCTGAACCAAGTGGACCTAATAAGACATCTATAGAACTCTCCACCCCAAATCAATAGAATATACATTCTTCTCAGCGCCACATTGCACTTATTCTAAAATTGACCACATAATTGGAAGTAAAACACTCCTCAGTAAATGCAGAAGAACAGAAATCATAATAAACCATCTCTCAGACCACAGTGCAAGCAAATTCGAACTCAGGATTAAGAAACTCACTCAACACTGCACAACTATGTGGAAACTGAACAACCTGCTCCTGAATGACTACTGGGTAAACAACAAAATTAAGGCAGAAATAAATAAGTTCTTTGAAACCAATGAGAACAAAGAGACAACATACTGGAATCTCTGGGACACAGCTAAAGCAGTGTTTAGAAGGAAATTTATAGCACTAAATGCCCATAAGAGAAAGTAGAAAAGATCTAAAATCGACAATCTAACATCACATTTAAAAGAACTAGAGAAGCAAGAGCAAATTCAAAAGCTAGATGAAGACAAGAAATAACAAAGACCAGAGCAGAACTGAAGGAGATAGAGACACGAAAAAGGCCCTTCAAAAAATCAATGAATTCAGGAACTGGTTTTTTGAAAAGATTAACAAAACAGACCACTTGCCAGACAAATAAAGAAGAAAAGAGAAGAGAATCAAATAGACACAATAAAAAATGATAATAGGGAGATCACCACTGATCCCACAGAAATACAGACTACCGTCAGAGAATGCTATAAACACCTCTATGCAAATAAACTAGAAAATCTAGAAGAAATTGACAAATTCCTGGACACATACACCCTCCCAAGTCTAAAACAGGAAGAAGTCGAATTCATGAATAGACCAATAACAGATTCTGAAATTGAGGCAGTAATTAATAGCCTGCCAGCCAAAAAAATCCCAGGACCAAATGGAGTCACAGGCGAATTGTACCAGAGATACAAAAAGGAGCTGGTACCATTCCTTCTGAAACGATTCCAAACAATAGAAAAAGAAGGACTCCTCCCTAACTCATTTTATGAGGCCAGCATCATCTTGATACCAAAACCTGGCAGAGACACAACAAAAAAAGAAAATTTCAGACCAATATCCCTGATGAACATTGATGTGAAAATCCTCAATAAAATACTGGCAAACTGAATCCAGCAGCACATCAAAAAGCTTATCCACCACGATCAAGTCTGCTTCGTCCCTGGGATGCAAGGCTGGTTCAAAATATGCAAATCGATAAACACAATCCATCACATAAACAGAACCAATGACAAAAACCACATGATTATCTCAATAGATGCAGAAAAGGCCTTCAATAAAAACAGCCCTTCATGCTAAAAACGCTCAATAAAGTAGGTATCAATGGAACGTATCTCAAAATAATAAGAGCTATTTATGACAAACCCACAGCCAATATCATACTGAATGGGCAAAAGCTGGAAGCATTCCCTTTGAAACCCGACTCAAGACAAGGATGCCCTCTTTCACCACTTTCATTCAACATAGTATTCAAAGTTCTGGCCAGGGCAATCAGGCAAGAGAAGGAAATAAAGGGTATTCAGATAGGAAGAGAGGAAGTCAAATTGTCTCTGTTTGTAGATGACATGATTGTATATCTAGAAAACCCCGTTGTCTGAGCCTAAAATCTCCTTAAGCTGATAAGCAACTTCAACAAAGTCTGAGGATACAAAATATCCTCAATATGCAAAAATCACAAGCATTCCTATACACCAATAATAGACAGAGAGCCAAATCATGAGTGAACTCCCATTCACAAGTGTTACAAAGATAGTGAAATACCTAGGAATACAACTTACAAGGGATGTGAAGGACCTCTTCAAGGAGAACTATAAACCACTGCTCAAGGAAATAAGACAGGATACAAACAAATGGAAAAACATTCCATGCTCATGGATAGGAAGAATCAATATAGTGAAAATTGTCATACTGCCCAAAGTAATTTATAGATTCAATGCTATCCCCATCAAGCTACCATTGACTTTCTTCACAGAATTAGAAAAAAACTGTGGTAAATTTCATATGGAACCAGAAAAGGGCCCGTATAGCTAAGATAATCCTAAGCAAAAAAGAACAAAGCTGGAGGCATCACGCTACCTGACTTCAAACTATACTACAAGGCTATAGTAATCCAAACAGCATGGTATTGGTACCAAAACAGATACATAGAGCAATGGAACAGAACAGGGGCCTCAGAAATAACACCACACATCTACAACCATTTGCTCTTTGACAAACCTGACAAAAACAAGCAATGGGGAAGGGATTCCCTATTTAATAAATGGTGTTGGGAAAACTGCCTAGTCATATGCAGAAAACTGAAACTGGACCCCTTCCTTACACCTTATACAAAAATTAACCCAAGGTGGATTAAAGACTTAAACGTAAAACCTAACACCATAAAAACCCTAGAAGAAAACCTAGGCAACACCATTCAGGACATAGGCATGGGCAAAGACTTCATGACTAAAACACCAAAAGCAATGGCAACAAAAGCCAAAGTTGACAAATGGAATCTAATTAAACTGAAGACCTTCTGCACAGCATCTGCACAGCAAAAGAAACTATCATCAGAATGAACAGGCAACCTACAGAATGGGAGAAAATTTTTGCAATCCATCTGACAGGGGGGCTAATATCCGGAATCTGCAAGGAACTTAAACAAATTTACAAGGAAAAAAAAACATCAAAAAGTGGGTGAAGGATATGAACAGACACTTCTCAAAAGAAGACATATATGTGGCTGACAAACATATGAAGGAAAGCTCATCATCACTGGCCATCAGAGAAATGCAAATCAAAACCACAATGAGATACCATTTCACGTCAGTTAGAATGGCGATCATTAAAAAGTCAGGAAACAACAGATGCTGGAGAGGATGTGGAGAAATAGGAACGCTTTTATACCGTTGGTGGGAGTGTAAATTAGTTCAACCATTGTGGAAGACAGTGTGGTGATTCCTCAAGGATCTAGAACCAGAAATACCATTTGACCCATTAATCCCATTACTGAGTGTATACTCAAAGGATTGTAATCATTCTACTCTAAAGACACATGCACATGTATGTTTATTGCAGCACTATTCACAATAGGAAGAGTTGGAACCGACCCAAATGCCCATCAGTGTTAGACTGGATAAAGAAAATGTGGCACAGCCAGGCACCATGGCTCACGCCTGTAATCCCAGCACTTTGGGAGACCGAGGCGGGTGGATCATGAGGTCAGGAGATCGAGACCCTCCTGGCTAACACGGTGAAACTCCGTGTTAGATAACATTAGGAGAAATACCTAATGTAGATGATGGGTTGATGGGTGCAGCAAATCACCATGGCACATGGATACCTATGTAACAAACCTGCACATCCTCCACATGTATCCCAGAATTTAAAGTATGATAAAAATAAAAATAAAAAAAGATAAAAAGAGATTATGAAAAAAAGTTATATAGTAAAGGTAAAATTTTTTAAAACATCTTTGTATAAATCAATATATTTTAAAAATTATTAAAATGAATAATAGAATTGAAAAGGTTATAAATTATCTAGTCTATGCCTCTCATTTTATAAGTGAAGTCTAGAAAGATTGAATCATCTAGGAACCCACACGAAGTTTACGGTTCAACAGGAGTAGTCTTCTGATTCCTGATCTGTTTTCTCTTCTTCTTCTATAGAGAATGACTATGCTATTACTATTTTTTATTGCATAGTTTTTCTCAATATATGCAATACTAGGTACTATACCTAGTTGCTGGATGGTTACAAAAATACTAATGTACACACATACATACCCACACCTTCCTATACACATACATATCAAGTCACGTTTGCAGACTACCTGGGAAAGAATCAGCTATTTCTCTTTAAATTATTGAATTTCCAAACTGCTATCTTTTGTCTAGCTTTCATCTTTCTCATATAAAGAGTGTTTGACATCTTCATTTATTTTTTTAAAAAAGGCTGGAAACATCACCATTTGAGATGATGATAAAAGAACAGTCATTGCTGCGTAACAACCTTTCAGTCAACAACAAATTGTATAGCTGATGATGGTCTTATAAGTTTATAATACTGTATTTTTACTCTGCCTTTTCCATGTTTAGATACACAAGTAGTTACCATTGTGTTAACAGCTGCCTACAGTATTCAGTAGAGTAACATGCTATAGGGAGTTTGTAGCCTAGGAGCAATAGGCTATAATATTGCCTAGGTGTGTAGTAGGCTGTACCATCTAGGTTTGTGTAAGTACATGTCACGATGTTTATACAATGACAAAATCACCTAATGATGTATTTCTTAGAATGTATCCCTGTTAAGTGATACACGACTGTAATTAACTCCAGCAAGAATCTTTGAATTCTAAATCTATAGATGTTAAAACTAGTGAATGAAAGTTTGAAGAATGGGATATTTTACGTCATCTCAAAGTATCTCTCTGTGAGATACTTATTATCTGTAAAGTGAAAAACAGTCATGTGACAGTGGAGAAATATGGCAGATAACACCTTAAATAAGTGATGAAAATTAACATCATCAGGGATGGATAAATTGGCATCATATTAACTCCTGATATGGTACACTGAGCCATAATAATGGGATGAGTTTCATAAGTTTTTTTTGCCTTTGTAAATTTTTGGTATCCCTTGGAATAAAAAATTCAGACTTTATATCTTTTATGTCTGAGTCTACAAAGAAATTTATGGTGCTACTAGATCATTTTCAATGTGAGCACTTATTTTCCTTTTTAAATATTTTCTTATATGGAAAATCTTGGTAATTTTAGTTTTATCCATGTAACTAAAAACACAAGAAAAATGCTTTTATTTATATTCAAGCAAGTAAATCTTTGGTATTATTAAAATATAATTGAAAATATTTGTAGAAACCTGAGATCTCAGACTTGAAGACAACATTTTCTTCAGAACAAGTAAACTTCAGTTGGTCAGTGAGATGCACAATGCTGTTTTCTCATTACATCCTAAAGAAGAAACTAATGCCTGACTAGCAAGTTTGTTCAGTTAAAATATATTGTTAATGAGGCCAATGTTGTTACATACTGGAACTTGTAAGGGCATTATTTTGTTCTCTGGCTATACATGTAACATTGGCAAATTGGGTTGCAAATTTATGATTTTGGTTACTTGGGTGTCTAAGTAAGAGTCTGAAAGGTTTTTGAAAGAGGTTATAAATTTCTTTCCTTTGAATCATTCAGTTACCTTCACCTTAAAAACTTTTTTACTATTTCTTAGAAAATTATTTTAGTTGTATTGAAAAACATAAGCTGTTTATGGGCATCAATTTTTTTTTTTTTTTGTATTTTTAGTAGAGATGGGGTTTCACCATCTTAGCCAGGATGGTCTTGATCTCCTGACCTCGTGATCTGCCCGCCTCAGCCTCCCAAAGTGCTGGGATTACAGGCATGAGCCACCGCGCCTAGCTGGGCATCACTATTTTTTTTTTAAAGGCAAGCATTAGCTTCTTTAGGATATATTGGGCAGCATTGCATGTGTGTGTGGATGATACACGTACATATGCATACGTTTTACATACACGTGTATGTGTTTATATGGGAGAGAACATTAATTGTATGTCTAGAGTCTTAAGATTCAAAGGCAGTTCAAAGACAGCTAGCAATAGAACAAGAAGATTTCCATATGAGTAAGTATATAGTTTGTATAACAGATGGGTGGATTTTTTTAATTTTTAATTTTAATTTTATTTTTTTTAGAGACAGGGTCTCACTCTGTCACCCAGGCTGGAGTGCAGTGGTACGTTCACAACTCACTACAGCCTTGACCTCCTAGGCTCAAGCAGTCCTCCTACCTCAGCCTCCTGAGTAGCTGCAATAGATGTGTTTTTTTAAAAAGCTATGAATAAATTGAACTTTGCAATATCATAATTTAAATGTACCGGGGAAATGTCAGTGTTTCAAGATAGTATGAAATAGCATTGGTGACTGTGGCCTATAAGTTATTTTTATGGTTCAAAAGAGTTTTGAAATTTACTTTTCTTAGCTGCTGGCAAACTTCTCTACTTATCTAATCTTCTACATATTCTTGACATGGAAAGATCACCCTATTTTATATATATATATATATATATAGGAGACAAAGTCTCACTCTGTCGCCCTGGCTAGAGCGCAGTGGCACAATCTCAGCTCACTGCAACCTCCGCCTCCTGGGTTCAAGCAATTCTTGTGCCTCAGACTCCCGAGTTGCCGGGATTACAGATGCGTGCCACCATGCCTGGCTAATTTTTTCTATTTTTAGTAGAGACAGGGTTTCCCCATGTTGCCCAGGCCGGTCTCAAACTCCTGAGCTCAGGCAGTCCACCTGCCTCGGCCTCCCAAAATGCTAGAATTACAGGTGTGAGCCACCATGCCTGGCCTCGCCTATAATATTGCACTAGTATTGCTGTCTTTTTACTCATTCTGTGCCTCAGCTTCCTTCAGTAAAGCGAATTAGAGCCAGTTGTCTTGTAGGATTTGATGATATATATAATTCTTTTTATAGCAAATTCCACTGTCTAGCAAATTATTTTGCTTAGTATCTGAAAAAGACATTGAATTATAAGATTACATTTTAAAAATATGCAACATACTATATATCTATGCATTACATTGGAGATGTCAGCCTAAATTTTCAAATACTAGTTATCATTTTTAAGCTGTTATTCATTTTTAACATTACAAATTTATTATTCCTAAATAAGGTTAAAATTATTAATTTTTTTTAATTGCAGTATTGGCTTTTAGTTATTTTGAAGACTGTGATGCATTAAAGTGTAACTTGATATGGAAGAGGGAATATTGCTACAAATAATTGAATTAGAAAGAAAACTGGAAATGCTTTCCTCTCTGGTTTTTCTTTCCTCTCTTCTCTTCACTACAGATTTATTTTTAAAGACCAGTTATGTTTTCCCTGTTCCACTTTCGCCCATTTCATTCTTTCATTACTACAGACTACCTTCTGCCCATGCTACCTCTTCCCTGATATCCCAACAAGATCACTATATCCTCTTAATTTCCATATTCAGTGAACAGTTTCCAGTAGTTCTCTTTCTTGGCCTTTCTGAAGCAACTTATACTACCGACTATTGATTCATTTCTTTTCTAAAATTCTATATGCTTTCGGCTTCTGGTCAGACAGTTCTTTCATGTTGTTCCTTTTTGGCCTTCCTGCGGCCTCCTCTTTCTCTCAAGGAGGAATGAAAACTATAAGATGTGATCGCTTGGTTGATATTCCACCTAAATCTGACACAATTGCAGTAGTCACCCCTTATCTGAGGTTTTGCTTCTGTGGTTTCAGTTGCCCACAGTCAACCAGGGTCCAAAAATAGGTTAGTTACAGTACAATAAGATATTTTGAGAGAGGCCACATTCACTTCACTTTTATTACAATATATTATTATTAATATAATTGTTTTATTGTATTCTTAATTGTTGTTATTCTTTTGCAGTGCCTAAATTATAAATCAGACCTTATCATAGGTGTATTTGTATAGGAAAAAACATAGTATATGTAGGATTCGGTACTATCTGTAGTTTCAGGCATCCACTGGGGGCCTTGGAACATATTTCCCATCGATAGATAAGGGAGCATGACTGTAACCAGAAGTTGTATATATGAAGTAGTTTTGTTGTCTTTATAAAAAAATCAATTCCTTTAAAAAGATTTCATTTACTGTCTTGGGTTAGGAAATAATTTTTCTTTCTAGGCCTATTTTTTACTGTTACTTTGACATGAATTTGCGTTTTCTTTCCGTTTGCGTAGTTTCAGTTAGTTTAGAATTTGAAGTAGTTTGAATTCCAAGGATTCATGGAATATGTGAACTGAAATAACTCTTGTTAAGGAAATTTATGTTGGATCTTTAAGTAAAATTTAGTGTAATTCCTAAAAAAAGATGTCATTTTATCTAATTGTTAGGGATGATTAAACTTTTTATTTTATATCTTTAAAATATGTTTCTTTTAGCACAGAGCACTTAAAGTATTGTTCATCACTTTTCAGTATGGAAATGCATCTTTTTTTCACTCAAAGCTTTGTTTTAAGCATTAAGATGCTTTTTTGAGATTTTCTTCAAATGTAGAACTTTGAAGTAGGTGAGTACTGTCAGTTGTACTTCACACACAGGAATTCTTTAAATGGTTCTCTACAAATGGGCTTCTTTTCTTGGCCAGAAAACTTGTATTTACCTTTATTTTAAAGATGGATAACAGGAAATGCTTTATGAATAAGCATTCTACAATCATCAACAAAACTTGTTCAAACCAAAAATAGTGATCTATTTCCCAAGGAGGGTGAGCTCAATAAATCAGATAACTGGACTTGGGAAGGGATAGTGGTGAGCCTGTTTGTAAACTTTGGGTTTCTGAATGTTAATTTTAAGCTTCCCTTTTAAGAGGCCAGTGTTTGTAGAGCTTATCCTGTCAGCAATATCCTGTGTCAATTGTCAGGTCATGTTTAGCATGCGGAGATGTATTAATCTGCCATAGCTAGCATTGTAAGAGGCTGGGATAAAGAGAGGGCTCAAGCAGATGAAGAGGGATTAACTGTGTGGATTGAGCAAACTCCTCAATCACTGAACCAGTGATTTTACAAAGGATTAGCTGCTGCTTTTACAAATATTGATTACTGATTTGCTACTCAGAATGGAGATGACATAACTTGTGCGGTTGCTGTGTAGTGCACTATGTGAAGTGTACATCATTCATATTAATGGATTTGTCATAGCTATTATAGAAACTGACAGATTGATTATAGCAGCAGTTGCTAGAGCTGTTATGGTTAAGGTTGTGTCAGTATATCTATTAAAACTAAAGGATTTTAGAAGTTTATAGTATAGCCATAAAATTCATTTCCCCAGGTGGAATTTGGAATACTAGTTATTACCTGTCACAGTTATTTTTATGCATATTTTTACATCAGTTTGAAGACATTTGAGTTGACATAGAGCAAAAATACTTTATTGTGTTATTTTTGTAATATCAACAAATTTAGATTCATTTCATTTTGGAAAATTTGTCATAAATGCTAGCTTTCTAAACAAGAACGTATCTAGTTCATGTGGACATCCAAAAATCCGTTTGTATTTTTCCCAGATCAGGAATTGTTTTGAAGCCTTTGGCTATATTTCTATAAGCACATGGAGATTTTTAGAAAAGGTAGAAATATCTGGGTAATTAAAAGTTAATGGCTATTTTGTTTTCACTTAGGTAACTTTTTATTACTCTAAAAATTTAGTAGCAAGAATTAGAATTATCTATATCAGAGAAAGTATGTTCCTTTAATTTTTTTAAGAAATCGTTTGTCTTGCAAATGTTTTCTTTATGTCACAACAGGAAAGCTTTTCAGTGAGTTGAGTTGTATCTTAAAGGGTAAGCTGAAAGCTTTCTAGGCAATGATAGTGGTGAGGAGTGGGTAAGTGGAGAAAGGTGAGGGAATAGCACACTTCAAGCAGAGTGAAAACTTGTGTGGGTACATGAGACTTGGCCTATTTGAAGAATATCCAGGTATGTGAACATTCTCAAAGTAGTACCTTCATATACGTTGGGAATATTGTTTTCAAATTGTATCATTGTACTATAAAACTACACTTGTATTGATTAAATTAAATTTTATAGATTAATGGGTGGCATTTTTCTGGCTATGATTTTAATAATATAAATTGATTTAAATTACTTAGAAGCCTACTTTTTGCTTTACAGTTTTAAAAATTGTATTATATAAAATTTTAAATGTATAATACATGCTTATAACAAAGTTGTTCCCTCTCTGCAAAAGGAAAAAAAATTCCCTACACTCCCTAGAAGTAAGAAGTGCTAACAGTTCTATGTGCCCTTCCAGACTTTTTTTCTGAGTTGTAAGAATACATATATGTGCTAGAAAAAACATGGAACCAGATATTTCTTAAATTTTAAAAAATAGTATATCATGCTGGATGCAGTGGCTTACGCCTGTAATCCCAGCACTTTGGGAGGCCGAGGTGGGCTGATCATGAGGTCAGGAGATCGAGACCATCCTGGCTAACACAGTGAAACCCTGTCTCTATTAAAAATACAAAAAATTAGCCAGGCATGGTGGCATGTGCCTGTAGTCCCAGCTACTCGGGAGGCTGAGGCAGGAGAATCACTTGAACCTGGGAGGCAGAGGTTGCAGTGAGCCGAGATTGCACCACTGCACTCCAGCCTGGGTGACAGAGCAAGACTCCATCTCAAAAAATAGCCATACTGACATTTTTTTTTATAGATTCAGTACCATCCCCATCAAGCTACCAATGACTTTCTTCACAGAATTGGAAAAAACTACTTTAAAGTTCATACGGAACCAAAAAAGAGCCTGCATTGCCAAGTCAATCCTAAGCCAAAAGAACAAAGCTGGAGGCATCACGCTACCTGACATCAAGCTATACTACAAGGCTACAGTAACCAAAACAGCATGGTACTGGTACCAAAACAGAGATATAGACCAGTGGAACAGAACAGAGCCCTCAGAGATAATACCACACATCTACAACCATCTGATCTTTGACAAACCTGAGAAAAACAAGCAATGGGGAAAGGATTCCCTATTTAATAAATGGTGCTGGGAAAACTGCCTTGTCATATGCAGAAAACTGAAACTGGATCCCTTCCTTACACCTTATACAAAACTTAATTCAAAATGGATTAAAGACTTAAATGTTAGACCTAAAAGCATAAAAACCCTAGAAGAAAACATAGGCAATACCATTCAGGACAGAGGCATGGGCAAGGACTTCATGTCTAAAACACCAAAAGCAATGGCAACAAAAGCCAAAATTGACAAATGGGATCTAATTAAACTAAAGAGCTTCTGCACAGCAAAAGAAACTACCATCACAGTGAACAGGCAACCTACAGAATGGGAGAAAATTTTTGCAATCTACTCATCTGACAAAGGGCTAATATCCAGAATTTACAAAGAACTCAAACAAATTTACAAGAATAAAACAGCCCCATCAAAAAGTGGGTGAAGGATATGAACAGACACTTCTCAAAAGAAGACATTTATGCAGCCAACAGACACATGAAAAAATGCTTATCATCCCTGGCCATCAGAGAAATGCAAATCAAAACCACAATGAGATACCATCTCACACCAGTTAGAATGACGATCATTAAAAAGTCAGGAAACAGCAGGTGCTGGAGAGGATGTGGAGAAATAGGAACACTTTTACACTGTTGGTGGGACTGTAAACTAGTTCAACCATTGTGGAAGACAGTGTGGCGGTTCCTCAGGAATCTAGAACTAGAAATACCATTTGACCAGCCATCCCATTACTGGGTATATACCCAAAGGATTATAAATCATGTTGCTATAAAGACACATGCACACGTATGTTTATTGCAGCACTACTCACAATAGCAAAGACTTGGAACCAACCCAAATGTCCAACAACAATAGAGTGGATTAAGAAAATATGGCACATATACACCAGGAATACTATGCAGCCATAAAAAATGATGAGTTCATGTCCTTTGTAGGGACATGGATGAAACTGGAAACCATCATTCTCAGCAAACTATCGCAAGGACAAAAAACCAAACACCACATGTTCTCACTCACAGGTAGGAATTGAACAATGAGAACACTTGGACACAGGAAGGGGAACATCACACACTGGGACCTGTTGTGGGGTAGGGGGAGAGGGGAGGGATAGCATTAGGAGATATACCTAATGTAAATGATGAGTTAATGGGTGCATCACACCAGCATGGCAGATGAATACATATGTAACAAACTTGCACGTTGTGCACATGTACCCTAGAACTTAAAGTATAATAAAAAAAATTAACAAAAAGTATTAAAAAAAAAGTATATCACTATATATTAGTATACCATTTGTGTTTTTCAACCAAGTATCATGGACATCTTTCTACATTAGTATATATCTTTCCATATTAATACACACAGATCTATAGCATTATTTAGAATGGCTTCATAATGTTCCTCTTGCTGGGCATTTTCCATCTTTCAGTTGTCACAAATGGTATATCAGTGAATATTCTGGCTTATACACCATCATGTCACAGCATTTTAATTTGTAGGATAGATTCTTAGGAGTTGAATTATCAGGGTATTGTCAAATTTTCATCCACAAAGCTGTAATTAAGCTATACTCCCCAAAACAGGGTGAGTGGAGATGCGAGTACCATCTCTTCTTGCCCTCCTCCCTGTTTGATATTCTTAATCTTTGCAGTTTTTGCCAGTCCTATAAGTTAAAAAGTAGTTTTTAGTGAGGTTTATTCATTTGTTTGTTCATTCAGCAAATTTAACAAACACTTCCTGTGTCCCAGGCACTAATCTAGGCCCTAGGCATACAGCAGTGAAGAAGACAGTTGTGGTCTCTGGGCTGTTGGAACTTACTTTTTTTTTTTTTTTTTTTTACTTTGGACAGTATGGTCATTTTATTTTATTTTATTTTATTTTATTTTATTTTATTATTATTATACTTTAAGTTTTAGGGTACATGTGCACAATGTGCCGATTAGTTACATATGTATACATGTGCCATGTTGGTCTGCTACACCCATTAACTCGTCATTTAGCATTATGTATATCTCCTAATGCTATCCCTCCCCTCTCCCCCCACCCCACAACAGGCCCCATTGTGTGATGTTCCCCTTCCTCTGTCCATGTGTTCTCATTGTTCAATTCCCACCTATGAGTGAGAACATGCGATGTTTGGTTTTTTGTCCTTGCGATAGTTTGCTGAGAATGATGGTTTCCAGTTTCATCCATGTCCCTACAAAGGACATGAACTCATCATTTTTTATGGCTGCATAGTATTCCATGGTGTATATGTGCCACATTTTCTTAATCCACTCTATCGTTGTTGGACATTTGGGTTGGTTCCAAGTCTTTGCTATTGTGAATAGTGCTGCAATAAACATATGTGTGCATGTATCTTTATAGCAACATGATTTATAATCCTTTGGGTATATACCCAGTAATGGGATGGCTGGTCAAATGGTATTTCTAGTTCTAGATCCCTGAGGAATCGCCACACTGACTTCCACAATGGTTGAACTAGTTTACAGTCCCACCAACAGTGTAAAAGTGTTCCTATTTCTCCACATCCTCTCCAGCACCTGTTGTTTCCTGACTTTTTAATGATCGTCATTCTAACTGGTGTGAGATGGTATCTCATTGTGGTTTTGATTTGCATTTCTCTGATGGCCAGTGATGATGAGCATTTTTTCATGTGTTTTTTGGCTGCATAAATGTCTTCTTTTGAGAAGTGTCTGTTCATATCCTTTGCCCACTTTTTGATGGGGTTGTTTGTTTTTTTCTTGTAAATTTGTTGGAGTTCATTGTAGATTCTGGATATTAGCCTTTTGTCGGTTTAGTAGGTTGCGAAAATTTTCTCCCAATGTGTAGGTTGCCTGTTCATTCTGATGGTAGTTTCTTTTGCTGTGCAGAAGCTCTTTAGTTTAATTAGATCCCATTTGTCAATTTTGGCTTTTGTTGCCATTGCGTTTGGTGTTTTAGACATGAAGTCCTTGCCCATGCCTATGTCCTGAATGGTAATGCCTAGGTTTTCTTCTAGTCTAATGGAGGTGGGGAGAGCTCGGGAAAGACTACAAATCAATAAACACTCATCTCTTTTCATGTTTATTAAGCTTTGTACTTACTCCATGAATTGCTGGGTTCATATCCTTTACCTGTTTTTCTGTTGACCTGTTTACTTTTTTCTTATTAATTTGTAGTTCATTATCTATTGTGACATCCATGCAAATGTTTTCTTATATAAATACACCTTGAATAAGTCATCATTTGACAAGTTAATGACTGTACCAGTTCTTATCCATGTATGGAATTATAACAGTATACCTGACTTCTTTGGTTGGTGAGAAAGAATTGGACTAAGTCTTAAATTTCCATATTTCAGCATCCTCTGAGGAATTCATAAAAATTATTTTTGTATTTGTAAAAGTACATTAGAACTGTGAGTCTTGTGTGAGACTTGAAGCTATCCAGGTGAAGGGGACTTAATTGAATTAATTTAATTGATAACTTGTTATCAGTATTAAGGTAGATAAAACATTATATATGTAAATTTTGTTTTTCAGTGAGAATGTACATCATGGTCTATTCAGACATGATTTAATTACAGCTGAATTCTTAGAGAAACATGTAATAGGATATCTTATCATAAGATCTTACCATATGTAAATTGACTTGGAATAACTTGTGTTATGCCATTTATTCATATGGAATTTTAGCGGGATGTATATCTTTTGGATTTTAAGTCTTTTTCATATTTTCAAGAGGTCATTGTATATTTCAAATATTTATGAGCAAACTACAGATTCAGAGTTCAGACCATTTTATTGCCTTAGCCTCCTCTGAGGTAACTTCCAGTGCCTTATAGGGCAAATGAGGGAGCACTGAACTGCTCTTGATGTGATGTTCAAGTGTGGCTGAACAGCACTGGTTGTTTCCATGAAGTTACATCAGTTGTTGTGTGTTGTTAGCAATCGTTTTGTTCTGCTCAATATTCCATCAGTTTCTTTTTCAAAGCTTAATTTTGACGTTTCTAATTTGAACTAAATAGTTAAAATTTCTTGGTGAAATTGTTCTGGTAATGACAACTCTTAGTTGGGAGAAAAAGAGACCATGGACGATTGGGCTATGTCAGCTCTGGCAGATCCTGCAGTGAGATAGCCCACACAGTGAACATATTAATGAATTGCCTTTTGATGTCTCACTTATGGTAAATATCAGTTTCTATATTTGTCAGTTGGATTTTTTTTTTTCACATCTTGAATACTTTTTTTTTTTTGCAACGGAGTCTCACTGTGTTGCCCAGACTGGAGTTCTGTGGTGTGATCTTGGCTCGCTGCAACATCTGCCTCCTGTATTCAAGCAATTCTCCCACCTCAGCCTCCAGAGTAGCTGGGATTGCAGGTGTACGCCACCATGCCCTGCTAATTTTTGTATTTTCAGTGGAGAAGGGGTTTCACCATCTTGGCCGGGTTGGTCTCAAACTCTTGACCTCAAGTGATCCACTCGCCTCAGCCTCCCAAAGTGCTGGGATGACAGGCATGAGCCATTGTGCCCGGCTTACTATTTTTAAAATATGCTAAAATCACATAGCTAAATAGGCACTTTTTATATTATACGTTCTGTCCCAATTTTCTTCCTTTTTATTATGTTTCTTCATATTGGTGGTTATAAAGTTTAGAACTGAATGGGAGTGTTAGTAATTGTGAAAGTAGATATTAAGGTGGAATATAAATATAAAGATGACCTCTTTGTTCTTCACGTCTTACGGCTATCTTGCTTCTCATTCTTCTCTCTCCTCATTGGTTTCTTGAATCTCTTTATTAGTGGGAAATTGCACCTAATCATGAGCTTCTCAAAGGCAAGGACTGTAGCTATACCTCTTGCTCCATCACAGTGCCTGGCACATAGTGGATGCTCAGTAACTGCCTGATGAATGAACCAACACATGCAGGCAACTGGCTGCTTAATACTGCTTTTTATTATGACAGACTCTCTTTCTCTCTCGAGACTACTGTGAAAGGTGTATTGAATGTTTACAAAATTATTTTAATGACCCTAAAGTTAGGTAGTTATAAATAAAAATCATTAGTTGCACTATCATTTATATTTCGGGGATTTTCCTTCTGTTTTCAGTGTGTACTGATTGCAGAACTGTGTTTTATCTATATATTGATTTTTTTATTTTGCAGTGAACATTAGCTTAGACCATATTTTACAAATCCTGTACACAAAACAAGGTTTTTAAATATACCATTCTGAGCCATATAGATGATTTTGTTTAAAATTATACTTCTACATTTGAAAGAAGTACTCTTGGTGATTTCCATGCACACTCAAGTTTCAGAACACTGCCTTATGATTCCCTTGCTCAAATTCCAGTGAAAAAGACACTCTTGTGACACACTATTTTAGCCTGATATTGTAAATACCACATGAATGTTTATGTCTGTCTCCCTGGCCAGTCTCACAAATGGCTGTTTACGGTTATTCCTCTTTGAAACTAGGGATCAGAAAAAGGATTAAGCATGTGGTATGCTTTTATTTCCATAGTAAGAAGAAAACCTGCTACACATTAACCGTTCTAATATTGAGATTGTAGTATGAATTCTCTAGTAATTTACTCAGTTATATGGATAACAGTGCTTTATAATCCTTTCAGTTACCCAGGTGTACATATGATTACTAGTTCATACTGAAGAGTAGATTCAGGCATTTTATCATTCTCAGTAACATGTTGTTCTGTGGACATTTTGTGGATACAAAGTAGGTATATGCTTAAAATTTTACAGGCTAGAATTGTCCTGGCACTGAGTTAGAACTTTATAGGCCAGTTGCTGATTTGTTTTTGTGTTAAGATGATCTTCATCCAGGTTTATGTCCCTGCAAAGTCATTAAACTTTGTAAATTGATAAATAAGTGTATTAATTTTACCCCCAGCCTGGCTGCTTGTTAAAGGATATGGCTCTTGACTTAAGCAGCAACATAAAAAGAGTTGTGTTACCTTCTTGCAGAGAATGGAGTTTTTCTTGAGATTTAATATTTACCAGAAGTCTGATCAAGGCAAACAGGATTTTGGAATGATTGTCTGAAAATTGTGCAGGGTGTCTGTTCCTATAGATATTCTATGATCTTATCCTTGAGTTTAACAAAGCTTTTGGGAGTTAGCTGTATACTTGGGCCTCCTCGTTTTGTACTCTGTAGAATTGCTTTTACTGAATTTCACTTTGGCATTAGGCTTTTGGCTCAATATGAATGATGTTATACAAAACAGCCCTATGAAACTTTTATTTTATATACTGTAAAAATGTTATTGAGGACATTGAGAACCATGGGAGAAATTTCTTTCTCATTTCAGTACCAGGAGCCAGAAATAGTTGTGTTTTCTTCCCTGAACAATGATCTGTATTTATCTTATGGGCAATGGCTCATATAATTTATTGTATTTCTTGCTTCATGTTGGTTGTTATAAAGCTTATAAGTGAATTTTTGGCCCACTCCTCACAAGTGTAAATGACTTTGTAGTTCCAAGTTGTTTTCTGTTCCACCCTGACTTCTAATTTTGCCTTGATTTTAAAAAATATTGAAATACTAACACAGAAAAGTTGCGAGAATAACACAAAGAGTTCCCATATACCTTTCACCCCAATTCCCCTAACATTAACATTTTTCTATACAGGTATTTGCTTTGCACTCTGCCTCCTCCCCTTCCTTACTCTTCCTTTCTTCTCCGTCTTCCATCCTCCCCCTCCCTGCCACCCTGTGTGTATACACACTGATAGCTCCTGTTTGCTTGTAATTTGCCTCACCAAATGTATCTGTACAAATGCCTGTGAAATGCTTTTTTGGGGGAGAAGGAGGCAGTATATTACTAAATTAACAATAATAATAGATAAGAATGTATGAATTTCATATCTATATTGAAAAAAGAGTTATGGAAAAACCTCTTAGGTGGAAGGAAAACAAATTGTGTGTGTGTCTGTAAGAGAGAGGAGAGAAAGATTGCATACACATGTGTTTTTAGGAAGATGCTTATAATACTTTAAACCAGAGTAGGTACTTTGAATGACAGAAGAGGGAAAATGCCAAGACTTCTTGGTTTAAATAAAAAATTAGATAGTTTCCTTCTTAAATAGAAACAGATATACTATTTACTTATGAAGACTAAAGCATTAAGAATGTTTGAGAGCGTATTTGCTTTAGTAATCAAGCTCAATTTAGTAATCAAATAATCAGAGTAGGACTGTGAAATAGAGTGAGAGCCTTAATTCAGCAATTCACCTTCTATTAATAAGTTAGTCATAAAATAATTTCATGTTTGATGGTTTTCAAACTACACATTTGTCACTTATTTTTCTTATTTGTTTATTCATATTAACCACCCCTCAATAATAAGGTTGTTTTGGGAGATGGGAATAGAATGACAATTGTTTATGTACCCGTTATTTTTCTTAAGACAAAAACAAAAGCATGTTTTATTATACTGTACAATGTAGAAGACATTATAACTCTGCATATTCCTATTTCAGATACTTAAGATATAATCTTATGTTATTAATGGCTCTAAACTTTTGTATACAGAATAGGAAAAATAAATTAATAAAAATGAGTTTAAAGAATATCACAAATTATAAAAATGTTACTTATAATCTGAAAATAATTTTTAAAATTTATACCTCAAAATACACAACATAAAGCTGTTGCAAAAGTAAGTAAATCAATGAAAGAATTGTCCTATGGCCTATGTAAAAATAAAGCATAGTTGAGTGGAAAGAAGCTAAAGAATTCAGTCTAAATTATATTCATTTCTTATTTCTATGCAGTTTGCTAGAGGAATCTGCATACAAAAGGAACCTCCTTTTCCTTCCATAAACATCATTTTTCCCATTACTAATTTGTTCCATGTTTGTGTATATGTGTTTTTAAACCAAAATGGAAGTATTTCAAATACATTCTTAAGAAGCAAAATTCACCCAAAATCTTACAGATGAAACAACACCCCACATTTTAAATGTATGGTATATTGGCTGTGTGCAGTGGCTCACACCTTTAATCCTAGCACTTTGGGAGGCCAAGGTGGGTGGATCAGCTGAGGTCAGGAGTTTGAGACCAGCCTGGCCAACATGGTGAAACCACATCTCTACTACAAATACAAAAATTAGTCGGGCGTGGTAGCACGTGCCTGTAATCCCAGTTACTTGGGAGGCTGAGGCAGTGAAATCGTTGAACCTGGTGGTTGGAGGTTGCAGCGAGCCAAGATCATGCCACCGCACTCCATCCTGGGTGAAAGAGCAAGACTCCATCTCAAGAAAAAAAAAAAAAAAAAAAAGTATGGTATATTAGGTATACCTATTAGGTATATTAGGTATATGGTATATATGGTATATTAAAATATATTATGTTACACTTAGGGAGCTAATCTTAAATAATGGCGATTGCTTTAATGCCATAGAAAAGTAATTCAGTGATGTTGTCTGACACAGTTTCTATAGATGGCATTCATTTATTCCATCAGCAGTGGAACATAGCATTTCAGAAAATCCGCTTTTGGACAAGTAGACTTAAGGTCCTTGCTCCACTTATTGTGTGTGATCTTGATTCCTGATTGGTAATATAGAGTTAGTAATACTTACCTCTTAGGGTTATGTGATGATGAAATGAGATGATGACTGGTGTCATCATTTTTACCTAACTCATGGTAAAGGCTCAATAAATGTTAACTGTTGCAGTGCTGATATTTGTAATCATGCCACTGATAGTGCTTTAAAAAAACATATTTAAGCTTATATTGTGGAGATAATAGAAACAGTTGTGTTTCATACAGAGATAGCATAGGTAAGGAAGAAAGAAGTAGGACCTATTATTATTATTGTTATTATTTGAGACAGGGTCTCACTCTGTCACCCAGGCTGGAGTGCAGTGGCACTGTCATATGCAGCCTTGAACTCCTGGACTCAAACTATCCTCCTGCCTTCCGAGTAGCTAGGACTATAGGTGTGAGTTACCATGCCTGGGTAATTAATACATTTTTTATAGAGATGGGGTGTTGCTGTGTTACCTAGGCTGTCTGGAACACCTGGCCTCAAGTGATCCTTCTGCCTCAGCCTCCCAAAGTGCTAGAATTACAGGTGTGAATCACTGCCCCCAGCCGAGGACCTATTATTGTTATTGTTTAAATGTTATACATAATTGTTTGACTTTTAAGATGCCTTCAACGAATTTTCAGTGAAGTTGAGTTTATGTTTCCTAGTTTTCTATTTTGGGTAATATTTAGAAAAGAGCCTGGCACATAATATAGAATAGTAAAATATTGTTTAATATATGAGTTAAGAACGTTCTTTTTCATTTATGCTAATCTTTATTATGTATAATCTTGTCAATTATATGTTTATGCATCAGATTTGTTTTTGGCCAAATATCTATAACCAGAAAGAAAGTCGTATGGTTAAAAGGTGTTTAACATTCATGTTTTTATTCTAGTGGTTTATATTTTCAGCCTCCTTTTTTTGTGTGTGTATGGAACAATGGACTTGTGGCAAATTTGAGTTGCCTTTTAAAAATACTAGTAGTAATAAGAGACAACATTTCTTAAAGAGTTATCTTAAGCGCTATCCTACTACATCCCCACCGTAACTCTCCATAGTATGCCCTCCTGTTATCTACATTGAAAGATTTGAAAACTAAAGCTTAATGAAATCAAGTGACTTGCTAAGTCACAGAGCTGGTAGCTATCCTGCAATTTGAATGTAAATCCAGGGTTTTGAACATGATTCTAAAATGCAGTATCAGTTTGGGGGCGCTTTTGTTGTGGAAAGAGATGCATTAAATTAAAACCCAGTTCATAATTGTATATATTTAATTTTATAATATTTAGAGTCTGAACATTTTGATATATTTAGAATTATATTTTTAACTTAAGGAGAAATGTATTCCATTTTAAGCTTGCATCTCATTTTCTCAAAGTATGTATTATAGACTTTTTAAAATTTAAAAATTTTTCAGAATTTAATGTTTTACTTGCTACAGAGCAGATGACTAAGATATAGGCCGATAAAGAGTTGCTGAGGAGTTACTTTATGTGGAAGGCAAAATTTGATCTAAATTTTTTATGTGGAATCTAAAGATCCCTTTACTAAAATAGAAAAACACAGAGGGTGCCCTATATTATAAATATATAAACTAGTAGTCTTGTCTCTGAAGTAAAACCTTACTTTTAAATGATTGATTCAGTATATTCATATGCTATCTTCCCTGGAAATAATTGAGAGATTCTTATAAGGTTTTCCTCAAATTAATAACTCTAGAATTTTTAGATAAAAACCTTATTTTAAAATTCTATAAGGAACAAGTTTAATATATTTTAACAGTGTGATAACTAGTGGTTTATCGTTAGACCAACGAATCAGAAATCTTAAAGAGATTTTTTTTTCACGTCTACTTTTATGAGAAAGGGACAGCAGTTCTATATTAAAGATTTATCTAAAGAAGCAATCTTCACATATGTAATAAGACAGTTCAGTTTCTGGTTGTATACCTAAATGTATGTTAAAGTAAAAGAAGCAATTTTAAATGAATGGAGAAGGATAAATGGACTCTGCATCATATAATTCACATATACTATTCATCTGTGACTTTTTGAGCATTATTTTAATGGATGTCGATGAACACAATTGATTTCAGATTTCTTTTCATTATTCTGGAATCTTGCCATTAGAATTTTTCATAGTTTGGTAGATTTCTGTGAAAATTAGTAGCAACAAGAAAGAAAGGAAGGAAGAAAAAAAGGGAAAGGAGAGGAGAAGAGAGGACAGGGAGGGGAAAGAGGAGCAGAGGGGAAGGAAGAGGAGGAAAAGGAAGGAGAGAAGAAGAGAAGGGAGGAGGAGGAGAGGAGAGGAGGAAAGAAGAGATGTAAAATAGAAGCTTTTGATTGGACTCTGAACAAATGCTTAATCTTTTGGATTATATTCATGAGCATATCTTACATGCATGTAGCTATGATATTAATAGTTATTGTCTTCTTTGGTTCCAGATAGACCTATTGAAGGCATAGTGAAAATTTCCATTCTAACTCCTTTAGAGTTAATAAAGGCAAATTTGAATTATCCTCATGGTTATTCCGTTTTTGCTTGGTAGCCTTCAAAATGGCCACTTTACAGAGAAGGGAGGAGATTAGCAGATGTTAAACCCTTGAGTTGTAACCTCTGCTTTT
This sequence comes from Pongo abelii, assembly GCF_028885655.2. Classification (NCBI taxonomy): domain Eukaryota; kingdom Metazoa; phylum Chordata; class Mammalia; order Primates; family Hominidae; genus Pongo; species Pongo abelii. The sequence continues at coordinate 58,422,794 of NC_071991.2, forward strand.
ACCCCAGTGTAGTCACATAGGCTGCTATATCAGTTTTTAAAGCCTTTTCCCCAAGGCATAACCCTCCTGAGAATTCTATGGTTCTACTAATTGAAAGTTGACCATCTTTATGTCAAAGCATGGTGTGAGCTTTTTTGTTTTTGTTTTTCTTAAAAGAAATATCATGATAGGCTTAGAGATCGCCAGTACTAGTATATTCATTGGTGAATCTCTTCTGAAGAAAGTAATAGTGCTACGATGAGAAAACAAGCTTTTTGAAAAGACTATGCTAAAGTAACAAAATTAGTCCTCTTTTAGAGTTACGGCAGTGATTATTGTTTGAGATACCTGTTGAATATATAATATTTTCCTTTTGCTACTAAAAATACTGATGAACAGATTTGAAATTCCAAATTTCCCACATGGAGGGGAGAATTATTCAAATATGAAAAATATTTAATTTATGTATTTATTTCTCTCACACATATTCCAGGCCAAGGTTCTAGCTGAATATTAAACTTTTTAAATGACATAAAATAGTTCTATGCTAGATGTAAAAGAAGTTACTAGTTGTTCTACAAAAAATATGTTGTGAGCAATTTCCACATTTGATATAATTGAAACTTCAATCTAATCTTGGACTTTGACCATTTGCTACTGAAAGTACAAGAAAAATATTAGTGTGGATATATTTCATGAAGTCCTGGAATTGGGAGGGCTTTGGAAATGATTGAACCTATTTTTTTCAGGTTTTAAAAGAAGAAATTGAGTCCAGAGAGGCTCAGTGACATGTTTAAGGTTAAAAAAAAAAAAAAAAAAAAAAAGCATAGAACTCAGATCACATTACAGACTTCTTTAACCTGTGCCATGGATTTTGAAGTCAGTATCAATGTAAAGCTAAGCTTCTGGATATGTGCCGCACCACTAAAACATTTTATTTAATATTTATATCCAAGTTAAGTGTAGGTTTCTTTCCTTTGTGGGTGCATGGTCTTATTTTGTTTTGGTTCTTTGTTTACTTTGCAGATATGCTAGTGAATTTTTGTACTTAAAACCTATTAGAATAAGAAACAAAGTGTCTGCATCCCTGCATCTTTGTATCTATTACATAATTTCTAGAAACAAGGAAAATAGCTTCTAAGTTTATGTGTGCAATTATAAAGTAAAGTGTAATTAAACTGCACTTGTGGAATGATGAGTTCTGAGCCAGTCACAGCTCTGGGAACTGAGGCTTTTTTATGGACTATTTCCTAAAGCTAAGTACTAAATGTACCCTTCAACCAAAAATGTCACTAAGATAGTGGACATCAACTGGAAGGATAGTGGAAGCAAAACAGAAAGCATTTCTCCACCTTTATACAAAATTAAAATGCATTGGGATTATATTGGTATTACGACATACTGGCACCTGAAAATGTACGTTCATTCTGTTTGCCACTTCTTAAGAAAAATGAACTAGAACTGGAGAAGCTAATCTAGATAATAAAATAACCACTAGTGGATAGGTGAGAGTATCACCTTCATGAAATGAAATAATATTTTTGGAGAATCAAAGCCTAATATATGTTTCAAATATGAAGCAATCATTAAGTGGGTAAATACTTTTTTTAAAAAATAGGTCTATTGTCGAGGCATGGTGGCTCATGCCTATAATACCAGGACTTTGGGAGGTCAAGGCGGGCAGATCACTTGATCCCAGTAATTTGAGATCAGCCTGGGCAACATGGCGAAACCTTGTCTCTACAAAACATACAAAAATTAGCCAGGCATGGTGTTGTGCGCCTATAATCCCAGCTACTCAGGAGGCTGAGGTGGGAGGATCGCTTGAGCCCAGAAGGCAGAGGCTGCAGTAACAAAATCATGCCACTGCACTCCAGCCTTGGCTGCATTTTTGGTAGTTTACTACATGAGTTTAGAAGAGATAAAATGAAGCACTATCTCCCCCCAGGAGGTGGCCAATTTATGGAACTCAGTATCCCAACTATTAGGTGAAAATGAATAATTCTAAAAGGTTTAGATAAACTTGTAGATGCTTTATTTATATGAATTGTCAGGAAAAAATATATGGTTGTATGGTTGAAAAGTTTATTCTTTACTTTTTGGAGTTCAGGGAAAACAGTCACATCATGTGGTGACACAGAATATTTAACTAAATGGACCAACATCTTGACTCAGAGTGAAAATTCTTACAAATAAAAACAATCTTTTTAAAAGTATCTTTCCTTTCTTTTCCAATATGAGGGAAAAGGAAACTTTAGTCGGGTATAGGTGGTAGGAAAAATTACCCTATGTGAAAGCTTGGTGTTCATGTTGAAAACTGTATAAATGCCAACTAGAAAAGGGAAAATTGAAGGGAGCAAAAGGTGAAGCTCAGAAACCTAGTCGTAATTTTGCACAAAGTCTAGATTAAACAACCAAAAAAGTGTGAACATATTAGTGTAATGAAGCCAATAATATGATGATTTAGTGATGATAAAATAGTAAAAATAAGACTTTGGATTCCTTAGAAGTCTAGCATTTAAATTGATCACCAAAGTTGCATATCAAAAAATAAAAATGATAATAAAAACATGTCTATTTTGAAAATGTCTCTGAATCATTGCACTTTGGTAATGATGTCTCATACTGTCTTAGAAAAATTAATTCATTTAAAGAGGTATCAGACTGGGATATAGTATGTGTTTGTGTGTGTGTGTGTGTGTATGTGTAACATGTATCAGGCAGGAGTCTATTAGGAGACACATCAATGTTAGGGAAGACCCTGGAATATAGTGTGTTGAGGCACCCAATGCTGGACAAAATTGTGAATCAACATTTGTTCATTTAGATTTGAGAAATCTAAATAAAAAAGAAAGGACCATTAGACCTCCCATTCTCCTCAACTCTAGCTCTTTCTCTCTCTCCCCCAACTCTCTCTCTCACCCCCATTCGCTTGCCTACTCAAGGGACTTGCATGCTGTTCTAGGCCTTGTCTTCTGAGTGAAGCTTCTGTGATCTAGACACATTTTTCTACTTTTCTTTGTCCTAAATACAGTAATGCAATTGTCTACCCTGTTAATGCCAAGACTGGATTTAGACCTGACCAAACTAACACCTGAAATGTCACTAAATGATACTTCCTACCACAGACTTCATATTTTTCTCTGAAATTGAAGTAACTACTATTTTTCATTTTGAAATAATTATTTCTAATTGTTAACATAAAACTTATTTCTTAAGTATATTACAGGCATTTGAACATTCCAGTGTTTTTCATCCTAGATTCAAGAAAAAAAAAGATAAAGTAATAGTTTAATAAAATCACCAAGAGTGAATAATACCTTAGTTTTAAGGTAATTTGTTATCAATTTTTATACTTTGTATCTCTTCTCTGCTTTTAAAATTCTAGTATCCATACCTGAAGCTTGCTGTACTATGTCTACAATATACACTGTTTGTTTTTAAGGCAAAAGCTTTAAGGCACATTCTAGAATTCTTGAGTTATCTTTTAGAATCAGTTACCTTATGAATAATATATCAACCTAACTATAGGGAAATTTGGATTTCACTATTGCCTTTTTCCCTGAATTGCTGGGAATACAGGCACTTGATACTTGTTTATTTGAATTCATTGTGACCTTGTTACCATTTTGAATGCTTCAGATTCTCAAATTGCACGTTGGAAGAAGACCCATTCCTTGCTCAGTTGTCCTTGTAGGGTGTCGATTTTAATGTCTAATATTTTGAGCTGCTTTAGAAAAGTAGGATTATCATATAAGAAATACGTACTCATTTTATAAAAGGAAAACGAGTCTTTCTCAGTATATACCTTACTTTTTCAGGCACTGAAAGTTTGTGGCCACTTAAGCAAGCCCATGTAATAAATTCCTGTAGCATAGTCTAGTCCATGGGTTAATTTTTGTTCTCCCCTTAGGATATACTTTTTTCATTAACCACTTTCACTTAAGTAAAGGGAAATCTTTTAACTGCTTTAGAAGTAGCTACAATGCTTAACTTGTATAGTTGCTGAATCATGCTTTTTCCTGTCTTTCATTTCCGATTAACTTTCTCTGAGCAACATAGTCTTATATTTACATTAGCATCCATTCACTTGAACTAGTAGTTACAGTTATAGTAACATATAACAATATTTAACTGTAATAGGTAATGAAAGCTAACATTTACTGAATGCCTACTATGTGCAAAGGACTAAGACCCAGTGCAAAACTTTTTTTTAGGACAAGGTTTGAATTTTAATAGTGAAGCTGAGAATATGATTGTGAATTCACCGGAATGTTGTATAATTGGCTGTGTTGCATAGTGAGATAACGTAATTGCGGTGTATGGTAAACATGTGGCAGCTCTTTGTTGTTGCCTGGCAGATAGGCTTACATTAGCCTTAATTTCCTTTTCTTCATGTATCATTATGCCTGTATTTTTATAGTCTTGTTTCTTTGTACCAATCTGAATCTTCCTAAATGTCAGTAGCGTTAATCATTGTAGGTATAGTGATATGAGGTCTAAATGATGTGAGAATTCGTATTTTTTTAAAAGGAAATTACTACTTTTTTATATATTATAACAGATTTTCCATCCCTGCCATCGGAAAATATTGTCCATATGCTCATGGTGATATACAAACCAAATGGTTCTTCTGAAAATTTAAAAATCTAAAGTATTTACAGGGATTGCTATTAGTGTACTTTTGTGTTTTAAAGAATTCACATGGCTATTAAGCAAATCCTGGGTATTGGACAAACAGCAATAAAGGTTTAGAAAAATGAAATTTCAGTTAAAAAAAATGTACTCCCCCACTCCCCAGGGAAGAAATTAAAGATTTTATATTAGAAACATGAATTTAGAATTCAGAACAAGTATTGCTTATAACATCAAATTTTATTGTGATGTATCAGGTGGAAATTTAGTCAACATTTTTCTTAAAGCAAAAGACTCAGGCTATGTGTATATTGAACGCTAGTAAATTCTAATTTCCCTTCTCCTTTTCCTTTTCCCCCCACTTCCTCTCCCCTCTCCCTTCTTCCCATCTCTCTCTGTCTCCTTTTTGACCAGTAACATTTTAGAGTTGAAAGCTATGCTAAAGGTACCCATTTCTTTTCAGAATAATTTAACTTTTCTTCTTAAGATTTTGTGAACATCCATTCCTTATGTAAAGAGCGTTTATTATGCCCAATGGAAGTGAGAGGGTTGTGGGACTACCCCTTAATAAGACCAAATCATACCACAATTATCCACTTTAGTTTAGTGGTTGACCAGGACTTGTTTACATAGATAAGATTTCTGTTTGTAATTTTTGTTTTATGTACAAAATACTATAATAAATAATTTATACCTTTATATGTACCAAGTTTATTTTGAAAAAAATAAACTGGATACATTTATTGAACAGCTATTAAAATATGTACACTGACTTTCCCTAAAATTTCATATACATTTCAAAATCAGGGCTCTATTTTAAATATGTTTTAATGATTCTGTGTTGTGTTTACTGGGTGAAATTGATCCACCAAGGAGCTGAAATTAGTGCTTTAATTTTAAGCTTTATTTCTTAAGAAAAAATATCCATGACTTTATCACTACTGTGATCCCCATGGTATTAAAAAAAAAAAACTGGTAAAATTAGGTGATGAGTTTGTATATAATAAACTTCCTATCAAACCCATTCTTTTTTTTAATTTTTAATTTTTGTGGGTACATAATAGGCAAATTTATGGGGCATATTATATGTTTTGATACAGGCATACAATGCATGATAATCACATCAGGATAAATGAGGTATCCATCACCTCAACCACTTATTCTTTCTTTGTGTTACAAAGAATCCAATTATATTTGTTTAGTTATTTCATTTTATTCATTTATTTATTTAGAGACAGGGTCTCACTCTATTACCCAGGCTGGAGCACAGTGGCACGATCATGGCTCACTGCAGCCTTGACCTCTTGGGAGATCCTCCCACCTCAGATCCCCTTCCCCCAACCTCTACCCTCCATCTCCACTGGCTGAGACTGCAGGCTCATATACCACTACACCCAGTTATTTTTATTTCTAAATTTTTCGTAGAGATGGGGATCTCATTGTGTTACCCAAGCTGGTGTCAAACTCCTGGGCTCAAGCGACCCTCCTTCCTTAGCCTCCCAAAGTGCTGGGATTGTAGGCATGAGCCATTGCACCCGGCCACTTAGTTATTTTAAAATGTACAATAAATTATTGTTGACTATGGTCACTCTGTTGTGCTATCAAATACTAGATCTTATTCATTCTAATTACATGTTTGTACTCAAACACATTTTCTATCCTAAGCTGTACTGAAACTATTTCCACTGGATGTATTCCATACAAACTTTCTTTTGATTGGTTGTTTTCACTTGCTAGAGTTCTAGTAAAATGCTGAGGATAACTATTATATTTCTTTTCTTTTCTGTTTTCTTTTTTTTCTTTTTTTTTTTCCCAGGCTTGATTGCAATGGCGTGATCTTGGCTCACTGCAACCTCTGCCTCCTGGGTTCGAGCAATTCTCCTGCGTCAGCTCCCAAGGAGCTGGGATTACAGGCACCCGCCACCATGCCCGGCTAATTTATTTTGTAGTTTTAGTAGAGACCGGGTTTCACTATGTTGGCCAGGCTGGTCTTGAACTCCTGTCCTCAAGTGATCCGCCCGCCTCGGCCTCCAAAAGTGCTGGGATTACAAGCATGAGCCACTGCGCCCGGCAGATAACTATTATATTTCTAATGAAGTTTATAAAAATATTGAACACCTGTAAAATTGAATAACCTATAATCCATGACCGTGAATATACAATTTCTAATCAACTTAACTTTTGCTTGATTTAAAAACTTTTTTTAGGGATCCGGTATTTGTTTATAATAGTTTTAGCAGATCTATCTAGTTTTAGACTCTTAAATGCCCTATAAAAACCTAAAGCATACTCACTCAGTGGAATGTCCGTAAGATTTCTCTGAATACAAACACAGAGAATATTTGCTGTGGGCTCAGAGAAACAAGTTTCAGCATTTGATTCTAGGGGAAAAGCATTTTATGTTTTAGTTGGTAGGAATAGGGATTATGCAGGTAAGAGTCAATATGTACTGAAATTTTTAAAGAATTAATTCAATATAAATATAAAGAAGCTATGATTTATTTGAAATTCTTAACCTGTCTTTCAGGGATTTATTGCATTTTTTTATAATAGTTTCTCAGTCCTGTATTTTGGGAGGCTATATTAACATAGGAGTAGAGAACTTTTTTTTTTTTTTTCAACCTTTGAGACTTTTAGGAGGAATAGAGGGGATTAATCTTGGGAATGGATCTGAAACAAGGCTAATAGACTTAGATTTAAACAATTTCAGTAATTAAAAGCACACTGAATCTAATGAGATCTGGCACTTGTTTTTTCTGAAATGGATTACCCACTGCTTTTTTTTTTTCTCTCCCCAACTTCTTATAGGAGCCCAGTTTCCTCCAATTGCAGCACAAGACCTTCCTTTTGTTCTAAAGGCTGGCTACCTTGAAAAACGCAGAAAAGGTAAACTTAAGGTTCTAATGAAAAATGTAAAAATAGTTTCATCCTTAGATAGAACATGTTTGTAGTATACATGTGGAGGCAGTATTCTTTTTAGGTGATTAAAGAGTTTAAAGATTGTAAGAAAATCTGGATGACATTATCCAAACCACAAAATATAGCTCTTAGCTTTAAATAATTTTTAATACGAAAACATTAGGTTAGGTTTTTAGTTGTCAACCTTGGTTATTTGTAAATGACTCAGGAGCTGTTTCCTGCCTCTCAAAGGAAAGCTGCAGGCCATGACTGTATTCTCAAAGGTGGGATTTCTCACCAGTATCTCACTGGGCTGAGCAGCAGGTTCTCCTGTGCCCAAACTGGCATGCACCATGGTTCAGATCAAGCCTGGCATTTTGTCTGCCATTTTCTATTATTCATTTCAGTGTTCCTCTCCATTGGCTATGATAATTGGGAGTTGACCATATGGTCTCACTCTTTCAACACCAATATTTAATGGAAATGAAATATGGAGGTGGTTTTACAATATGAGAAATGAAAAGCAGACAGTCTTTTCATTACCATTCTGCTTATCTCTCTTGTAGTCCCTTTGGGCCTTTCTATTTATATTTCATTTTGCTTTTCTTAGCTTTCTTAGCTGAATTTTAAAACTGAAAGAGATAACAGAAATAATCTAGGTTAGCTCCTCCCCTTCTTTTTATAACAGATGAGAAAATGAGACCCAGATGGATCAATTATCTCAAGATTGTATAGTCAGATGCCTTTTTGACTGTCCCTGTCAGAAAACTTTGTTAGCCATGCTGTTGATCCCATAAGTATGGCAGCCCCATAGCTACTTTACTTTATTCCCTTTAGCTTTGTTGGTTTGTTGTTGTTTGGTTTTTTGTCTCTTGGAAAAGAAGATACAAATTAGTCACACAATGTTAGAGCTCAGAGGAATCTTAGAAATCATATTAATTAACTTTTTCTTTTACAATAAGGAAATGGCCTTACATTTTCCCCTCTTTATTGCAGATCACAGCTTTCTGGGATTTGAATGGCAGAAACGGTGGTGTGCTCTCAGTAAAACAGTATTCTATTATTATGGAAGTGATAAAGGTAATGTTGGTGTTCAATTATATCAACTACTATTGCATAAGAATTTTTTGGCCATCCCTTCCCCCTCTTTTGGGTACAGAGTAAACTGAAGACAAACAAATAATAGCTGAGAATTATAACAATTATAATCTGACTAATTTATGATTCATTTCATTATTTGACAAATGCTCCAAATACCAGAATGCCCTCAGAGCTAAAACAATTGTGTTGTATTGAATTAGAAAAGAGAGTTAAATAACTTTAATCTGTGTGGCCTTTCACCTTAGGGAATATTTATTATCCAGCCTACTGTTGTAGAATTTCTGGAAAAGTTAAGAACATAGGGTTGTGAGAGTTTCAATGGCAGAAAATAGATTATTTTTCTTAAATATTTTAAAATAAAATTAGATAAAATTAAATATGAACAGCACCTTTCTGAGCTCCCTTTACAGATTTAAGGAATAACAGCAAACATGTACATAGAATTTACTATATACTGGGCACCATTCTAAGCACTTTGTCTAAGTACGTTAGCTATGTTAACTTGTTTAGCTCACAACAACTCTGTAAGTACTACTATTAGCACCATTAATTTGACTTTTAGGAAAACAGAACAGAGAGGTTAAGCGACTTGTTCAAGGTCACAGAGTTGGAAAATGGCAGATCTAGGAATTTTTTTTTTTCCTTTGTTTTTAGAAACAGGGTCTTGTCTTGGTGCCTGGGCTGGAGAGCCGTGACTGTTGACAGGTGCAGTCATCACACCCTACAGCTTCAAACTCCTGGGCTCAAGTGATCTTCCTGTCTCAGTCTCCCAGGTAGCTGGGATTACAGGTGCACAGGTGCACCCAGCTCAAATTTGGGATTTTAACCTAGAGAATGTGGTTAGAGTCCATGTTCTTAACCACTATCGTCACTACGTTAATTTAGAAATAATAGGATTCATTTTATAACTTCATTGTTAATTAATCTCTCAGTTGTAGTTCACGTAATTCTAAGTTTGTTATTTGAACAAATAAAGCCACCAAATAATGAAATTTAAAGATTGTAAGCTTTCTGAGTTTTGTTTTATTCTAGGGAAAACAGGCTAGGAGTTGAATATTATAAAGTAAAGGTTGTATCAAAATAGATAATGTTCATTTCCAGAAAGGACACTTTAAGAAGAAAAAGGCAAAAGTATCACTGAATGTACGCTTTCTTATGGAGTTGTTATCAATGTTGTTTGGAAATTTATGTTTTATTTGACATTATTTATAGTATTTAGAGTTTTTTTCCCCTGTTCTAAAAACATACAGGTAAGATTGTCGTAATTCAGATAAGTCTGAAATACTTACATAATGCTGGAAGTTGTTCTTAACTTTTGGCTAATGAGATTAACAAATTAATTAATTAAGTAGCTAGTTTGCATTCCATCACTAATTGACAGTATGTTCAAATGTAGTAATGGCATCAGTGAAGTGTAAACTGTAAACAGCTATAAACAAGCATCTTTCTTCTGCTAAGGGTCAGTAGTGAAGTAGGTCAGAAAATTTAGAGTCCAAGTTCAGTTACGATTATCATAGATCATAGAAATATAGTTTTGTATGATATTGTGAATTTAGATCAAGATACTACCTTCCACAAAATATCCTCTTTTTCACCAGACCAGGGGAGGGAGGTTTCAGTTCCTTGTGACTTTGATCCAATTAGGCTTCTCATTTCTAATTTCTTTAAGAATCAGTGAATACTAATGTCAGTGTTTCCTCCATTTCTAGTCCTGACTGGCATATAACAATGGTTAGGTCAAAGATTAGCAAGAGTTTCCCCAAAACCCAAAGCGTGTTAATATTTACTTCAAACACTAATATAAATGAAAACATTTTAGTTAGAGTTATTTAGATATTAGTTACATTCCTTTTTTTTTTCTTTTTAGAGATGCGGGGGCCTCACTCTGTCACCCAAGCTGGAGTGCAGTGGTGCCATCATAGCTTACTGCAATCTTGAATTCCTGAGTTCATTTTTATTCTTATTTGATGAGACCTAATGGTAGTAACATTGTTTGTAATTTGCATTTTAACTACTTTGTGATCCATTTAGCCCTTTCTGTCATTTCTGTTACTGGAAAGGGGTCTTGATCCAGACCCCAGGAGAGGGTTCTTGGATCTCATGCAAGAAAGAATTTGAGGCCAATCCATAGAGGGAAGTGAAAGCAAGTTTATTAAGAAAGTAAAGAAACAAAAGAATCACTACTCCATAGGCAAAGCAGAGCATAGGCTGCTCAGCTGCTTACACTTATTGTTACTTCTTGATTATATGCTAAACAGGCGGTGGATTATTCATGAGTTTTCCTGAACTGGGGTTGGCAATTCTCAGAACTGAGGGTTTCTCCCCTTTTTAAACCATATAGGGTAACTTCCTGATGTTGCCATGGCATTTGTAAACTATCATGGCACTGGTGGGAGTGTCTTTTAGCATGCTAATGCATTATAATTAGCATATAATGAGCAGTGAGGAAAACCAAAGGTCATTTTCATCACCATCTTGATTTTGGTGGGTTTTGGCCAGTTGCTTTCCTGCATCCTTTTATCAGCAAGGTCTTTGTGATCTGTACCTTGTGCCAACCTCCTATCTCATCGTGTGACTAAGAATGCCTAACCTCCTGGGAATGCAGCCCCCATAGGTCAAAGCCTTATTTTACTCAGCCCCTATTCAAGACAGAGTTGCTCTGGTTTAAATGCCTCTGACACTTCCACTTTAAAAAAATTACCATTTTAGCATTCCTTTTTCATGTTGATGTCTGAAGATGTGGCTTGTGTTTCCTTAAATTTTTCCCTTTTACTTTACAGCCTCCTGTTTCCAGTGAAATTTTAGATTTGTTTCTAGTGGTTCTTTTTTCTATTGGCGGTTTCCTTAGAAATTCTTAGCCAGTTCCTCTCTTTTAAGGAACTCCAAAAAAAAGATCTGTCTTTAGACAGTTTTTAATTACTTGTTTGGCATGATCCGATTTCCTTCCTTTATATCTTTTTCTTACCAGGAAAATATGTCAAATAATTTTTTTTCTTTTGTGAAATTAGATAAGATTTTTTTATAGCCTTGTTTACTGTATGTGTGAACCATTTACCTAATGGGAAGAACTCATATCTAGATATATGAGAACTATAATCCTCCAACTAAGTAGGATTTAGATAAATGGATTATAGAGGCACAGAAGGAGTTGACACCACTTACTAGGTTAAAGTGTGCTTTGTTACTGTTTGACAGATACATAGTTCACATTTTCTACCATATTGTGTGTGCCAAAAAACATATTGACCTATCAAGATAGTAGTGGCTTAGAAAGAGTAGTTCCAACCTGTTGAGTAAATAATGCACTTAGCATTGTACCAATAAATATTGTCTGTATTTATTATTTATAGCCATTTGGGACCCTTAAGTAACAAATACATATAGTATGTATTTTAACACCTTATGAAATCTTATTCATCCTTTCATCTCCTTTCTTTTCCTTTGATTGTCATGAGTCTTATTCATCAAAATTCTTAGATCCTAGATGTTCAGATGTCCTTCAAGTCATTCATTCATTCATTCATTCATTCACTTACTCATTCTTTTTCTAAATTTGATAAATATTTTTTCAGGCACTTGTTAGCTAGTAGGCACTAAGGATCCAAAGATCCTTAGAGGTGCTCACAGTTTGGGTTTTGTGGATATCAGTGAGAGAGGGAAGGATACTGTGGGGTTGGAGGAGGGAGCTGGGCAGGTAAACTGACCATTTCAATGCAGTACAGTAAGTAATTTAAATAAGATATCTTTGGATCACAAAGGAGGGAAAACTAATGGCCTAGGGAAGTTAGGGAAGATGTCCTGGTGGAGAGAACACTTCATTGGGCCTGAAAGAATGAGTAGGAGTTTGTTGGTTGAATGCTATGGTGTGAATGTATGTGTACCTCCAAAATTCATATGTTGGAAATTAACTCCCAAGGATATTGTATTAAGAGCTGGGGCTTTTGGGAGGTGATTAAGGCATGAGGGCTTTACCCTCAAGAATGGGATATGTCTCTATAAAAAAGGCTGGAGAGAGCTGTGGAACCCCTCTTTTGCCTTTTCGCCATGTGACGGTACAGCATTCAACTCTTCTATGGCATACAGCAACAAGATGGCATCTTGAAGCAGAGAGCAGCCCTCACTAGGCACTGACCCTGCTGGTGCCTTGACCTTGGACTTCCCAGCTCCCAGCACTGTGAGAAATAAATTTCTATTGTTTATAAATTTCTCAGTTTTGGGTGTTATAGCAGCATAAACAGACTAAGACAGGGAAGAAGGGTAAAATGGGCTTTCCAGGTAAGGGAATAGCAGAGATTCTGAGTTGTGAAAGACTGTGGATGGGATCAAAGATGGAATGAAGGCTGGAGCTTAGAGTGAGTGAGGGGAGGGAGCACGTAAGGCTAAATAAGTGGATTAGACCGGGTTGATAAGAACCTTCTGAGAATAAGGGCCTGGCTAAAGATTTTATTTTGAATATGACCTTTAAGCAGAGGATTGTATGACCAGATTTGGTTTTTAGGAAGTAATTGTAATAGGATTATGGTGAATGGATTGGGATGGATAGAGTCTGGGTCAACAGGACCATTTAGCAGGACTTTGAAGTAGTCTAAACAAGAGAGGTCAACACAGGGCTGTTGAGAGGCAGAGCAAGGATTTAATGCAGATATCTCTGCCTCCAAAGTTATGCTTTTTCTACAACTTGATGATTATTACCAACCCCTCCAAGGTGCCCATAAGTGATGGCCCATTTAGGAACCTGTTCTAAACTATTGTGTTTTTTTTCCCTTTTTTCTGTTTATCTTCTATATGATCTTGAATCAACATTATGATATGAACCTAGTCTCTCCCCATTTTTAAGGAGGGGATTGTCAGTTCTTAGTACCTCCTCTCAGGGCTTTTGCTGAAACCTGATTAAAGAATACACTAGCACCGTCTAGTAAATGGGAGCTACAAGTAGCCCTGATGTACTAAGTCATTCAAAGGTTATTTCTTACATCATATGGTTTTAATTTTTTCATTGTAATATCTTTTCAATATATAATAAAAGTCAGTAGAAAATTGGGCTTAATATGGAGAATTTAAGATAACAAAACTTTCAGAACTTGGCAGAGAAATAAAATTTTTCATTGAAATTGACCTCCCTGTTCTCCCCTTCTCCACAACTTCACCATTGATAGGAAAAAAAGAGGACATATATGTTCTCTTTGAAGTTTGAAAATTATAAAATATATTTTGATGTTGAAAAAGCATCATATTTCTTTTAATATTGTTTTGAATATGTTAAAGTGACAGTAGTTATATTTGTATAATTAAAAGTTCTGTTGTTTTGTAACAACAACTTAATAGAAAGCCATAAAAGCTTACCTTTTTTCTTCTGATTCATTTGACAGAAACAAATTCTGTCATTTTATAATTATAATTATATAATTTTATAATTATATCAAGATGATATATGTAAAATGTATAAGTGAATTCTGATATTTAAAAAATTTAAATTGCAATTCTGTTTCCATCTGGTATGTGAAGGTTATCTTTATTCCTTAAGAAATAGGAACCATTAATTCTACTTTTATCAGAAATTATTGCAATTTTATAGACTTTTGGGTCTTTGATATGAAAGTATTAACTTTAAAACTTATCACAGTAAACTTTTTTTTTTTTTGAGACGGGTTCTCACTCTGTTGCCCAGGCTGGAGTGCAGTGGCATGATCTCAGCACACTGCAACCTCCACCTCCTGGGTTCAAGCGATTCTTCTGCCTCAGCCTCCTGAGTAGCTGGGATTACAAACATTAAATTAAAGCTATGCCTTTATTTTCTGGCTTTATGGCTAAGAGACCCTCTAACAGTATATAGAAGTTAAAATGTACATCTGATGTTTAGTAGGATTTCATCAACATGCAGAAATAGTCAGGTACAAACTAAGTTTTACTAAGGGTCTGATGACCATGAATGTTGTTGGTTTGATATCTGGTCTCACTTCTACACAAATATAGAAGTGACCCAGAGATATATTTCAAGTGACTGATTTAGCATTGGCATCTGCAAGCTGTATAAACCAAAGGAGAATGTTCATATATCTTTAACTGAGGAGCTGGAACATCTTGCTAATCAGTTTGATAAAATTTAGTGGCAAGGTCTAGTATTGATGGGCATATTTTTCTTTTCCCTACTAATGAGTATTAATACTTGTGGAAATAACATAAGTTATTCACTGAGGGGAAAAGGCCTTCTTAAATATAAGTAGTAGATATTGCTGAACACATTTCATATTTTTGTTTGCTAGCCATTTGTGCCAAGTTAGTGTTCTTGGTATAAGCATCGGAAACCAACATTGTTTATGCAGAAAGGGAAATTATTAGGAAAATATCAGCTCTCAGAATTGCTAAGAATGCTACACACAGGCTCAGCAAGCAGGCAAGAACTAAGGTAGGTAAGGGGGCTGGATCTTGAGCATAATCCATGAAAAATCTTATTGGGACACACTGCTGGCTTGGGCCTTGCCAATTCAGGACATGTGATGTTGCCACTGTGCACTGCCATTAATCAGTGAATGCCATTGCCACCAGAATGGATTCTGAACCCTCTTTTGATCCTTTTGTTACTTACTTGAGATTTAGGTTCCAGTCTGGAGCATCCACTTTGATTAAGTTGGAACAGGGAAAATCCACCTCCCTCCAGCTTCTGTGGTGGAAAACTAAGCCCTATCCCTGACAATCTTGGAATTAAAATAGGAAAGATGCATGGATGCTGGGAAGCCCCAAATAATAAATGTCCATAACTTGTAGGGATGCTAAAAGATTTGGAATTATTTGGTTGCAATATTTATGCTATATTTAAAATGGTATGAGAGTGGTTGGTGTTTTAAGCATATTTTTCTGAGAGCCAATGAAGAAGAGAAAAAACAAGTATATTTGCCAGAAAAATAGAAGGTCTGTTTAGATTTTGGTAGGTGGCATTGGAGTGTAGGGGGTAACGTTGGGGCAGTTGGTGAAGGTAAGGGCAAAATAAAAAATGGTGCCCAGTTTTCTGGTTTGGGAGCTTGAATTAATGGAGGTGCCATTTTATTGAGATGGGGGATACAACAAGAAATAGCACAGTTGTTGGCATCACAAGTGTTGGGAGTGGGGATAAGATGATCTCCATTGTGGGCACTTTCTATTCAATGAGCCTATAGGACATTTGAGAAATGAAACATACATAGGGAGCAGATGAAGATTTGGATATACAGTTTTTAAAATGAACTAAAAGTAGAGAATAATGAGTCACAAGTATATTGATAGGAATTTAATTCTTGGAATTAGATGAGATTGCCCAGGGAAAGTGTAATATAAGAAGAGAGCAAGACTTAGAACAACGCATCATAGCTTTTTAAGAGATAGGCAGAGGTAGAGGAACCCATAAAGAATGCTGAGAAAGTTTGACCTAAGTTGTAGGACGAAATGCAAAATAACATTTATCTTCTCTACTGTGATTTTGTATATTTCACGTTGTATTGAGGACAGTGGTTGTAATATGTATCAAAATCACCTGGGGTGCTTGCTAAAAATTTGGTTTCCTAGACTCACCCACAGAGATTCCTATATAGCAAGTGCAGAGTGGTAGCCAATTCTGTGTTAACAGGCGTCCAAGATGATTCTAACATAGGTGATTCTTAAAATATACTTTGAGAAACACCTTTTTAGAAAACAGTGTGAAATGGCTGAAAAAGCAAGACTTTAGAACCAGACTTTCCTAGGGTCCTGGCTTTTACTGTTTACTATTTGTGTGACCGTGAGCAAATTGGTTAAAGTTTGTTTTCCCATCAGTGCTGGGAATATATGTCTCTTCTATTGCTTAGAATTATTACCAGGTGTATATGAGATATGTTCTATTAAGTTCTTGACATATAGAAGCTCAGTAAATGTGAGTTGTCTTTTTGACAGCTTAATAAAACCCCAGAACACAGCTGTAAACCTAAAAGCCAGTGAAAAAGTAGAAGGAAATTGCTCTTATTAGCCTTATGCATTTTGTTTTGTAGGAAATCAGAGCCATCTGCTTTTTACCTTGAACCTGCTGAATTAGGATTGTGTAAAATTAAGTTACTGATATAATAGATTTCATTATCTAGTTTTTCCTGGCAGCCTTCAGTTCTGTAGACATTACATTCAAACAGCATGATAGAGGTTAGGTTAAAGTGTGAAACAGAAGCTGAGAGAAATGTAATAGAGGAACAAACACCACAAAAATTCTGAAGGCATCAACGTGTTATAAAAACTAATACTCAAAATGATACTATGTTAAGAAAACAATGTTATGTTTAAAAGACTTGTTTGAAAAGTTAGGGAAGTATATATTTTAGAAAGCTTTCCATCACAATGATTAACATTTTTAAAAGTTTTGGCACTTAAAGGAATAAGCTTTTGCTATTTGTGAAGTTTACCTAGATAAAATATTAGTCTTTCACAATGGTGGGTAAATGGACTTTATAGCTTTATTTCCTATTTGATTGGCATTTTACTATTTTTGATAATTTTGTTAACAGATATCCTTGAAACTATCCCAAAAAGCATTGTGGAACTAATCTATGTGTAAATTCTTACGACTTACCATATAATGATGAAGTTTCTCTCTCCAGAAGAGAAACTAATGTGAAAGAAAAACAGTGTTGTCTTACAGCCATGTCTGCCCCTTTCACATCTTGAACTTCCTGTCCTGTATTGGCTAATTGGAGCTATGGTTACTTCATGGTTATGGTTCTGCAAAAGCTATTAGAAAGAGTTGTGAGTTTCCTCTGTTCTCTTCAACCTTTCTGGGCCCATATCCCTACCCTACTTGGATGTTTATATAATTGTTTATCCTCAAATACAATCAGTTGGATAGGTCTAGATATTAGCTTCTTTTTATTATTTTTACTTGGTTAAACAACAGCACCTTTTGTTCTGCAAATTTAGGTCTTTCTTTGATGGAATGAAGTTTTCTTTTGCTATATTATGTCTTTGGTTATTGGCATTTATTTATTACTCTTCTTCCAGAAAACCCATTTTTCTTATGTTGTATTTTTGTCAGCCCTCCCTCCATATTTATCATACTCCCTTTTGTCCCTTCCCCATCCCTTTATTCTTATTTTCTATCTGCTGAGTGAGCTTTTCAAGGTATATCTGATCTGATTTTCCACAATGCTAGTTCTACTTTTTATCACTTCTAATACATCGTTTGTTTTGCTGCTGCATTTTCCACTTCCCTATACAGCATATTTGTTCCTTATTTTGCCAGTTTCATTTTAATTTCTACTTGTCTCAATCTTTCCTCTTTTTATTTTATGTTACATTGTTTCATCTTTCATCTCTTTCAGAATCTGTGTTTACTTTTATAAAATATGCAAAGCAGTTGGCTAAAGTTTACTTCCATTTCTCCTACTTTGCTTGTGCTTTCTACTTCTCAAGTGCTATGTTATGTTTCTGTTTTACATAATATTTTATGGCATCTGTATTTGCTGTTCCTCTTTTCTTATCCTCGAACAAGTACATGTCTATAAAATCTGAGATGCTTACCTATAAATTGGATTTGTGGCTTCTCTCTGGTTCATCTCAGTAGAGGCTGACACTGTCCTCCTCTTGGACTGTATCAGAAGTTCTGATACATAGCCCCATAGCATATTTCTAGGGGGTTTGGCTAAAATGAATCTGCTAGTCTAAGTTGGGGTTGCCTAATTTTGCTGCCTAATTGTCTTATTTCTAGATTATTAGATAATCTGGCCCAGAAAGATCTGTTCCCCTCAGCTCTTCCAAACTAAATCTTTGTAGTGCTGATTTTACATCTCCAGGTATAGACTCCCACTCCTCATGCATTTCCACCTCCATTCAAGTTACATTGATGAGAATTTTAGACCGAAATTGGAGGTAGAAGGCATAGGTTTTAGGTCAGATGGACCTAGTGAGTAGAGCGATTGAACCCTTGTGCAGCAAGGGAGCAGCTTTCCTCTAAATCTGGTCCCTGAAAATTCTCTTTCTTCTGGAGAGTTTAAGGAAATCTCTCAAAATTGTCCGATATAGCTTTCATATTTTGCCTCACATTACTTCCACTTTTCGTAGTGAACATTAAGTTCCTTTTGCAATTTAGTAGATCATTGGGAAGGTGGTGGGAAAGGTCTGATAAGGTGTTCTAGCTTTTATCTCAGCAAACCTATAATGCTGCCTGCTGGTTTCAAGTGCTCGGTATCAGTTTGTCAAATGAGTGAGTGAATTATTTAGTCTTTTTTTGAGAATTTACAAGAACCAACCATGCTTAACCATTTATCATTTTAATACTTTTTTCCCAATAGTTTCCTAGTTAGGTGTCTTACAAAATATATCCTGGGAGTACCATAAAATATTCTGTGAAAAATGATTCCACGGACAAATAATTTTTGGAAATGCTACATACTAAATTTTTCTTTTAGAAGTTTAATTAGTATGTAAATGTACTAAGGGCCCCAAGAAGGCCTGAACTAACAAAACCGCTTAACTCTGTTTAATTCAGCAAAACGTTTCCCAAATTGATTTGATCACAGAAACCTATTAATATCTTTGGGAAATGCTGCTCTAATCTTTAAAGTACTGTATAGTTTTTGTGAAAAACATAGAGTTTATTGTAGAATTTTTTCATGAAATAAACTTTGGTTGTTTCTTTAGACATTCAGAGAGATGTAAATTATGACTAAATGTGATTAGAGTTTCCCAGGAACTGAGATTTTTTTTCTCGTTTGATATTTTGAACAAGGTATAATCTCTATGACCTAATGTATGTTAGTTACTTTAGGCATTTAACTTGTGTATTTAAGAAAAGGAGATATATCTTTTATTGGTACACTGAACTGAGAAAGCACACCCCACAACATGAAAGCATTTCTGTATTTGCCCTGAGCTCAGTAAAAGAGTTTGTCCCTACTCATGGTTTTAATATTGTTTGTTAATCTAGGAAATAAACCTATAGCTGTATAGTTTTTCTATCAAAATGGTATAACTGGGTGAAGTAGGAAGGTTGACTAATTTTATTTTCAGTTTCAGAATATTAAGTCCTTTGTTATATTCGCACTTTACTTGTCTTTAAAATAATATCTGACCAAAGCTCTAATCATCTTTTGCCTCTTTATCATGTGAGATTCAAATGTGCTTTACTCGTTCAACTGTTCACTGACTGGATAAGAAACTTTCCCTCTTTTTTCGGTAACTAATGCTTCTGTACTTGCTTTACCACTCTTCTTTATCCACATAGTTTTTTTTCCTTCACATCTTTTTCATAATGAGTAGTTTAGTTTAATTTTGGTTTGCTTTGTAAGGTTAGAGATAAATTTGTACTAAGTTAGGAGACCTTTTTTAAAGAAAACTTTTGTTTTAGAAGCTTCTTTTTGGTGGTGGTGCTGGGGAGGGGTAGGTGAAAGGAGATAACAATAAATAAAGCCCAACAAGTTTTCAGCTGGACAGATCTTCCCGCTGGCCTACTAAATCTGAAAGAGCCACAGGTTTGTGGTGGGTTTGTCTAGCAAGTTCTATGTTCTAGTTCCTGAATTTTCCCTACCCTAGAGTGTCGTGTTTCCATACTTCCTTCTGAATAAGACCATGATCTGCAGACCTCCTTGTAAGTCCAATCATCCCTAATACTTCCATGTTTCAGAATTAAAAATGATTTCTAAAAACATTACCTAAGCATTATATTACTAAAGCAATATGACCAAAAAATGTTATTTCCAAGAATTGACGAAGAAATTTTAAATAAAAGATAATTGAGCATTAATACTTAGTAAATGAAATTCTAACTGGTTTTATCTTCAACAGACAAACAACAGAAAGGTGAATTTGCAATAGATGGCTACAGTGTCAGAATGAATAACGCTCTAAGAAAGGATGGAAAGAAAGATTGCTGTTTTGAAATTTCTGCTCCTGATAAACGTATATATCAGGTTGTAGTTTTTATGTTGCCTTGAAATTAAGTTGATAAAATGTTTTGATTTCATTTATAGACATTAACATTTGATTAATACTTTCCTTGACATGTTAACAATAGTAAAAATACTGGTGTTTAAATACATTATGCATTGAACATTCATGTAAGAGGAATTTTTTAAAAATTTCAGATTGGTTCAAACACTATCTTCTTGAAAAAGATAAAGAGAATATATAATTTATCAATTACTTCACATGTTGCATTTATAACTAATAGAACTAGGTGATCTTCCAAAAGAATTACATAGCAGAAAGAGTAAAATTATCAAAAGAAAAATATCACAGTGATAATACATATTGTATTGCTTAGGAGTGTGGGAGAAAATGAAGGTAAAGGTACACATCAGCTCTGCAATTCAATAGCTATCAGCTAGGCATCAATATGGAATGTATGTTTAATAAGTTTTAAATATCTGAGATTGCAGTTGAAAGCCAGTTAATTAAGTTGTCAGGTAGTGTGTTGGAATCTGACAAGAACATTTTTAAGAAAACTGTATCCAGCAGTCTAAAGAAATTCATGGGTGTCTTCTAATTGTCAAGGGCAAATTTTGTTCATCAGTTCTGTCTTTGACATTGATGAAGAGAAGCAGCTTTTTTTCCTGCACAGCTGCCAGCTGCTGATCAGAGTTTGAAATTCATCATCCTCTGCTTCAATTGCATAAATTTGTCAAAATTAACTGTACATTTTAAGAAGCATCCTTGCAAGAAAAGTTCCACTAGACATGAAAAGAATTACTAATAGTCTTAAAGAAATGGTAAGAATACAACATACCTTTCATTTCTACTGTGGTGATTTTCATTCTTATTGTTTGTTTTATATTAGTTTACAGCAGCTTCTCCCAAAGATGCTGAAGAATGGGTACAGCAGCTGAAATTTGTATTGCAAGGTAAGATAAATCAATTGAACAAGTTATCACAGTCTTTAAATACTAAATAACAGAGTAGTTTGGGTTTTCGTATACAAAAGCTTATTGACTCTGTGAGAATGACCAACTCGAATGTGACTGTTATTAATACAGACCACTCACTTCAGATTTTAAACAGTATCTTTTCTATATACCAATTGGCTTACTTTAAAATTCACATATTTACAAAACAATTTTTAAACATGTTTTTAGTTAAGGATATAACATATAACAATATTGTTGTTACTTTGTAGGGCTGCATTTATTTATAAAGTATAGTTTTAAAAGTATCTTCTGCATTCTTTTAAAATTTACTTCATGAAATGTGTTTTATAGATATGGAATCTGATATTATTCCTGAGGATTATGATGAGAGAGGAGAATTATATGATGATGTTGATCATCCTCTACCAATAAGCAATCTGCCAACAAGCAGTCAACCAATAGATGATGAAATTTATGAAGAACTTCCAGGTATTTACTTTCTGGTGATTCATTTAAAGATTTTAGGGCTATGTGTGTGTGATTTGTCCTCAAATTGAGTAGAAAATGGTGACCTATTGAGAACAAGGACAAAGAATATCTTCAAAACTCTATTTTACAAAAAGGGTTCTGCTTGAGATATTTCAAGTGAGTAGATGTAACTTATGAAAAGTGAATGAAACATTAAAATGAAGCAGATACAATATTAATCTCTTGGGACTTTTGGCTCATCAGCATTGTTTATGCTACATAATTTTTTAATTAAAAAATTGACTTGCCTTACAGTTTTTTCCACCAACTCAACACATCGTTTTTTATTTAAACATCTTGGAACTTTCCATTAACCAGAAGTTCTATGCACACCCCATATGTTATCAACTTCTGCCTTGTATTTCTCCTTGCTTGTAGTATATTGCATTGTCTTAGAGGAATGTTGTTGAACTGTAAACAAAGGCCTTTTGAGGCTTCAAGTCTTCCTGTTGATATTTTAGCATCAATATGGAATAAAAAAGTTTTCTTATTCCAAATGCTCAGACCTAGTTTAGTGTTTACATGCCTGTCTGTTATATAACATAAAATTAATTGTCTATTAGCTACTTGACTTGTGGCCATGAGGATCAATCTAAAATAAAAAGATAGACATCTGAAATTTAGGAAACATATGAAAACACTTAGGAAATTGTATTACTAATACTCTAGGTTGAAATGAGCTTTCTTGGCTATTAAAAAATCAGTAGTTAGAGAAGAAAAAGGTATCATAAGCAATATAAGCAAAATTTAACTAGTACATCTCATGTAGAGAGGCCATTTTGCTCTGAATATAACAATTTAATGATGTAATGTTAAACCTTTAAAACTGATTTCAAAAATACTTAAAATGTTCCAGATTAATATGCAAATGTCATTTTCAAGACAATACAGCATAATAACAAGAGTATGGACTTTAGAATAAAAAAATTTGAATTCTGGCTGTACCATTTGCTAGCTTAGTGACTTTATAAGTTAATTTCTTCATTTATAAAATGGAAATAATGTCATTGGGAGGGGTAGGTGAAGTTATTTATGGAAGGCTCTCAGCATAGTGCTTGATCCCACAATTAATTGTAACATCACCATCATTTTTGTTTTATTATTGTATCCTGTGAATTCTTGCAAGTGCTTACGTGGTGGTACAGTAATGGTTTTCTAACCAAGTAAAAAGTAATAATTTTAACAATATTATAAATTTAAGGTATAAAAACTATGTATGCATCTACATATTGTATTTTACTACCCCAGAAGATTAGTATGAAAGTATAATTTTATGAGGAATAGTGATCTGTGTATTTCAGTTATTTAGTGGAGCTACATGTTTATTAACCCCTTCCTTTCTGGTTTACCCTAAGGAAGTGGCATCTGCTGTAGCATCAATTATCCTCAAGTAGGGAAGAATATTCCCTGGCTGCTTGTTTTTAGTCACACCATATCATTAATACAATTATTTTAGTATTTAAAAATGTTTAAAAGAACTTGTGAGAATGTATACTCATAAAGTGAAAGAGTGGAATACATTTAAACACGATATTACTGCCATTACATCCTTTTAAAACCCTGCAATGAATGTGTTACATTACAATTGTTGAAATAACTGTTAAGTTCTGTATTTTTTCAACTTGGCTGTTCTCTCCCCACCCCTAAAGAAAAAAAAATTGTTCAGGAATAAAGACCAAATACTCATAGTTATTTTCATAACAAAGACCTAAGGAAGATCTAAGTAGCTTGAAATTTTAAAAATATGAAACATCTTTTATTTTTTCTTACTAGAGATATTATTCTTCCTTCTTCCTTGCCCCCCTCCCCCACCCCCCCCCCCCCCCCCACACACATAATTGTTGGAAGTAGCTATTTACTTTTTAAGTAGTGTTACTTCTTGCTGTGGTACTGGGAGAAATTTAAGCTGCCCTGGAATTTCTTTTCCCCTGCTTGGGATCCCAGTTGCTCTGCAAAGTTATTGAGCTTGATGGAGCCTGCAACTGTGCCCCTGGGAAGGAAGCTGTTGTAGGCAGCTGTGGAATGTCTAGTTTCCCTTTCTTCCCCAATGGAACTGAGAGCTGCTTTAACATCTGCAAGGTTCAGCAGATTTGTCAAGTTTGTGCCAACGGCTACAGAGGGGATTTTTCTAGTAAAGGCCCTAAAGGTGTCTCAGAGTTAGAGGTTTTGTTTGATTAAATATCTGAAACTAGGAAGGTAACTTTTTTAATTAAAAAAATTGTCTCTCTTTCAGGACAAGAATTAAGCTTATTGTTTTCACTTCTGTGAAATTTGAATATAATTTTGGTAGAGGAGTTAGAACAATGGAAGAGCAGTAAGCACATTTACATACTGTTGATATTTTTCCAGTTCTGTACAAAGAACTATGTATCTCTGATATCTGACTGGCTGAATTCCCAGAATTAAATAATACTACAATTTCAACACAATTTTCTGTCAATTATGCATTGTTGAAAACTAATCCTCTTAGTTGAAAGATGAGGTATACAAATGTATTTGAAGAGAAATCTAAGCATTTAGCATGCCACTTTAAATCACAAAGCTCTTTTTCTGAGAAACGAAAGCTCTTACTCTAATAAGTGTATTTTTTAAAAACTATGAAATAAACCTGCAGTGTTTTAAGTTTCAAGGGTAAGAAGAAAACGTTGTTTTAAAAATTGCATTGGGCCAGGGGCAGTGGCTCACGCCTGTAATCCTAGCACTTTAGGAGGCCGAGTTGGGTGGATCACTTGAGGTCAGGAGTTCGAAACGAGCCTGGCCAACATGGTGAAACCCCGTCTCTACTAAAAATACAAAAAAAAAAAAAAAAAAATTAGCCAGGCATGGTGGCAGGTCCCTGTAATCCCAGCTGTTCAGGAGGCTGAGGCAGGAGAATCACTTGAACCCAGGAGGCGGAGGCTGCAGTGAACCAAGATTGAGCCACTACACTCCAGCCTGAGCAACAGAGTGAGACTGTGTCTCAAAAAAAAAAAAAAAAAAAATTGCGTTGCAAAATATCCCTTGAAAAATGTTTATAATTCTACAGGAATCTAAATCGTACCTTCTCTTTAATTTCTTGTTCTTACAGTACCTTCTCTTTAATTTCTTGTTCATTTATTTTTAACTAACTTCGTAAAAGAATAGGAATAAATTTGTAAGACTTCTTTGTGTTTAAGGGATTTATACATATGTACGAAAGAGTTGCGAGAATGCCATTTCTGGGGAGTATTAAAGGTATTTGGCTTTTCTTCAAATATCCTAATCCTTTTACATCTTTTATGTCTTATTGCTTATTAGCATAGGCCAGTCAGATTTGCTTACATTGTAATAATACTATAGCATATTTGTGTTTGTGCAGCTAATATATTGATCAAAATGTGTTAAACTGTTTCATAACATGGTAATGAGTTCATTTGGCTTAGCACAGGTTTGTAAATTTATTGCTCACTTTTTCATTAGAAATACAGAGGAGTGTCTTTGTCTCATTTTGAATCTCAAAAGGGGAAAATAATACTCGTGAAATTGCTGCAGAAACCAACCCTGTTTGCTCTTCTCTTCTACTATGTCACTTGATTTTTTTTCTTTAATGGCAAGAAATTGTGCAGAAACAACAACAAAAAGATTTTTCTAGATCTAAACTGAATAGAATCAGCCTAGTAACAAGAATGGTAACCATCCATTAACTTATTAAATCTGTAGCTTTCAGAGGAATTGCACTTGAAATGTCTTCTGGCAAGTGGGCTGGAGGAGAGAGGGCAACATAAAACAGGAAGACAAATTTCTATTCCATTAACCTATTTTTTTTTAAGTGTGAATTCATTTTTTTTTTTAAATTACAATGACAGATTGAACTATTCTGATTCAGAAAAAGATATTTTTATCCTTTGGCCATTCAATTACATTTTAAATTTATTCAGTCCAACTATCTGCATCTAAAATGGAACATAAAGTAAAATGTACCTATAATTTTTTTCCATGAGACTATTATATATACATAAAAAAGAACAGTGTTTGGGTACTTTAATTTGAAGTAGTTTACAGCAAATGGACACAAATGCTAATTTAATCAATAAGTGGTTATAGGCCCCCAAAATACATTTTGGCTTTATTTTCCTCCTGAATAATTATCACTCATATTACTAAGTTAATATCAGGGTTACAGGGGACCCTGCAGTCTGTGGTATTAACATTGTTTTAAGTGATAGTAGATCCTGACTTCACCAAACAATTTTTCTCCTTTCTTCTTTGGAATGCAATGGAAAGATGTCAATTAATTTTCACAGAACCACATATATTCAGTATTTTAATATTGTTAGTCTAAGCCTGCTAACATTATTTTTTCTTAAACTAGGTACTGAATGGTGAAGTTATCAATGTGGTGATATTGTGGGAATATTTTTTCCCAAGTAGATAACTAGATTAGAGTTGAATTTTTGGATGGTGATATGGTTTGGCTGTGTCCCCACCCAAATTTCATCTTGAATTGTAGTACCCATAAAATCCCCATGTGTCCTGGGAGGGACCAGGTGGAGATAATTGAATGATGGGGGCGGTGTCCCCTATCCAGTTCTCCTGATAGAGAGTTAGCTCTCATGAGATCTGATGGTTTTATAAGGGGCTCCCCGCTTTGCTGGGCACTCATTCTTCTTGATGCTGCCATGTGAAGAAGGACATGTTTGCTTCCCCTTCCGCCATGATTGTAAGTTTCCTCAGGCCTCGCTAACCATGTTAAACTGTGAGTCAGTTAAACCTGTTTCCTTTATAAATTAGCCAGTCTTGGGTATGTCTTTATTAGCAGAGTGAGAACAGACTAATACAGATGGTTTCAGCTCTAAAATCTGCTGAGAGGGTTATCTGAAGTTATAAAAAAAAAATGAAATCATTCATAAAATAGGGTCACTACACACATAATATTATTTGTATCTTTGCTGGATATAAATGTGTCTTTGCTGAATATTTGTTTATAGTATTCTTTATGTTGTTTCATAATATAATATGAAGCTTTGGAATACAGTTCTGCCTGTCTTGTAGCTTTTCTCTATGTTGCCATTGGCATTGCAAATTCTTTTCATTACAAGAGATGGCTTAACACATACTAAACCCAAAATACCTGTGTGCACACAAAACATATATTTCCATTGGTGGTGAGATAAAATGACTCATTTTTGCAAATTGGAGCTACATCAGTGGTTCCCAGCCAGGGAAGATATTGACCCCAGAGTACATTTGGCAATGCCTGGAGACATTTTTGGTTATCATAACTAGGATATGTGTGTGTGTGTGTGTGCGTGTGTGTGTGTGTGTGTGTATGTTACAGATATGTGGTGGGTAAGGGCCAAGGATGCTGCTAAACGACCTGCAATGCACAGGGCAGCCCCCACAGCAAAGAATTATCTGGCCTAAATGTCAATAGTGCTGAGGTTGAAAAACTCTAGCCACAGGGATGTAATAGACAGCTTTTGGTTTATCACTTTTTTATTCATATCACTTGAATTATAAAGATTCATAACCTAAGCTCCATATGAGTTAATTCATTTTTATGGACACAACATAGGTTTTCTTACATACATGAAACTAGGATTACATAGAATGTTTCTAGGTTTTAAGAGATCAGCTGGACTTGCCTATCACGTTTCCTTCAAGGGGTAGTATTGAAGTTCTATCCATCTTGTAAAAATGAGCAAGCCAGGAAGATAAAAAATGAAGGAAGCATTTTCTCTATTTTCATGAGCTACTATCTTGGAAGGAAGAGGTTTCTAAAAATACCTTGTAAATGTGTGAATACTTGATTTATCCTATTCTGATAGGGTCGTTCTTTTGAGGCTTAAGGAAAAGACCTGTGGGTGTGGGATTGGACTGTCTGTAAAGGGAGTCAGGCATGCTGGGGGAATGCAAGGCTGAGCAATTCCAGGGCTGTCTGGAATTTGACGAGTGGCTTTAGGAGAAGTGGAAACCCTTTTATGTGACTTCTCTATCTTTTTGGACCTGGACTTTGAAGAGGCTAATAGGATTGAGATGATCGCTGCCCCTGGAGTTAGACGGGAAGTCTTGGAGGCAGCCCTCCAAGTGGATCCGTGAAGAGGAGCTCACTTTAATGTACTTCACAACAAGCCACACTGTGTGATTATTTTATATTATTTGTTCACTTCCCTTTCGTTATTGCTAAGTCTTAGATTTCTTTTTTTTTTCTTTTTAAAGATAGGGTCTCGCTCTGTTGCCCAGGCTGGAGTGCAGTGGTGCAGTCATGGCTCACTGCAGCTTCAAACTCCTCAAGTGTTTCTCCTGCCTTAGCCTCTTAAGTAGCTGGGACTACAGGCATGCGTCACCATGCTTGACTAATTTTTTAATTTTTAATTTTGTAGAAATGGAGTCTTACTATGTTGACCAGGCTGGTTTTGAACTCCCAGCTTCAAGTGATCCTTCTGCTTCATCCTCCCAAAGTGCTGGGATTACAGGCATGAGCCATTTCACTAGCTACTAAGTCTTAATTTTTAAATCCTTATTTACAAACAATACATGCTTACTGGAATAAGCTTAAATATTCCTGATGTGCATAAAATAAAAAAGTGGGGCTGGGTGCAGTGGCGCATGCCTGTAATCCCAGCACTTTGGGAGGCCGAGGTGGGCGGATCACGAGGTCAAGAGATTGACACCATCCTGGCCAACATGGTGAAACCCCGTCTCTACTAAAAATACAAAAATCAGCTGGGCGTGGTGGCACGCGCCTGTAGTCCCAGCTACTTGGGGTGCTGAGGCAGGAGAATTGCTTGAATCTGGGAGGTGGAGGCTTCAGTGAGCCGAGATAATGCCACTGCACTCCAGCCTGGCGACAGAGCGAGACTTCATCTCAAAAATAAAATGAAATGAAATAAAATAAAAATAGGAAGTCACTCCCTACCCTACGTAAACATTGTTAACAGTTTGATATGAATCTTTTTGTTCCTTTTTTTGCCTATTTTTAAATATACATGTACATATAAAAGTTTTAAAACAAAAAAGAGATCCTTCTTTTTATTTACTTTCTTCTGGCCTTTTGTAAAATTTTCTTCCTTTCATTTTCTTCCTATTTCATTTTTACCTTCCTCCTTTCTCATTCTTTTATTTTCCTATTCCTCTCCCCTATTTTCATTTCCATCCTTTCTCTTCTTCCTTGCTTTCATTTCATAAGTATTCTTGAGTATCTGTTATGTGCCAGGCACTGTGCCTAAGTGTTGGGAATCCCCCAGCATTCTTACACAGGCCTCAAAGGAGTGCACTTTCTGGCCTAAGCCTAGACTTACTACCATACCTCCATGTTTATTTATGTCTTATGTGTGTATATATAAAATATCCACATCACATGAGTTTTCTGTTTTTGCTTTTCTGATATAGAAATTCTGTCTCCAATAGGCAGAGTCTTCCAGCAGATAGTGTCAAAAGTAGCTTTGTGTCTTTATATCTTGACACTTTTAAAAAAGTATTTTTTAATTTTTTAAAAATTTAATTATTTTTATTTTATTTATTTATTTTTTTTTTTGAGACAGATTCTTGCTCTGTCACCCATTCTGGAGTGCAGTGGCATGATCTCAACTCCCTGCAACCTCTACCCCCGAGGTTCAAGTGATTTTCCTGCCTCAGCCTCCCAAGTACCTGGATTACAGGCATGTGCCACCACGCCCAGCTAATTTTTTGTATTTTTTTTTAGTAGAGACAGGGTTTTGCCATGTTGGCCAGGCTAGTCTTGAACTTTTGACCTCAGGTGATTCGCCCACCTTGGCCTCTCAAAGTGCTGGGATTGTAGGCATGAGCATGAGCCACGGCACCTGGCCCTTTTTTTTTTTTTTTTTTTTTTTTTTGAGATGGAGTCTTGCTCTGTCACCTAGGCTAGAATGCAATGATGTGATCTTGGCTCACTGCAACCTCCACCTCCTGGGTTCAAGCTGTCCTCTCACCTCAGCCTCCTAAGTAGCTGGAACTACAGGTGCAGGCCACCACACCTGGCTAATTTTTAATTTTTTTGTAGAGACGATGTTTTGCCATATCATCCAGGCTGGTCTCCAACTTCTGAGTTCAAGTGATCTGCCCACTTCAGCCTCCCAAACTGTTGGGATTACAGACATGAGCCACTGCGCCAGGCCAATGCCTTCTTATAAGCCTCCTCCACTTCCTCTGTTTCTCTCCATCTGTCTCTTGTCTGGCTCTACGCCTTGCTGCAGGCACCCAGAGTACCTTCCTCTGTATTTGTGACTAGTAGATTGTTGTGGCTGCGAGAAGGGGCTCTGGAAGGAAACACACATCACTTTGAACCCCAGCTCTGCCCGTTATATGTGCTTCAGCCAGAAAAGGAGTGAACACAGGAAAGATGGAGAATACACAGGAAAGATGGAGCATGGAAATGGGCAAAATGTGTCAGTAACTTTATTGACTATTTTAAAATAAGCTTTGTTTTAATCTAAAAAAGAGGCAAAACTAAATTTAGGCAATAATTTAAAAGTTAGCTGGGGCAAGATGGAGATGGGGGGTAGTGAAAGCATGCCAGATGTTGTCCTGTTCAAAAGGAGGGAGGAGAGGAATACTAATTTTAATTTTTGTTAGGAAATGTATGTTAAAATTTTAGAGTTAAGTACTAAAGAGGTAGAATGCAATCTTGCGTTGCTCAAAGAAGCAGAGGGTAAATAAAAGGTGACCATGTAAAACAATTTAAACACAAAAGAAGGCAACAAACAAGAAATCAAAGAGAAAATATGGTAAAATTAAGCCATAATATAAAAGTAAGAATGATAAATATAACTTAATCTATTAAAATAAATGTTTGCATTAGATATTTTTAAAACTCTAGCACTATTCTTCTTAGAGGAGATACACCTGAAACAAAACCACGTAGAAAGTTTCAAAGTAAGGAAATGGAAATAAATACACCATGCATTTCTATCCAAAGAAAGCTACTATAGCTATGTTAACATCAGATAATATGGAATTTAAGGCATAAAGCAGTAATATGACTACAGAATGACACTACATAACAAAAATGAAAGAAGATAAAGCTCAAATGCATCTAACTATATAACCTTAATATCTATAACACAAAAACATATAAGACTAATTTGACAAGTTCTTAATCATAGTGGGAAATTTTAAGATACCCCTTTCAGAAACTGATAGACTAAGGTGGCAAAAAATAAGTAAGGATATAAAGATTTAACCACAAAATTAATAATCTATCAAAAAGATATAAACTAACATTGCATAGTAGAGAGTATTTGTTCATTCAATACACATAGAATAATCATAGAAATTGACTACATATGTGTTCACAGTTAAACTCTCAACAAATTACACTGAATCTGTGTTATACAGGCTATGGTCTTTAACTACAATTAAATTTAATTAGGAGCCAACTCTAAAAAGGTAGCTTAAAATACCCAAACCCATGTGTTTGGAAGCTGAAAAAATAATAGTTCATGAGTTAAAAGAGGAAATTACAATGGAAATGACAAAATATGTAGTTTTCCATATGAAATACACTGAAATTAGTACAAATAACAACTTGTAGCATTGTAGCATTGTTATTAACTCTTTTTTGGGGGAAGGAACAGAGTTTTGCTCTTGTCACCCAGGCTGGAGTGCAATGGCATGATCTCGGCTCACTGCACCCTCCACCTCCCGGGTTCAAGTGATTTTCCTGCCTTAGCCTCCCGAATAGCTGGGATTATAGGTGTGCACCACCACCCCTGGCCAATTTTTTTCATATTTTTAGTAGAGACGGGGTTTCACCATGTTAGCCAGGCTGGTCTTGAACTCCTGACGTCAGGTGATCCACCCGCCTCGGCCTCCCAAAGTGCTGCGATTATGGGCTTGAGCCACTGTACTTGGCCATGTTATTAATTCTTTGGGGAGAATTAATCCCCAAAGAACTGGAGATGACAGAACTATAAAGGCTATAAAATCAACATATTTAAAATGATTCAAGGACAAAATAAGGAAAAGAAACTTTAACCTGAGAAAAAGATCCTGTGAAAAAAAGATCAGATTTTTTTTTAAGAACCAAATAGAATCACTAGAAATTATTGATGGTTTGGATCACTTAGCCATTGAATTCGAAACTTTTAGAGTCACATATATATGTTTACATTGCTGAGGTAACCAATAGAATACATATTAAAATTCTGAACCAGAAGATAAGCAAATGTCAACCACTTTAATGAAATTAAAATGCTAATATTTGTAAAGCAAAAAGAAAAATTACGTTAATGGGGCTAGGCTTTTACGTTTTTTCTGTGAATCCTGGATGAAAAATCCTAACACTGTACCAGAAGGTCAGATATTCACCCGATAGGGTTTGTATCTGAACATAATCAAGTGTTTTATCCTTTGCCACCAAGAAATCTCAACAAGTAAAGACATAGCTTCTAACAGCCTTCATATCAGACTTTTAAACTGGAGTCTTCATTCTTCAGATATGATTTGTCTCCCATATAGAATATAAACAGATCACAGCCTGCTTTTGTTTTTAGTTCATCCATTCTTTCAGAAGATAGAATATGATAAAGTTTGTAGTCGCTTCATGAAAGTGTATTTCCTTCTTTAATCCCAGAAAAAAAAAATACACACGTATGTACACATAGCCACATGAACACATACATCTATAGAGACAGACTGCAGCAGGAGAGTATCAAGCTTCACTATTTTTGCAGATAGGTCAGCTGGGAATATCAACTTCCTTAGAGTACTCAGCTGCTTACTTTAAAGCAGTGATTAATAAGAATGAACAAGTTCAACAAAATGTCAGTGATAAATATAAGCACTCTTCATATCTGGCCTCAGCAAGTGCTACAGTTGAGTAATGTAAAACTTTCAACAAAATGGGAAAAAAAATCCAATTTAACTTAATTAAGCTTAAGTGAAATTTTACCTTAATTTTGTTTCAAATAAAACATTCTTTTATAGATATTTTCCTCTTTATTAGAACTTCGTTAGAATTTTTACAAAGAAATAACAACTGCTTATAGCCACTTATCCATTAGCCCCTTTGTTCCTTATTAAAGAAGTTAAGATGGGGCAATTTTTTAAATATATATAATAAGGACATTCAGTTGCAAGGTCTGAGATTTTTGGACTAGATCCCAAATCTGCCTCCTGCATGGGCCTCTTTTCACATCCTGGTTCAAGGAGCTACAACCTAACCGTGCTTCTCTTAAGCACACAAATTCTTGGAAGAGCTCTCTTTGTTCCTGTTGTCTCTTCACCTGCTCACTCTTTATCCTCAGGCAGTTTGGTTTTCTGTCCTCATTCCTTTACTAAACCAGCTTCTTCAGAGTCACCAGTACTCTCCTAATCATCAGTCTTGGTCCTCAAATTCATCTCTAGAAATTTGATTTTACTTACCACTGCTTTTGTCTTGAAACTGTCTCCACCTTTGCCCTTCTCCAGTTTGTTTTCTTGTTTACATATTATATTTACAAATAAGCATGTTAGGTCGGGCGCCATGGCTCACGCCTGTAATCCCAGCACTTTGGGAGGCCGAGGCGGGTGGATCATGAGGTCAGGAGATCGAGACCATCCTGGCTAACACGGTGAAACCCTGTCTCTACTAAAAATACAAAAAATGAGCTGGGCGTGGTGGCGGGTGCCTGTAGTCCCAGCTACTCGGGAGGCTGAGGCAGGAGAATGGCGTGAACCCAGGAGGCGGAGCTTGTAGTGATACGAGATCGCGCCACTGCACTCCAGCCTGGGTGACAGA
Source organism: Pongo abelii (assembly GCF_028885655.2). Lineage (NCBI taxonomy): Eukaryota > Metazoa > Chordata > Mammalia > Primates > Hominidae > Pongo > Pongo abelii. Next base: position 58,456,463 of record NC_071991.2, read on the forward strand.
GCGAGACTCTGTCTAAAAACAAAAAAAACAAAAAAAACACATAAGCATCTTAGCACTGTATTACATTTCCACATTTCCTGTTGCTTTTTACTGATTGTTTCAAATTATTTGTTTTCCAGTCTATCCTGTCCTAATACTGAAGCTTTTTGTTTTTATCTTGTCTTACCTTCTCCTCATATCATCTTATTATTATTCACTTAATTAACTCATCCAGCAAATATTTATTGAAAGCCCATTACATGTCAGATTCTGTTCTAGGTGCTGGGGGTTTAGGCATGAAAAAGGCAGAACTAGTCCTATTAAGATAGTTACAGATTGTAGTAGGTGATACAAGATAAAAGGATAATGTGAGAGGGAGTAAATGAGGTGTATTCTATGGTTAAAGAAGAGATGACATTTAAACTGAAGCCTTTTGGTTAAAACCGGTAAATGCAAAAAGCCAAACGAAGCACTTTCCAGACACGGTGAACACCAAATTCAAAGGCTTTGAGCATGGACAATCCTGGGGTGTTCAAGAACCAGAAAGGAGGGCCATATGTAGCCAGTCAGAGAGGTTAAAATGAGATTGGAGAGAAAGGCAACAGCCAGGTTAAGCAGGGCCTTCCTAGGACAGAATCAAAGCCCCACGTGCATAAATGACACTTGAAAAATGTGTCCTGAATTACTTTAGTGAGGCTGACATGTATAATTATATAAGATTGCCCACACAAATCAGATACTGTTTATGAGATGAACAATTTGGATTGGAAAAGACCTTTTTCTCTTTACTCCTTCTCCCTGGACAACTTTATACCTTCCACATCACTACACAGAGGTACATATGGTCAGAGCAAAGTAAAACATCTTCACTGGGTAGCTAGCTCATCAAAAGAATGTAGAAGATATGATGATAATTATAATAATAATGGTTAACACTTAGCATATGCCAGGTACTTTCCTAAATATTATTTAATAAGCATAAGTGGTTGATGGTATAGGTATTATTACTATCTCTGTTTTACAGACAAGGAAACTAAGGCACAGAAAGATTCAGTAACTTGTTTAGAGTCACAAGCTAGGAGATAGCAGAGTTGGGATTTGAACCTAGGCATTCTGACTCTGGAGGTTAAGCTCTTAGCCAATAACTGTACTGTCTCTCAACAAAAATATGTGAAGAATTGCCTTGTCCTTAGTTATCAGGTAAGCATTTACTGCACACATATAAAAAAGACACCAGAAGAGATAACGTACAAACCAAATCTCATCTTCACAAATGTTCTCTCCTCTGAGCTCTGGCTTTATTTCAAATAATTTTTGGCCATCATATCAAACTTGTATTTAAGATCAAATTACAGGTTGAATATTCCTAATTTGAAATCTGAAATGTTCCAAAATCTGAAACTTTTTGACACTCAAAGGAAATGCTCATTGGAGTATTTCAGAGTTCAGATTTTCAGATTAGGTATGCTCAACCAGTATAATGCAAGTGTTCCAAAATTCAAAAAAATCTGAAATTTGAAACGCTTCTAGTCCCAAGCATTTCAGATGAGGAATATTCAACCTATACTGCTCTACCTCCTTTCTTTTCTATTTCTACTAACGGTATCAATTGTTACTCAAGTTTAAAAAAGAACCCTCAAACCCATCATTGACTTCTTTCTTGGTCTCCCCACCTCTCCTAATTTGGTCAGTTGCCAGTTACTCCTGATTCTGCCACTAAAACATCATCCATCCCTGGCTCTGTATTCACTCAGGCTTTAATAATTTCTCACCTGGATCATTACAAAAGCTCCAAAGTAGTCTCCCCACTTCCTGTGTGTGTATCTCTTTTTCTAACCAGCCTGATAGCCTATTCTACGTGATGCCAACAGATTGATTTCCTAAAATATAACATGGTCAAATTAATCCCTTGCTCATTAACCTTTATGAGTTCCCAACCTCTAGTAAACCAAGTTCAAACTCACTGGCCAGGCCCTGAGCCATGGTCCCACACAAATCCACCTTTCCAATCCCATTTCTGCTGCTCAGACTTATGCTCCAGACAGACTGAACTCTTCACTAACCCTTAGCCCTTCCCTGGACTGCCTTCATCAACTGTGTAGCTCTAGATACCTTAAACAAAATCAATATATTGAGTTAATTAATTCAGTGACAAAAATCCAGTCAAATAGCACACAGATCAAACTTTAGTTGATGTGGCTTTTCATTTTTTTGTCCACAAAGTCTCTGATGAGCTCTACCATATTTTCTAACATATCTCACTATCTGCAAGATATAGGGTGGGTACTCAGATGATCAATAAATAGCCCCTGTTCTCAAATATACCATAATTTAATAAGAGGAACAGATATATGAAATCTAACTATAGAAAAAAAATTAAAAAACATATGCTCTCACCAATTCCAAAGCCTAGTATGTATTACTATATATCTTGGCCATTATTTCCTCTGTCCACACCTTTGTAGAACCTTTATAGTCACTGCATCAGAAACAATGAAAATACCCTTGTTGATTCTATATATTTATTACACCATTATATAGCATTGGTATAAATGTATTTTCGTTAAGTCCACTCAGGTGGAACCTTCGCGGTCATTCCACTAGAAACAAAATACCCTTGAAATTCTCTATATTTATTGGGCATAATACAGTATTTTTATAAGTATAGGGTGAGTTAATAAACACAGTATAGTATCATGGTATAATAGTAAATACAGTATTATAATATCATTATCCTCCAGCATTCTGGAAGTTAACACATATTCAGAACATCTCATCTGATGCTGAGACAACGTATATAAAAGAATTCAAAACCTCCTTTATAAACCGGTTAATAATTTTTCATTTAGCGGGGAAAATGTTTTCAAGAAAAAAAGACTTCAGAAGTTTCTTAAGTGCTATCTTTCTGCTGCTCCAAAATGTTGAATGGCTCACCACAGACCATAGGATAAAATGCGTATTTCTTACCTTGGCATTCAAAGGTCTTCCACAGTCTTACTGAAATCTCACATTCTAGCCTAATCACTGTTATAATGCAACACTTCTCCAATTTTAACAAGCTGACTTGCTCTTTATTTTCCCTACACATATCCCATACATTTCCAACCTTACATTTTTGTTCTTACACTTCTGTCTTTATAGAATGCTGTCCCCTTTGTTCAGTTTCTAACCATATCCTCCCTATTCTCTAGGCCCAGATCAAATCCCGTCTCCCCAAAAGAGCCATCCCAGCATGAAGTGACCTCTGCTTCTCTGAGCGTCTCTAAACTTTTCTAACACCATTCATTTGAATATTAATTACAACTTTGTGACATTTTAAATGTTGACATCTGCTATTTTGTAAATCTTACCACTTTTCATGTGATTATTTGGCAAACAAGCAAATGAATGGTTCGTTATAGCTTTATTATATTTGCAAACTCCTCTAGTGCAAGGATCAAACCTTATATTTCCTGGCACCCCCAGAGTGCTTAACCAACTGCCTTCCTCATAAGAATTCAATAAATAATACCTGAATAGTGCAAAGTCTTTAGTTAAAGGGGTCCATTAAGTAAATTAAGAGAAACTTTCTCTCTTTATGATGATTATTTTCCTAACATGAATTACTGCAGAATCCTAAAAGAATGATTACCAAACCGTATACTATCAGTAGTATATTGAAGCATGGCTGATCCCCCATAACTTCATTAAAATCTAACATTACTATTCCAATGGGTAGAGTCTCAAATAAACTTAGGAAATGTAATACATTGAGTGATGAAAAGCTCTTATATCATCAATCCTTTGGGCCATTAAAGATAAATCATCTACTATGAGCAACAGAACCAACTTGAGTTACCAGTTCCCTATGGCAGGCTAGTCATCTCGAGCAAGACATTTCCCAGGAAATGACATTCTCCTTTGCTTCTACTCATTCATTAACACAGGTAAAACAGATCTAAAGAGCACAGGATCATATTAACACAGGTAAAATAGATCTAAAGAGCACAGGATCATAGTTAGGATTTTTAAAACCTGCCTTCTATAAGGACTTAATGTGACTAGTAAGCAAATGGTACATTTTATATTTAAAAGTAAACTCAGATATGGAAATCTGCACAAGCAACTTAAAGGATGGTGAAACAAGGTTTAAGAATCAATGATTAGATAAGTCCTTGGGGAAAATGTTTAAACATTGTCTTTTAGGCAATTACTTTGATTCAGTGGGAAGAGAGGAATCATTGGAGGGCCTCAAAAAGAGGAAGGCTGAGGTTAAGATTCAGGCTGCTCACTCCTAGTACTAGCTCTGACATACTTTAAGCCTTTTGTTTCCCTTTTCCACTCCACACCCTTTGCTTCTGTTAAGCTAGTTCCTTTTCTCAGCCCACTGCTTATGAGTCCTGCTCCCAATTTCACATTGCCTATTACACTCTCTCATACACCAGATAGCCTCATTTCACTTCTGTTAGCAGCCTGTGTTTTCTTTCAGAAACTACCCTACATCTCAGTTCTTCCTGGAAACCTAGCCTGATAAGATGAAGGTCATCTGTACCCATAAGAAAATATCCCAGCTCCCTATATTTTATACTTATGATATAAGTATAAAAGACAGTAACCCCAACACATGTGGATATACATGTCTAGACACTTTATGTGAATTTGAGCTTAGGTTTTTATTTTATACTTTCTAAGAGCTCAGCATTAATTTAAAAGTATTCTGCAGAGATCATCTAATATTCTAATAAATCAACTGAAAAGGAATACTAAAGAAAATGAAACATGAAATGAGAAAAGCAAAAAGAAAACACCCAATTTTTATGTAAGCAATTCAATTATTCACACAACAAATATTTATTAGGCAGCTATTACATGTCAGGCACTGTGCTAGACACTGGAGATACAGTGTTGACCAATATGACTCAGAATTTATTAATTAGAAATAAATATAACAAATGATAAGAAATGGTTATGAAAAGGGGCCAGAGAGAGACTGATAAAGAACAAAGATCCAAGCCAAGTCTATGGCAGTAAATGAGATACCTAAAAGGGCTTGTCTGTTCAGTGCTACTCATACCCAATGAGAAATATGTGGTTCTGAACACCACCTATAGAACATTCTGAAGATGAAAGTAAAAGGATTAAGGTTGGGGAGTTTACTAAATGGAGATCCTTTTGAAAAATGTTTAGGTGGGGTAACTATTGGTATATACGGAAGAGACCAGATTATAGCATATTCAATGTTATAGGGAAACAGGGAAGTTCATATTCATGAAGAGATTTAAGAAAGAGTTAATAAGAAAAAGACTTTGAAAAACACCCCCCAAATCCCTTCAACATTTAAACCCATTTTTTTTGCCCCTACAATAATAAAAAAAGACTTTCCAAAGGAAGTGGTGGAAGAAACCCCATTGCTCAAGACATTAAAAACCAGATGGTCCAAAGCCCCAGCAAACATTCACGTGAGATCAATCCTTCACCCAGTGAAAGCAAAGAGATGGGACCAGTGTAATAATGTGTTTTGAATCTCTAGCTTAGAAATGCTATGAAAATAACAATTCACATTGCCTTGGATTTTTCCTTAATTTCTTAGCTCTTCTCTGTGCTCCTTCAGCTTTCAGTGTTGACTTCTATTAGAGCTGGCCACACAGGAATTTGCCTGTTTACTTGGAAGTCTCTTCTGCTAGGTCCATGTATTGTGAGCTTATCAGGTTTTCTCCCTACCTCTGTGAGAGTGCCTTATGCCCTGAGTTCTGGAAGTGTTTTTCCTTAAGTGCTTCTCCTAAGGATGGTTTTATGTTTGCTTCTGCTAGAACCCCAGGGGTTTTGAAATTTTTATGTTAAATTTCTTGGCTTGGGAATACCATGCTTGAGGATGGTATAAACTTGGATCTCACATTGGACAGGCTTGGGGGTTTGATTTCTCACAGGAAGACCCATGACCCCCAGCCCTGGAAAAACAGAAAGCTTCCTTGTTTCTTCCCTGGACTGTTGGGGGTCTCATTTGTATCTCTCTGCTTCTCACAGGCCCAAAGCCTTGTCTCCTGTGTCCATGAAGATGTTAAAACTCCAGCCTCAACCCCACCATGCAAATGATCAGTATGTTGCTTTGAGCAAGTGGGGAAGGACAGGTCTGTTTCAGCTTGGTTGACCATATTGCTAGAGTTTGAATTCCTAAGCCATAAGTAATGAATTAGCACTACAGTGAAGACTTAATTATAAGTGCTTGATTTAGAAACTTTATTTCAAGTCAAACAAAATTTTGTGTATGTGCTATAGGCAAGGTTCTGTGCTAGGTGTCTAATATCCTGTCTCCTATGTACTAAGGGGCTTTATAATTATAATATTACTTCTTTTTTTTTTTCTGAAATGGTATCTCACTCTGTCACCCAGGCTGGAGTGCAGTGGTGTGATCTTGGCTCACTGCAGCCTCGACTTCCTGGGCTCAAGCAGTCCTCCCACCTAAGCCTACGGAATAGCTGGGACTACAGGTGTGCGCCACCATGCCCAGCTAAGTTTTGTATTTTTAGTGGAGACAAGATTTCACTATGTTGCCCAGGCTGGTCTCAAACTCCTGGGCTCAAGCAATCCACCTGCCTTGGCCTCTCAAAGTGCTAAGATTACAGGTATGACCCACTGTGCCTGGCTTTAATTACTTCTTGACAAGAAGAAATTTGTGTTAAATTTATGAAGGAAGAGATTTTAAATGGCCGCTGAATTTATGAAGCAAATTATCCCAATTAGCTGCTTAATGCTATTTAGGATAAAAATTACATTTGTATATACAAAGAATTACTCAAAAATTAAATCAAATAGAGATCCATCCAGACCCAAATGTACACTTTGGTTTTATAAGCTAAGACTAATACATATTTGCATTTGAAATCATGTTAAATTAGGTTAATGTGGTTACTTTGGAATATATCTTTAAAATGGGGCTGGCATTTCAATCAGCTGAAGTCCTTCTAATTTAAATAACCTATTTTATTCTGTATGCTGATCAATCATTTTCTTTCCTAGAAAGTCAAACCAGTTTTTGCACTATTCATTTGTAAAACTTACATGACATAAACATTATGTGACAGAAGTTGTTTGTTATTAAGAGAGAGAATATCATCTCAAAGAAACTTGGCATCTGGAAATAGGAAAAATCACACGAAGTAATTTTATTTGTATCATGGCTTTTTCACTGTTTGCTACATTTGTGACAGCTGATTTTATATTAAATATTAACAATATTCTGTTTATACTTGAATCTGCTGCAGTGGGATATAGATTTTACTTAGAATATTCCTGGTTGGAAAGAAGACTGTTCAGTTAAATGAGACACATCAGGGCTAGTTATTAAAAAAACAGATATTATATAACTAAGAAAATAAAGCTACCACTTTGATGTCAAAATTTGGTGCCAAAAGTTTGAAGTTTTACTTTACCCTTGACTCTTATAAAATTATTGTTTTGGGAGGTCAAAATTAGGAAAATATTGGCAATTTCATTTTATTCAAACTAATAAGAACACTTGTTAGCTATGGGTACGTGTGTTAGAAAGTCATGGATATTAATATAAATAGTATGATTATAATGAATGAGTTATGGAGACAGTTAATCTATTTGTTAGAAAGAGTTATTGTTGGACTTTGGGCATAGGTAACCAAATAGGGTTATATTTCTCACTTTTAATAATACTTATACAATAAAAAACTGATATATTTTGAGTTTCTAGCAGCAGTATGTCTTATTTGTTAATTTTAAAATAATTTTGGCAACATCTACTTTAAAAAAAGCGTAACTGAATTGTGTTGAATCTTTTGTTTTGTGAAGTGTGTATGTACGTCCCTATGATTTGTTTTGTTTTGATTTTAACTTTTCAATGTATGAAAATACCCATGAGACAGGCTCCTGCTAAATTTTTGGCCACTTTGTCATCAGAGCTATGAGTGTACGTTGTCAGTTATTTAAACATTGTTGAATCCACTGTGGGCTGGCAAGCAGCATCTGGGAGCCAGACTTTTCCTGTGGACACATGCCAAGTAGTGTATTGTATTTCCTCACTAAATTGAACTATACTGAGATAATTTTTCTACTTGAGTTTTTTTAATCCAGAAATTATTTTCCAAAGCTAAGTAAAGGGTCATATGATAAAGTTGTTTATAATAAAACCATCTGAATTCTTTAATCACTGGTTGATAACTACTTTTATTTAGCTAGAACAGGTGTAAATAAGTCATGCAGTTAAACTACATTCTGATAGTTAACATTATGCTCTTAAGTAGACTGTTCAGGAAAGTTCATATGTCATTTTGTGTATTCTCTTTAAATCAATGATTTACTCTAAGCAAGGACAATAAACATTGAATGATCCCTTAATTAAGTACTGTGGTTGGGCTTGCCATTAAATTTACATGTTTGATTGCATTATTTAATTAGATGGAAATAAAATCCCAAATTGCATTTTAATGTACATAATTATAGCATAACATTTGTTTTAACTAAAAGTGCTAGGAAAAGTTTATAAAATCTCATATTTAACTTTAAAAAAATATCAATTGTTATTTGGGGATGAGAAAACAAGAAAGTTTCGTCATACTGGAAAATAGGCTAGAGGTTAGTTTTGGAGCACTGGCACTGCCTAGACCCTAGGCCCCTAAGGTGGCAGGGATTTGTCTTCCCAGAGTGGATAAATTTACTTCATCTGCTACCCTGGGACACTGTGGGTGAGACCTTAAAAAAAGTAAGATCTGGTTTGCCTGCCATGTACATTAAAAATATTCTGGCTCTTTTACATAAGAGCAGACATTTTGTTGATGTTGGCTTTTTTTCTGGAATCCAAGTAAGAGAAACTTTGTAAATGAGAGTTCAACCTATCCCTTTAGGGGGCCAAAACTGAGCAAGTGTGTTGGTTTTTGAGCTCAAATTTTTATCCTTATGTACTTTGAAGGACAACAAATGCTATTTTGCAAGAATGAGCATCAAGACCTCCATCAGATGAGTTTTATATGCCTAACCTCACCTTCTTCCCCCTGCAGGTTCTACCTTGCTTCTTTTGGCAGCCCCTTTCTACAGAAATATCCTAGTTCTAGCACATCTTTTCTCTTCAGCCATTATAACATATTTTATCATAAATTAGTCTGTATGTCAAGAAGATATCTCTTACATTAGAATTGAAAACTTCTTAAAAACAATTCTGAAAGTCTGTGCACAGCCACTCATAGGTACGTGGAAATTCATATTTTGAGAGTGCCATTCTTTTGTATTACAAAAAGTGCTTTAATTTGCTGTATTTTCCATGTCTTAACTGCAGTCATATCTGTTAAGAAACTATAGCTATCTTATTCAGGATTAATCAGTCTTCTTAGGCCCCTGGCTAGGATTGAAGCTGCTCTCAGCCCTGCTTGCTTCAGGGCTTGGCCTTACTCTGTTTTTTCATCACATTTAGTCTCTGGGAGGGAGGTGATGGGAGATGATTTTTCCATTTGCAAGCTGCCTTTCAACTGGAAGAAAAATGGAAGGGGCAAATGCCAAGTTTTTCACTTTCTGTGGCCATTACAAACATGACTTGTCTCCTGTTTTTTCAGCAGTGTACACTATTTTTCAAGGGAGCATTTTTTTTTAAACGATTGTCAGCCAAATTATTTTGTCATTGAAGAGTGTTAAAAATAAGAATATATGTCAATCTGACATCATGATATTAACTTTCTCATAAGTTGCATGTTGTGACAATAGGTTAAAATGCTGTTTAATTAATTAACAAACAGGAGCAAGTAATACATGCAAGGTTTTACACCCAAAGGGAAGAAAAACAGTAGTGCTTCAGAACCTGGGCTCTGGAGGCAGACTGCCTGGGTGTAAATCCTGACACTAATTATTATTATAACTGTGTTATGCTGAACAAGTTACTTAAATGTTTCTATGCCTTCGTTTCATTATCTGTAAAATGGTAATGATGGGTTTTGAATGAGATTTATGTATATAGTACCTAGTGGTGTTTAGTACACAGTAAACAGATTATTATAATCACTGTTACAAATCTGCTATGCAGATTTGTGTTGACCAGTTTACCTCATTTCATCCTCATAATAATTATCTAAAGCAGATTTTATAGTTCTGTTGTCCAGATGAAAAAATTGAGGTTCAGAGAGTTTAATTAACTTGTCTAAGTTTGTATAGCTAGTGAAAGAGGGTAATATAAACTTTTGGACTACAAATTATATTGCATTTATATAGTTCTGTTGTATCTTTCAAATGCATATATGGGATTAACTCCTATTTTGCTAATTCCATTATATAATTAATTTTACTTTGGTATTATTTAGTGACATATATCTCTATTTTGAAGCTTAAAACGTACTTACCTTCAAATAATGATAGAACACTGAAACCTTAGAGACCTTATGCAAAAGAAAGCCTTAGGACAACCATGTCTAATCCTTTGAATGCAGGGACTTTTTTGCTTATTTGTGGTGGTGGATATCATGAAAATTATGCATGGACTTTTTTTTTTTTTAAAGCTCATCAGGTGTTGTTAGTGTTAGTTTATCTTATGTGTGGCCCAAGACAATTCTTCTTCTTCTCGGGTGGCCCGGGGAAGCCAAAAGGTTGGACACCTGTGCCTTCGAAGATACGGCTCTGAGCCATGGTTCTCAAAGTATTGTCCTGGGACCAGCAGCATGGGCTGGAGACTTGTTAGAAATGCACCTTCTCGAGCTCAGCCAAAATATACTGAATCAGAAACTCTGTGCATGGGGCACAGCAATCTGGATTTTGAAAGCCCACCAGGTGATTCTGATGCTGCTGAAGTTTGATAACCACTGCTCAAGATAAATACCACATCGTGGTGGTATGCAGAGATGTTGATGTATCTCATAATCTCTATTCGCAAATTAGAAGTTACATCATATTGCAGAGGGGAAATGTGGTGATAGTAGAAAAATACAAGTGAGGCTATTATTTGATAATTGCCCTATAAATATTAAATATTCAACACCATGTGCTTGATCCCTTTCATTCCTTGGACTGAGGCCTTCTAAGCAGGTAGAAGCTATTACTGTAGGGCACAGCGAACTAAGCACAAAGGAGTAAGACTGAGTGTGACTCTCTCCCCATCCTCAGTTTCTTACTGACTGGGACACAGAGAACCAGAGATCAGGATGGTTAGTTTTTCTAGTATGCAGCAACTAGGAGTCTTCAAACAAGAAGAACTGACAAACTGACACTAAGAATGTAGAGAAGGGGAGAGAGAGCAATAAACAATCATTATCATCATATCTTTTTCTTTCTTGAGATACAGTTCAAACATGGCTGGGCGCAGTGGCTCGTGCCTGTAATCCCAGGACTTTGGGAAGCTGAGGCAGGTGGATTGCTTGAGCCCAAGAGTTCAAGCAGCCTGGGCAACATGGCAAAACCCTGTCTCTACAAAAAATACAAAAATTAGCCAGATGTAGTAGTGTGCGCCTGCAGTCTCAGCTACTTGGGAGGCTAAGGTGGGAGGATCACATGAGCCTGGGAGGTAGAGGTTGTAGTGAGCTGAGATCATGCCACTGCACTCCAACTTGGGTGACAGCGTGAAACCCTGCCTCAAAAAAACAAAAAACAAAAAATATAGTTCAAACATGGAAGTGGCATATTTTAAAATGAGTGAGACAGAAGGATATAGGAAATAAATAAGGAAACTGATACCGTGTCCACTTTTAATTGTGGAAAAAATTGGACAAAAGCAGATATCATCTTAGAATCCATGATAGCCACCGAAGAAAAAGCTGCCCATTAGCCACACACATTTGCTAAGACTGTAGGAAGGCAGATTTCAGAAAATTCAGGGAAAGAATAAGCAAAAATGTGTGGTATTAATGACAAACAAGTATTTTTAAATGCCATTTGAATTTTAATTGTAAATGATCTTAATGAGGAAAAAAAGAGAAGTTAAAATAATATCCTTGTTCTAGAATCTATTCAATGAATGCAAGTTTTATTTATTTATTTATTTTTGAGATGAAGTCTTGTTCTGTCGCCCAGGCCAGAGTGCAGTGGCGCAATCTCAGCTCACTACAACCTCCACCTCCTGGGTTCAAGCAATCCTCCTGCCTCAGCCTCCCAGGTTTACAGGCGCCCACTACCACGCCTGGCTAATTTTTGTATTTTTAGTAGAGATGGGGTTTCACCATATTGGTCAGGCTGGTTTCAAACTCCTGACTGCAGGTGATCCACCTGCCTTGGCCTCCCAAAGTGCTGGGATTACAGGCGTGAGCCACTGCGCCCAGCCTGAATGCAAATTTTAAAGAGGGTGTCCATCAACAATTGAAATGGCTGAATAACCAAAGAAAATATGAAAATAGCTTACATTTATAAATTATGATAAGCACAACCAAAAATGTACGACAGTTGTGTGTTTTTGTTTTCAAAACTTATTAGAGACAGTGGTTCAAACAGCTCAGTTTCTATTTGCTCCTTTTCTGTTAAGAATCATCCTCCAACTAATAAGATTGGTAAGAGCAAACAGAAGCCCAGGATTGACAAAGATTCAAATAAAATACCTAGCTAGCCAAAAACAAACCCTTTCTTTGTTCCAGGCTTGTTTAGGTAATATAAATAAGCCATTGGCGAGTCCACACCTGGAGTAAAAGTGGACAGTAGAGGAATGTTTGCAGTACCTTATGAGTGGAATAATAGAGGCCTGGACCAAGTCTGTGAGAACACAAAGGGGAGAGAGGCCAGCTGCTTCCCAGAGTGGGGATTGAGCTTTGCTTTAAAGATAAGTAGGACTTGGGTTTGTCTTCTGGCCCAGGTAAAACTGTCGTACATTACAAGAGAAATTGTAAATGAAGTCATTGAGCTGCTGTCACTGATTTTGAGGGAAACATGAAGGATGAGAAAGACTTGAGAGGTCTGGAGTCTAGCAATTGTATTATAAACTTCAAAAACAGTACAAAGTGGCTCAGGTTGGGTTCCCTGAAACAGACTCTAAGACAGTTTTATGTAGAAGGTTTATGGGTTAGTGATCTTAGGACATAACGCTGGATGAAGTGAAGAAGGCCGGACTAGGCTAGGCTGACTCTTCAGGGTTGTGCCAAATTGAGGCATAGGGGCTTGTCTTTGTATTCCTGCATTAGCTATTCATTGGCTCCAAGCCATTCTCTGGGAGGCCCTATAACCTTGAGTGAAGCAATTTCCTGCAGTTGAAGGCAATTTCTAGTGAGAGACACAGCTATGAACCAACTGCAGCATGAGTCCCAGCAGTTGGGGATGGCTCTGTTGGTTCTGAAAAGGGTATCTGGTATCCCTTTTCAGATGAATTCTGAAAATTCTAGATAGTTAGTGGGCTGTAAAGAGGACTCCAGAAACTGCTAACATAGAGTATCAAAGAGAGTCTTTTATGTTATCTAGAAGATGAAACACTAATTACTGGAACCCAGTATGAGTTCAAGGAATTGGCGGACATATAACTGGACTTCAGTAAGACATGTGGTCAGGATTCTCATGAAATCTTTATAGATATAGAGACCACCGGATAACTGACTCTACAGCTGTATCCAGAGAGTGCTAATTAATTGATTTTATGAATACCTTAGGGCTTTATTTTCAATATTATCATATCCAACCTATTCATCATTGTTTTGGATACAGGCTTGCTCTCAATAGAACAAAATCATGGGTCAAATCCAACAAGATGAAATATGATAGAATATTCCACTTGCTCCAAAAATCTAGTTGCACAAGTACAAGAAAGGAAAGACTTGGCTTCACAGAAAATGGGAAAAACGCATAGGAACTTTGGTCAGTAGCTCAATATGAGTCCACAGTTTAATGTGATTCAATCCTGAGATTGTGTGCTTTGGGAACATAAAATAATTATCAAATAATGTTCTAGGTTAGCAGGATATCATTTTTTTCATGTGGTGGATGAACAATGTTTAGATATTTAACTAAAACTACCCTAGAAAGTATAGGGTAGCCATTCTTAAACTTATTGATCTCAGGATCCCTTTACAATCTTAAAAATTATCAAGGACCCTTAAAAGCTTTTGTTTATGTTTTGAATTTTTTTCTAGAAAGCAAAGTATTTCATCTCAATGTAGATTTTTTTGGTTTGTTTTAAATTTTATTAGATTAAAAAATACTATCTAATGATAAATAGGTTGGTAAATAGTTAAATCTCAATATTTACCCTATTAGAAATTAAAACAGATCTTTAAAGAATGTTGATTTATTAATGAATTTAAAAGTCATGATGATAAACCTATTACATCTGTACATAACTTATTTTTAGGAAAAATATCTATATTTCCCCCTAAAATTAGAAGAATATGGCATTGTTTACATTTTTACAACTGTCTTGAATGTCTGTCTTGGTAGAAGACAATAGAGTTTCATATCTGCTTCTACATTGTTTATTGTGATATATTGTTTAAGTACAGTTAACTTATAAAGAAAATCCACCTCATACAGATATGTAGGAAGGAAAAGGGAGGTACTTTACTTGCAGGTAATTGTAGGTATTCTTTTTTGATATTGTAACCAGACGCAACAAGTAGTAGTTAAAAGCTGGTACAATGTGGAATCTGAAACCATACCAATGAACTTTTCATACTCTTTTACGTTAAAATTCATAGGCCTGTCTTGCACTTTGTTGAATGGATCTTTTACCCATGCTTGATTTTGTAACATTATGCTTTGGTCAGTTGGAAAATACTAGTTCATTACATTACGCAGAACCTACAAATATTGACACAACTATGACACAACCCAAGAAAAACGCACATTTCGTTTATATCACCATCCATCTCTTTGGAAAAGTCTTTAAATAGTGGGGAGCTGTCAAGCTTACAGTGGCAGATACAAGTTTCTAAAATTCTAATTTTTGCTTGAAAGCTCAAATTTTATCATTGGCAATAAATACCGTCAGTTGTTTCCCTTGAAATGACAAGATTATTTCATTTACTTTTGAGAAAATGTCTGCCAGATTCCCAAGTCTAAATAACCATAGTTTGTCAGTCATTCAAGTAAAAATGGTGTTCCATGAATAAAAAAGTGGCTAATTCAGCTCAATACTCAGATTCTTACACATCTGGTGGTGTAGCAGAAATGCTTTATACATTCTTCTGATTTTGTCACACAGAATATTAAAGTTACATACTCAAGGTTGATATTAGGTGAACATAATTATTACTGCTTCATCAAGGACATTCTTTAGTGCAACTGACTTCTTTCATTTTTTTCCTTTTATGCCAGTGCAGGGCAGTCTAAGTTGATTTATGCTAAGGTGTCAGCAGTTTTACCCATCATTGCTCTGCAACATCAGTGCAAATGTTAACATAGTGAAAAAGACACATAATGTCTTAGTATTATTATGAAAATAGCTTTGACCCCACAGACCCTCCACCCTGCAAACAGATCTTGGAAAGCACTGCTGGTATACGGGATGTGGAGCCAGTAAGTCTAATGGTGATGGTTCTTTCTATGAAACTGTGCTTTTTGTTTCTTGGGCTCTTGAAAATGAGGTTAAGATGCACTGCATATGATGAGAAAGGGTATATTTGCATAGGCAAGCAGAGGAAACAGAGCAAAAGCCTATAACAAATGAGTTCTGCATCCATATATCAGCTGTTTTTCCAGAGGTTATAGTGGGCAGTTGTAGACCCTGATAAGACAGCCACATTACAATCAAATAATCATAACATCAACCTATTTATCACTAGATAGTATTTTTTAATCTAATAAAATTTAAAGCAAGCCAAAAAAATCTAAATTGAGATGAAGTATTTTACTTTCTAAAAAAGGATTCAAAACAGTTTACAATGAAATGCATATATACATTTGGGATAAGAAATGTATGGGGACAGTGAATACATATGCATTTGGGGTATTTTATTTAAAATAAGAATTAAGAAAAACCAGTAGCTGAATAAAGGTAGCCTAGAAGAAGGTGTTAATAGTGGTTATGCTTGGATCATAGATGATTTATTTATTTATTTTGCTTATCTCTATTTTCTGACTTTCAGCAATGAGTAGATATTGCTTTTGTAACAAGAATAATAAGAAAAAGGGTTACTTTAAATGAAAAAAAAAATGAGCTGTAATTGTATCAGAAATCCAGAGCCAGATAGAGGCTATAGATACTATAAGTGAAAAATAAATGAATTCAGACTTTCCTGGACTAAAAGAATTTTAGAATTACAGAATTTGTTATAAACTTTAATAAAAAGCTAAGAATTTGGGTTGTGAAGGAGAATTTTTATCATACAGTGAATAATTCAATGGGACAAGAAGGAGCTCCATTTCATAACTTCCTAATACCTAGTACTCTTTAGGAGTAGGATCATTTTCTAACTCACAGTTGCTTCTGACCAACCGAATTTGACCTATGAAAACTTTGTTTTTAACCTGTATACGTTCCTTTTTGCCATAATTGCCTATTGCCTGTAGGTGATCAAGTGTATACAAGACTGCTCCTGAAACAAAGGAGTCCTTCTCGAGCAGCAGATAACTTTTCAGAAATGTCTGCAGTGCACAGAAGGCAGTTTCAGGGAGAAGGGTGCAGTGTGCAAGCTGTGTGCCCTCGGTCCAGTCATTCAGCACCCACAGTTTACCTCATCTTCTATGAAATGAGGAAACTGAACAAGATTCTATCTAAGGTTTCTTTCCCTTCTAAGATTTTTTTTTCCAGACTCTGTCAAATGAGATCTTTGCTTGAGTTCAAGTTTTTTCCAACATCCCAATCATGATATTAACAAATATGTCTATGTGAAAAATTATTATTTTCACATTTTCCGATTTGTGTGTGTATGGGTATTTTTTTGTTTTTGTTTTTGTTAGAGACAGGGTCTTGCTCTGTCACCCAGGCAAGAATGCAGTGGCATGATCTTTGCTCACTATAAACTCAAACTGTTAAGCGGTCCTCCTGCCTTGGCCTCCCAAAGCAGATTTGTGTTTAAATTATTAATTTTAGTGTCATAGTACAGAAATTTACTACAATCCAATGGTATTTCCTTTTGCTTTTGAAGTGTAGTGATAACCTTTTCATATTAAACCTTAGAATAATAGAATGTCAAAGGTGAAAATTAGATTTTGTGGTTGAACAACTGTTGCTTATTTTGTTGCCTTTTATATCACATTAACCTTCCTGGTTACTTAATTAATAAATTGTTGCAAAACTCCTAGTTCCTAAGGTAATAAACTTGATAGAGCATACTAATTTTTCATTTTTTCCCCTGAGAAGTCTGGTTATCTCATTGTCTTCCCCAAATCCTTCTTCAGAGTGCTATGGGGTAGACTTACTCTTCCTACTTTGAAGTACAGAGATGACACTAAGAATTAGAAGCAGTGTCCAGTTTATGTGAGTAACAGAGCTGTAACAATAGGCCTCACTTTGCCAAATTTCCATAAGAGTAAACATGACTCTATGCTATTTCACTCATCTTTATCCTTCTATTCATTCTGAAGTTTGTATAATGCTAAAAGGTACATGCTTATATCTTTTTAAAAATATGTATTTTATTGCTGTAAAATAATAGTTTATTGAATAGACAGAACAGTCCTTTAGAAGTATAATAAAATATAATAATATAAAAATCCTTCATATTACTAGTAGTTCTGGATTTATAGGCCCCTGGGGAGCTCACTTTCCCTTGCTGTCATAATTTTGAATCTTTTGCCCATACCCCTTAGATTTGACTCTAACTTTTCCAACCCTTCTTCCAGCCTTTGTGGCTTGCCACAGGTCATGGGAGAGAAGAGCGGGTGGGGTTCCATTTGTGTATATCCTCCCAGTACTTCTATCTTTTACATTTTACCACTAGGACTAGCCGGTGGTGTCCTCTGTTCCCCCATGTCACCTCTTCCATCTCCCATTCAGGGGCATCTTGTGTGCAATGCCCAAATAGTGTGTAACTTTAGGAACAGAGGAGTGTGTTAAAAGCTAGAGGTGAGGAAGGGGAATTGGGGAAGAGAAAGAGGACCATATATTTTGGGCACCCCTGGTTGCAATTGTTTCTAAATCAGCACTAAAAAGTTTGCTTAAGATGTACTTCAGATATGATGCTATGACAGTGTAGAACCTACTATTCCATGTGAAAATGTTTTCAAAGTCCACAAACAGACAGTATTTTAAGTAAAATTTTAGAAAGCAATCCACCTGTAAATTGAAGATTTTAATGAAAATAAAGGAGGAGACACTGTGGCTTAGAGTTAAGGCATATGCCTAAAGTTAAAATCCCAGCTTATGTACTAACTGGATGTATGAACCTTGCCAAGTTAAAGCTCCATAAATTCATTTTTCATATTCATAAAATGGTGATGATAAAAGTACTTATAATTACCTCATAGAATTGTTGGAGGATTTAGTTACATAATGGATATAAATGCATATAATGTGAACATTTAAGCAATAAATATTCACATTTCCTGAGAAAAATATATAATATTAAATAATACCTGGACAGGTGGAGATCTAAATCCAAACTTTATTTCAGAGCTTAACTTTTGATTCTGTGTTTTATGTTTTAAAGTACATTATAATTTAGTAAAGCTGTTTTCTGAGGATATTTAGTGAGAAAGGTGATCATTATGTAAGTGAAAGATTTTTTATATCGTCTTCCTCTTCTCCCTGAAAGAGATGATAAAATCAGTCCTCAGCCTTGATGTGAACATCGCATACCTTGAGTTGGTGCTAACAAATTTTCTTCAACCTTTTTTCAAGCAGTGTCAACTAAATGGTGCTATTTGCTTATCGCTCTTCTTTGTGGTTATTTATCCTAAAGATAAGAACATTAGTAAGTCATAAATGCCCATTTTGTAAAAACTGCATAGCTAGACAGATTTGCAATCCATATTAGGGTAATAATCCATCTGTTATGGAACTGGATCAATTTTGTAAATTAAGTAGATTAAAAGGGGGGAAAAAGGGCCATGACTTTTCCCACAGTAAGCCTTTTCTCAAATGCTAAAAAGATTTGGGAAGACTCAAACTATTTGCCATTCTTCCTCTCTTTGCTCAACTCAGAGAGAAGGCCAAATATCTATTAAAAAGAGGGGTGGGTGCAGTTTTTTTTTTTTTTTTACTTCTTCAGGGTCTGATTGCTCCTGGAAGTTTCATATTTTTGGCAGAGTTTATTGTTAAAACCTTTTGATGACTACCAGAACATTTCTACTGTTCTCACTGATCAGTTTAGTAAACGTGTGACTGTGTTTGAATTTTCTTCTGCACTTAGCTCACTTTACTGTTATTTTCATCCTGTTTGTTCAAAAAAAAAAAAAATCTCCTGATGATTCTTCTAACAATGTGTGATTGGAATAATAACTTCACATGTTGAAGAGTTTTGTGCTGCAGCTGAGAGGCATGTAAATACAAGCTGCTTATTTGCAAGAAGCTTCCAGATTTGCAATATGATTGCTATGGAAACCACATAATGAAAACCTTATAACCATCTGTGTGGTTTGATGGATTTTACTGCATAGCTGAGCTGTTTTTGTTTACTGTTATTAAAATGTTGAATGGAATATATTAACTCACAAACATTGACTATTTGAGGTATTAATTAGTATTGTACAATGACATTGTGCCTCAACACCAAAATAATACATATTTAATAATAAACCTAAATAAAAAAATATGTGAATATATATATTTCTAATATATTGTGAAGGTGATTATTGCCTAGAATTTTGGTCACTTGTTCTTACATATTTTTAAGAGCTTTATTCTATTAATAAATGAATATGTTAAGATTTATTTTTATGATTTTTTAATCCATTTGTTCATTCTATATTTATCGAACATCTCCTTTGTGCCAAGTTCTATTCAAGGTTCAGTCTGAGGTTTTTTTCCCTGCCTAAGATTCAAAAACATACACCATATTTGATTTTGTTATCTTTTATATGGAAGCTATTTGTATTGTTAGCCAAGATAAAATGAGTTGTTTAAATATTGTTAAGAAAAATTGATATATGAAATGCATAAGGCTTTGGTTTAAAAATATCACTACCAGGTTTAAAATGGAAAAAGGAAGTGTCCTTAATGAGCATCTCATCCTCTAAAATCTGCTTATTAAATGGCATCTTACATGGATTTCAATTTGGATATTTTATAGTAAACATTAATTCTTAAGTAAATACTTTTAATATCATTATTCTGATAATTTAAGAGTGCATATTTCTAAGGACAAAGCTCTCTGACACCAATGTACAATCCAGAACACATGTTACTGGCACTTAAGTTTTAATAAAGTAAAAAATTCATAGTAACAAATACTTCTAAATTCGTTGTTAACTTTGTCAAAGAGCAGAGTTTTTTCATTAAGTATTGTAATGAATTTTTATATGTTCATGCTGATTTGGGTAGTGAAATCTAAATCCCACAGTCTCTTTTTTTTTTTTTTTTTTTTGAGATGGAGCTTCACTCTTGTCGCCCAGGCTGGAGTGCAGTGGCGCGATCTCAGCTCATTGCAACCTCCGCCTCCTGGGTTCAAGCAATTCTCCTGCCTCAGTCTCCTGAGTAG
Organism: Pongo abelii; assembly: GCF_028885655.2. NCBI lineage: Eukaryota > Metazoa > Chordata > Mammalia > Primates > Hominidae > Pongo > Pongo abelii. The sequence continues at coordinate 58,476,907 of NC_071991.2, forward strand.
CTGGGATTAGAAGTGCCTGCCACCATGCCATGCTAATTTTTGTATTTTTAGTAGAGACATGGTTTCGCCATGTTGGCCAGGCTTGTCTCGAACTCCTGACCTCAGGTGATCCACCCGCCTGGGCCTCTCAAAGTGCTGGGATTACAGGCGTGACTGACCGTGCCCGGCCCACACAGTCTCTTCTTAAAAGCCACGAATAGTACTTACTGTATTGATGTGGTTATAGCTTTTGACGGAGGATGAGTGCCTTTATCCATTTTTTAATTTATTTCTTACTATTGAATTTGTGACTAAATTAAAAGGGGAGTGGGTGCTATGGAAAGAAAGTGTGAAAAGTAAGGAAAGCTTTCTCCTTCACCTTTTACAAGATTATCTGTCAATAAAATGAGTAGGTTGGAATAATGACTGTAAATGTTCCTTCTACCTTTAAAAATTTGTATGGAAACACCCTATTAACCCATTTATTAAAGCTAGCCTTTAAGGTTTGGCATAAGTGAGATAACTATTGTTAAAAAGAAAAGAGACAGGATACTTTTTAAAAGAGTGCTATACTTTTATTAGGTCTTCTATATATTTGACTGAACCATATTAAATTGTCAGTGTTAGGTTTAACAATATGAATAAAATGCCAGATATTTTCAGGTGTCCCTTATATAGGAGTTGTCATTATTTTGTTTGAATCGAGTTACAGAAATTCAAAACAGTTCTATTTGTCGTGTAAGTACAGCTACCCTCAAGCTTGGTTGAAATGCTGATTTTGATTCATCCCCATTTAACATTTTCAGGAGACTCCTAAATTTCCACCTGTAGTCCTGACTGCTCTACCATACTTTGCAGTTGCCCAGACATGTTCTCTGGGTTGCCTCACCAATACATTAAATTCCTCCTGTTGAAAACACAACTCCTTGTGTTCCCCAGTAAGATAGATTATTTTGGCTATCCTCCTTTTAGTAATAATATGTCCATTTCTCAGTTAACTAAGCTTAAAACCTTAACCATCCTTTGTTGCTCTTTTTCCCCCCTCATTCCTCCACATTCAGGCACAAAGCTTATCCATTCTGGTTCCTTTACGTCTTATAACCATCTCCTTTCCATTTCCTTTGCCCCTTCAGTTCAGGACTTCCTTCCCCTTTATCCACAGTAGTCTCTCTCCCCGCCCCTTCTTTAGGCTGTCTGAGACAATGGGATCAGATGTCCGTTCCTGAAGCATAGCTTCAGTCCTGCCCTTTCTCTGCTCAAAAAACCTTCTAAGGCTCTTATTGCCCACCAGTTAAAAGCCTGCAGTCCATAACAAGATGTTCATGGCCCCTCAACAGCTGGTCCAAACTATGAGCGTAACTCTTACCCAGCTCGTCCCCTATGTGTACCAGATTCTTTAGTCAAAATGAATATGAACGTGCCTTTTTCTTTTAAAGATCATACCTATCCCTCTGGAAATATCCTTCTTACCCTCTCGCCTTATTTAAACTCTCTCCATCCCTTGGAGCCTCCGTGGGTACTCCCTAGTTGGGGGGTTTCTCTGCTGTACTTCTTCAGTGCTTTGTGCCTCACTTGTCAGGTTTAGGCCCCTTCAGCCTATTTTCCTTTAGAGCTTGTCTTCTGTCCCATCTGTGCTGTCAGCTTCCTGTGAGCAGAGACTTCCTGTTACTTTTACCTCCTTGGTAGATCTCCTCTGTCTCACAGTTAGTTAATATCCAATGAAGATTGATTGATTGATTGAATAGTTACAATGACTGCATTTATATATTTTGCATATTTTTCTTTAAAGTTTTAGGAGTTTTCTTGAAATTATTGTTCTCTTTGAATCCAGTTTTTCTTTGGCATGCCATTTGTTTATATGTCCTGCCTTAAGTATTTCTAGGTTTGTATGTAAATCCTTAGGTGAGGAAAAATAATGTAATAAATATTTTTCTTGGTGTAAATGAATTAGTTTATTAAGTCTATTTAAAACTCTTCTCATTTAATTTTATCTTATTTCTTTGCATAATTTGGGGAAGGAATGGTATAGGTGGATGTGGAACAAATGTAAATGGAGCACTGATTATATGTAGGATAAAGAACATTGACTTTATAATCACAAACTTAAGTTCGAATGACACACTTTGGAAGTTACTTCACCTTTTTGAGTCTCTAAAAATAAACTTGTCTGTAGAATGAGGATTAAAAATTATTTGTCTATGAGATTTTAACATCCAGCATTGTATATGACACATAATAGGTCCTTGGTATAATTTTGGGGGAATTACCTCAAAGGATGAGGATCATTATAGTATCTTCCTGTGAAGATTAAGTGAGAAAACATATGAAATTATATGATAATAAATGATTTATAGGTTAACTGCATTTTTAATCACACATTTCTCCTTGCTATATGATGTTTTAGGGACCATGATTTTATATATGATACTCCTGCCACACAGTATAATGTGGTGTATCAGTATAATGCTGGGTGTTACTTTACTGGATTTAAGGGTTTTCCTGAAATTAAGGTTGTTCCAGATGAGTTTCTAAAAGTATTTAAAACAAAACATGCAGTGCATTAGTACATATCTTAAATTTTGCCAAGCCAGTTGGAAAGGTTGCTATTTGGAAGTAGCTAGTATTTTATTGGAAAGTTGGAAAGTTTGCTATTTGGAAAGTTGGAAAGTTTGCTATTTGGCAGCAGCTAGTATTTTATTTATTCAGTGTTAGATTGTTGAAAAAGGAATGTGAATCTTGAGTTGTTTTATTCTTTGAAAAATAATGTTTATGTGTTATAAACTTTTAGTTTTGCTTTTAAAATTGAGTGAGTACTGTATTGTTATCCCTGAGGAAACCCTTCAGTGTGCCATTGATGTTTATTTACAGAAGAAGAAGAGGACAGTGCTCCAGTGAAAGTGGAAGAACAAAGGAAGATGGGTCAGGATAGTGTTCATCACACCTCAGGTAATGAATTGTGTAGCTTCTTGGCAAATCTTATTTTGCTTTTGTTCACTTTCATTTTATCCATGTTCTTACTGTTCTAAAGATGTTTACACAGCTCCCCAAAGTTGGCTTGTTTGGCTTGGATATCTTATGGCTGATAAGCTGCTTAGTCCCATTTAGGATGCATGAAAACCACTTGAGAAGGATTTATAAAGTAAGCCAATTTATACAAGGTATTCCTTCCTGAATTACTTTGTAATGACTCAATTAGCTTTCATTTCTGCACAAAGGAGATTTAGTTGCATAAATTAGCTTATCATCATTGAGGAAGTGTCACTGCTAAAGGACAGTTTATAGATACAACATGCAGTTGCTGTCAAACCTATAAGAATGTAATATAGACATCTGTGTATACTTTGTGCTTGAGCAGAACAGACTTCTGCCATTCAGAGACTAACAGGGGACAACAAGTTGCCCAGGGGACTGGCAATGTAGACATCTCTGAAAAGGTCAACTTGACACAGGCTCTGACAATCGACCCACAGCTCTGTCTTCTTTGATAAAAATCAGATAAACTTAAGACCGCTAATTGATCTGCAGCCTGTTTAAATGTTGGCCATGCATATCTTCATTGCATATGATTAACACAGAAAGCAAATGAATTGGGTAAGAAATGCCAGAGTCCAGTGACAGCAGCTTAAAAATTGGAAAAGGACACTGGTGGCCTAAAAGGGTAGGAAGGATGTTCTCCTTATCCATTTCCACTTGGCACATATCCCCAAGTACTAATTATGAATGAGACTGGAAAAATAATTGCACACACTCTGTACAAAATCACATGATACGGACAACTTTTCTTACTTGTTGTTATTTCCAAATAGCAGGAGATAAACCATATCTGTAGTGCAAGCATGAGGTTAGTTTTGATAAACCAGCAATTATTTTACACGGAAAGAAGAGAAAGACTGCCTTCTTATCAGGACTTTACACCTCTTCATAGCCACATGTCAGCTGGGGCAAGGTCTGCCATATCATCTCTGTGTCTTGCAAAAAGCTAGAGTTAGGGTCACCTTCCCCTCTCTGATATGTCCATACATCACTCTTTCAAGCTGTCAAGGCCGGGTGGACAAGAAGTGTGTGTTCAGGAAGTAGCTTTCCAGAGTCCTTCCTACTGTGACATGTGGAAAGGAAACAGAGGCCTGATTCTAGACCTGGACAGGAAAGCAGAAGTAGGTTGCTACAAGAGGTTTTGGTTAGTGTTTTTTCAGAAAGGAAGCGAGAACAAAATCATTACATGTTAACACTCTAGTCCTATAAAATGCAGCTATAAAACACTGAGGCTTAGTGAAACCTTGAGGACTATGATCAATAGTAATTTAAGTATATATGTTTTGGGTTATGTATCATGAAACTTCTGCCAAAAACATGTAGTTTTCTTTTTAAGAAAATTTCAGTGCAGGTATAGAAAGTAGATACATACGGATGGTCCTTCCACAGATAAGAATATTTTGGCTTAAAGCAATTGTATTTTTCAAAAGACCTTTTAAAGTAAACATCTCCCAAATTTTTGCCTTTGAGGGTAGGAAAAAAAAATCAGTTTTCCTCAAAGGAATGCAGTAAATAGATCTAGCCTTTCATGCAATAGCTACAAAACACTACAATAATTCTTATCTTTAGTGACATGAAATTCTTTTCAAGCAACAGTTTTAATGCTTTTGCATAGAAGTGACCTTTGCTGTTCCCTAGGCTGTCAAAGATGTAACACTAGAAGTTTGTTTGCCACGCAGGGCAGTGAGTTGACAAGGGTATTACTATCTTGCTGAGCATCACATGACATGAACTTCTAACCTTACTCAAGAATGTTATATATTTTTCACATTGACTGATTTTACTAAACCCCCCCACCACAGACTTTTCTAATGTAAAGTATGTAAGCAAAAACAAAATTAATCTTGTGTTTCTTACAAGTTCCTTCATGTTCAAACTTATATATCTTGCAGATACGTGACTGAGTATATATATAAAATAAAGATTCCATTTGATTTTTTTTGAACATTATATAATACGTTTACCTTTCTAAAATAGTTTTTAAACCTTTTAACACCAAAGGAGAGATTCTCCACTATCTTATTCTCATGTTTCACCCGTGGTCACCATGTTTTTCATCTTTGCAAAGTATCTCCTCTGTCTACATGTTTCATAACAATTCTATTAGCTTTGCCCAATGAGTTCTTGTATGTTTTGAAAAGCAGGAGTAAGAACATTGTTTTAATCTTTCACAGGCTGGCTAATTAATTTTTTTCTTTCTTAGCTTTTTTAAATCATTCATGCTTCTCAGGACAAGAAACATATGTAGTTTTTTTTGTAATTTTTAAAATATAGATCATGATGTGGATAGAATAGGAAAATTAATCCATATAGTAAAGACAACTAAACATACTTAATTTGTGCTTTAAAATATATGTTTATGACATTTGCCTCATCCCATCTTTAAAAATACATATCTCAACTGGATTATTTTTCAGTGTTTAGGGGTGAACAGTGTTAACTTTTGCAAACCTGCGCTTTTGAGACTGTCTGTGCTTAATTTTTTGTGTATGTTTAGCTACACTTTAAATTTTAAAAAGTAAGCTAGAGGAGATTGCTGCTCTTTAAGGAACAAGACTGTTCCTGATTTTTGTGTCCAGATTTCATATCAAGAATTCAAACATTACTTCCCTGAGACTAAGGCTAATAAACATATACTGCCAGGGTTTTTTTTCCCCCTACTTATGATTTTTTCTGCTTTATAACTAGTATTGCATGCTGAAATAGATAGACTAGTAAATCATACATGTATGTAGCTGTGTGACATAAACAAATTATTCTTTAACAGAGCTCTCATATGGGACACAAAAATCAGGTTGGTCTTTGGGTAACATCATCATCAGATTATAGAAAGCACAGTTGAAAATGCATCTTTTTCCCGGTATTGCCAAATCACTAGCTCTGTTGCCTCTTTACAGCAGTAAGATTTAATGAAATACTCATGATGCACATCTAGGGAGAGATACATCTTGCACACGGTGGGGGTCTCTCTTCCCCTCATGTGCTCCTGTAACTCCCATTAGTGTTAATGGGAGTTTCAGCAAGCGTATCGAGGGGAAGAGAGACCCCAAAGTGATAAGGATTATGTGTTAGAAATCACCATATACTTTTCTTTTCCTTCTTTCTCTCCCCTCCCCTTTGAGAATCTATTGAATAAAAACTATTGTAAGAGAATCTGAAAAAAAGGAAGAGCAGCCTGGACAGCTGGGGAGCACAATGGGACAACATAGCTAAGCCAAAACCTCTACTCTAGTTTTTAGTCCAAGTTTTGTTTCTTCCACTTTTTTGGAGCAAGCCTAAGGCTGAGCAGCATGGGGAACACAGACTAAAGAAACCAGCCATTTAGATCCTTTTACCTCCTGGCCAGTTACTGTGGGGGAGGGCCTCGCATGTTACTGTGGGGGAAGGCCTTGCATGTGAAATGATGTCATCCTCTCTTTGCTCTAATTCCCTGACTTTTAAACTGACACTGACGGACTGCAAGGGGCACAACATTTGACCCATTTACCAGTTGATTTAATCTGACTAGAATGTTTCAACTTCTAAATCTCTATTTGTCTAAATAAGTGGTTTTTAAAGGAAATCAGTCACTTTATTATTAAGTGATTTTTTTTTCTTTTAAAAAAATTGACAATGTTTGAAGTGATCTGGCCAGCTGCAGTGCCCTCTAGTGTCCATTTTTTAGAATTTACTTAATATATGCTTTGGGGAAAAGAATGTAATGGAGTGGCCACAAGCATTGTTAGTTCTTGGTTGGATTCCCAAGCTTGTGTACATCCCTGCAGGTATGTGATGAGTGCTCAAATGCTAGTGTGGAGAAGTCAGTTAGCTACCTATCTCTCCCACTGCCTCCTGTTTTCTCTTCCTCCTTCTCTCCCCACTCCCATTGTCCCTCGTTCTCTTTTTTAATTCTTAGAAAACAAGAGACAAAATTTAATAGAGGGATTTTACTAGGTTGTATATTTTCTAGTCCATCTTATTTTCTTATAAGCGAAAAGTAGCATTCTACTTCCTAAATATTCAGACTCCATATTATTCAGATTCTTTTTTTTGGCTTTAAAATATTTCTTATATTAAAGAGAATTTTAAAATTTTCTAGTAAACTTAACACTTTGTATAAATCACAAAAAATGTGTAATAAGATGAACACCCTAATGACATGCTAATGTGACTAGTTGTGTTGGAATCACCAAAAAGCCTGCTGTTTGAGAGCCATGTAACAATACTGAGATGACAACCCTGGTCCAGCCTGTGTCTCCACAGTTATCCCCTCAGAATTCAAAGATGACATTCCAGTGATGGAAGTTGTTAGCACATATATATTCTGCCTGGCTAGGGAACACACGGACATCTTATTGATATTACGTGCATTCTTTTTGTGTTGACTCATCAAAACTCAATTATCATGAAATTAAAAACAGGAAACAGTTCTTAGTGTAACAAAAGCATCTAGTGTGTTTAACTGTGTTCTGTGTTTCAGGAGATCCACACTGTATAAGTGACAAAGCATTTATTACCCATTTATTGTGGTATTACAGAGTGGAAAGTGCTAAATAATCAATCAGTTAATGGTCTGTATGGCAGTTTGAGCACATCACATCCATTGTGCTTATGCTGTTAGAAGGATGAGCTGATGCTCCAGTGTATGTTTCATGTTTATTCAGAGCCTAATGTCCTAAACCGGGGCTGACAAAAATCTGTTGAAAAATGCAGCTTCAACACTGGCAATTTCAAAGTTGCTAAAAATTTTCAAAGATAACTTTGGCTTTGGGTACAAATGTCCCCAAAGAAAATTGCTGCAATTACTCTTTATACCGTTTCCACGTTGTTGTCTTTCATTAACCAGCTCTAGGGTTTAGTATTTTTTTTTTAATTTTGGTTCCTTAGTTTTGGTTTTATATTTGTACATTCACTCCTTTACTATTATTATTTTCATGAAGTGTCCCAAATTCTGTGAGATGGTTATTTCACAGTGTGTGTCACATCTCATGGATATTGCTCATTGTAAAGTGTGGCAGACACATCTTCAGAACATGTTGCAAGTGGGCTTAGGTTTGTTATTTAAAATAAGTGGGAAGCAACTTTTAGGTGCTGGTTTGATGACAGCATATAGCAATTACAGATTTTAGATGAAAGGCAGAAAAAGAAAAGCAGAAATTCAAAATCAGATCTTTTTGAAAGCAGTCTTAAGAGGATAGTGAGACGTAGGATTCATGTGAATGTAATAAAATATTCGTTTACTCAGGACAGAATTTTTTTAGACTATTTTGGTGATCTAGGGCATCGTTTAATTTCTATTGGTTTATTTTGAAATGAGGGGTTATTACATGAAGGCCCTAATTCATGCTTTCTCTTTCTTCTTCCTAGGGGATAAGAGCACTGATTATGCTAATTTTTACCAGGGATTGTGGGATTGTACTGGAGCTTTTTCTGATGAGTTGTCATTTAAGCGTGGTGATGTGATTTACATTCTTAGCAAGGTAAGAAGATTCCCCAAAATGACGTTTGTGAAGAGGGAATACAAAGCTCAATTTTTAATGCGTTTGGATTTACAGCGCTAGGGAAGAATGCCAATTGGAATTCTTCTAGGTCCTTGTTAACAATTGGGAGTTCACAATAATTAATTATTTTGTCAAGTGAAATGTAATCAAATTTTAAACACAATCAGATAACAGGATTCAACTTAACAGTGTGTTTACCTATCACTTCAGCGCTTGGCTGACATCCACCTACTGCCTTCTCCAGAAACAATATACTTATGTGAAAGTTAACATTGTAAGGTATTAGATTATTTATTATGTTTTTCTTTCCTCTTCCTTTTTATTCTTCTGTGTGCTTATTCTGATTTTGTCTGCCATTCACTACTGGAAACACTATGTTTATAGAACAAGTTTTTCATCTTTATGTAAATACGTTGGGTGTTCCGGCAATTTAAAAGCAATGCTTTTCTATTCAGACAGGCTGAGGTAATTTTTAAAGTTGTTTAGCATACTATATTTGTAAACAAAATGGCAAAGTATAATTCTATAAACCCATCTTCATATATATATGTATATGTGTGTGTGTATATATAAATTCTTGTGTCTGCTTCTTAAAATACTGGATTATTCAGAATCTTTTTGTCCTTAGATCTAAAAGTCAAGTTTCTTATTGTGATTATACTTTTGGTAATGTATGTGAGCTTCCTTAATTTCCCCTATCCTAATATGGGGATTTAAAAATTTCCCTCTGTCTACTTACAAGACTACTTTAGAAACAAATGATGTATGAAAACAGTTGAAATATAAGTAGAAAAATGTTAAATCATAAGTCTAGGAGGTTGATGTGGTTTCTTTCTTGATTAGAGAAATATTTTAGACTTTTCAGAGAGATAGTATGACTTGTTAGAGGCAGAAGACAATTTGGAAAGAAGGCCACATACTGAATTTTAACACTAGATGGCTGGTGCATAAAATCATAACACAGAGAATCATCGAATGTTAGAGTGATGAGTCTCAATGACGATAATCTAATTCTTGGTTTTATAGTTAAAGGAACTTGGGTCAAGAAAATGCCAGAGTCATGATTTGAGCTGTGTCTTGACTCCCAGACCAGTGCTTTTCCCTTTGTTTTCTTTCCTGTGCTCCTTCTTTCCTTCCTTCCTTCCTTTCCTTCCTTCCTTCCTTCCTTCCTTCCTTCCATCCATCCATCCATCATAAAGCACCTGCAATGTGCCAGGACCCACTCTGACAACTGTGATAAAATAAATAAAGCCAACTGTGATAATTGCAAGTTAGGGTGCCCAAAGCTAAGGCTGGTCACTTATTTCTCTCAGTCTTCTGCTCACTAGCATGGGTTTTTGTTACTGTTGTTCCCAGAAAGATGTTTTAAGTTCTTGGATGCTATAGATAGTCACGTCACAACTCTTGATTAAGCCTGTTATTGAGCATTAAATTGTCCTGAGTTAAGATAGCAGCTTTTTGGTTAATTACTTAATAAAGAAATCAAACTGATTAGTTTCAGCTCCTGTCAAGAAACTTTCTTGGAATCATTCCTAAATTTATATAGCTCACAGTCTTTTTAAAACCAATTTAGCTATAATTGTGTATAAAACTAAAACGTTGATTAGATTTCACTTGCAAGTTCAGATTATAGGAGTGAGTGGCATATAGCCATTATACTCCTTTTGTAAATATGAAATTTATAAAGCCCATGTGGATCTATTTGTAAAACCCTCTTTATGAATCAGGTTGTCTTTGTTGCTGAAAGCCTAGGTAGAGCACCGGCTTCCAGAACTGGCTATGAAACAGGCCACCATAGGCATCTGTTATTTCTGCTGTTGCCTCAGGAAATACTTTTCAGTTAACATGAAATTAAAAGTATAATCATAGCTGTGTGTCATACTTTTAGGATTCCGAAGGAGGCAGTTCCTGTTTTGTGGAGACTAATTTTATTTGTGAAGCCTGATTAGAGAACAAAGGTTAAAGGTGTTCCAGCCCATGGGAAGCACATACTTCCATCTAACATTTTTAAATGCTATTATTTGGGAGAGAGCTGATCGAAAGTACTTCCTCTGCCAGTGTTTTGCAAGGCTTGAAGTTTCACCATCATGATCATATTTATTAAGGGCCTTCTAGAGATGTGTAATTTACCTAGGATTCATTTTGGAGTTTGAAAGAAGAGCCAAGAAAGAAGACCCTGTTAGCCAGCATGTTATTACCTTTGGCTGAATAAGGTTCGGTGTTCATCGTTACTCAGCTGTGGACCTAGTGGAATGCACCTGGTAAATCTTGGTGAGGATAAAAAGGAGAAGACATTTAGCTTTCCTTGATGAGATTTGGACACATTCTGGGCTATTGATGGGTGTCTTGGCTGCGAGTAGACAGGTTGCTTTGGGTTGAGTATATGTTTGTGAAGACTTACTTCCTTACCTTCCTTCGGACAAGTTCAGCTGGGAATCTCTTGAGACTTTCTAGTAGTCTTTATTGACTTGGCCTTCCAGTTTTATTGAAACTTTGGCAAACTCAGACTGTAAGTTAATACCATAAATTCATTTAATATGTGAATAACTGCAGTTTTGAATGCTTGACATTATTACAAATTAAGTACAATTAGTATAGAAACAACTAGCATTTTTAGATGCCTCGCAATGTGTTTAATTGAGTTTCTCAGAGTTATATTAAGATTTTGTGGTGATGGGATGAAATTTTACCTTTCCATTTATTTTTTTACACCATCTAGTGGCTCAGAATGAGTGGTGCAGGTAATTGCAGCTATTGTACACAATCAAAATGGTGTCATAAATTCAACTTTAAATCCAGCTGTGGGTTATTACTTTCCTATTTCATGTCAATAAAATATTAGCATTAATCGTGAAAAACTTTGTTCATCATTCTGAATTAAATATAGAAATTGTATATATAAGGAAGAATACGTTTTAAGGATTCTAAAATAGTATTTGTAGAGATACAGGAAATGTGTACTTTGTAAAGAAATTAATGCCATGACTTGTCTATTAATAATAAATATGCCCATTTAAAAGATTTTAAAGATATGCAGCTTTCTTTTAGTAATGGACTCATTTATAATTTGAAATACCAAATTATCACTGTTTGATTTACCTTCTAGAAGTGTGTCAGTTCTGAAAATATTCTTTAAAAAGGCAACATAAAATAGTTTAAGAAAAGTTGCATACTTTCAATATAAATAAACATTTAGACAAAACAAGAAATAAAATCCAATGCATTATAATGAAGAGTGTTTTAATTTTGTTTTTTGTTTGTTTGTTTGTTTTGAGATGGAGTCTCACTCTGTCGCCCAGGCTGGAGTGCAATGGCATGATCTCGGCTCACTGCAACCCCTGCCTCCCAGGTTTAAGCGATTCTCCTGCCTCGGCCTCCCAAGTAGCTGAGAGTGTGCCACCATACCCAGCTAATTTTTGCATTTTTAGTAGAGACGGGGTTTCACTGTTCTGGTCAGGCTGGTCTCGAACTCCTGACCTCAGGTGATCTGCCCGCCTCGGCCTCCCAAAGTGCTGGGATTACAGGCATGAGCCACTGCGCCCGGCAAGTGTTTTAATTTTGTAAATGTAATAGCAGAAAAACATTTAACTAGCTTGGGGATTAGGTTGTTTTCATTTAAAAATCACTACAGAAATATAGTTTTATTTAAAAATTCAATATATTATTTTCCGTTTTGCAAGAAAGCCTTGAAGGAATGTTAGCTGTGCTCAGTCAACCTGGGGGTGATTTATTTATTTTAGGCCTCTTTTGAAAGTTATACAAATCTTAGCCTTTATTTTTTATTTTTCTTCTGGTGCAAATCAAATGTTGCAATAAAGAAAGAAGAGTAGGCAGATACTGTGCCCTTCCCGCTTCCCTTTTTAACATTTTCCAATTAGCAGCTATCATGTGACCCCTGGCTGAGATAGCCCCTCCTTCAAAGTGTCCAGCATTTTCTTAGGTTTCACCTTTGAACCTCACTAATAATAAATCTGAACACCGCCTGCCTTAAAAGGCAAGCCGGTACTTTTTGCTTTATACTTCTATTCACATAGGGTTGCTGCTGTTTTTTTATGTGTTAAAATTAAAAGCTTCGGTAGTTCAATGGAGATTTGGAAATCTCTTTTTTCTCTTAAAAAATGGATCAAATTTATAAAGACTGATGAAAGCAGAATTTGTGATTTTAATGACAGTTGCATTGTTAGTGAATTAACAATTGGTTTCAGATTCATTTGATAGGGGGAAAATCATATTTGAGATAGAAAACCTGTATTTCCTTAAGAAATTGGGTTGTTTAAAATAATGCTAAATATTTTTGTTAGTTTTCATTTCACTTTTATTACCACTAAATAAAACAGGAACATAATATTATAGCTAATAGTATTTTCCTAGAACCATGTTTGTGAAATTTTATCATTTTAATAGCAGGATCCAGATTATATAGCAATAGGTATATTCCGAGGTCCCAAATGCCTTTTTGGTTATGTTATTCTATCTTGCTTTTCTGGATTTCTATCCTCTATTAGTTTATCTTTCAATCTGTACTCATCAATAAATTGCTAACCACATTGTTATACTTACTTTTAAAGTAATAAATTATTTTAGAGATTTAATAACAGACAAGCTATACTTCAGAAAAGAGGCACAGTACTTTGATATTAAAAGAAAAATGAGAGTTAAGAATTCTGGAATATTTAGTCTAGGGCATATGCGACTAACTTTGCAGCCTTTGAGAAACTTTTTATTAAGTCAAACACAGGAAATGTAGGTGAAGACTGGTCACCAATATAAAATAAAAGGGTACTTTTTGGTGTATATTGGTTGGAGTTTCAAGCAGTACCTCCCTTTATATCTGTTTGGTTGACTTTTTCCAGTGATTGGTGAATTGTGACTGTCATTGACCATTTGCTTCTCATTGTAAGAATACATGTAAAGATTAAGTTACTATGGCTTTTTTTGGCTTCAAACCTATGTTAATAAATGAAATGAAAGTCTTGTTGAGCTTTATTGGCAGAGGGAAATAAGTTACTTTTTAGCTGTCTTAGTTTTTCATTTGTAACCATATGATCCAGCATGCCACAAATAGCATGGCCAACTGCTGCAGAGTAACCAGGATATCTGAATGTGGGACATGCATTGTTGACACTAAGCTAGCTCCAAAATGTTATATTTTATAGCCTTTTGATAAGAAGAAGTGTTTGTATTTGTGCTTGCATTTGTTTGGTCCGATGACATTTAGTTTGTATGCTGTCAGTATGGATGTATGGTCTAGGGTACAGTGGAAGCATTAACCAGGCCAGCCTCCTATTTAGTACCCATCTCCTCCTAGGAGTGAAAAGCAGTTTATGGACACAACACCATGTCAGAAAATGTTCTAGTTCTACTCATAGGACTCCTCTTGTTATCTGTTTGTGAACAACATGCTTAAGTACTTCCCTACTTTCTCTTACATAAATTAGAGGAAACATTCCAGAAAAATGTTGGCAGATGAAAGCAAAAGGTGCTTATAGGAGGCAGGCTGGCAGCTTCAGCCCTTGCAATGGCCTGACAGGTAGAGGAAAAGCCAGAAGGCAGTGTCAGAGAGGCAAGGTGAGCAGAGGTGGCAGTGAAGGGGGCTGCTTTGGAAAGGAGCCCACCTGTAAGGCCTATGTGATTTACTTCAGCATGAATAACTAAGAGTTTGGCAGCAGCAAAACAAAACCTTAAAGAAAAGCACTACGTTGATGTATTTTTTTTTAATTCTCAGTTGAACAATTCATGATTTCAGCCTTGAAAATCAGGAACTCCCTCAGTGTGTATAGCATACTTTCACTCCTTTGAGATGTCTTCTTCCTCATCCCTTTAGAACATGGAGCTAGATATTCCAGGGAAATCATTAGGCATAGAGACTGGAGATAGACTACTGATTAAGGAAAGTTTTAGAGTCGATGTTTAGTAAATTATAGATAAGTGACAGGTGTTCATCATTGAGTATTCAGCTATCAAGGAACAACCAGCATGCCAGGTGTTGCGGCTCATTCCTGTAATCCCAGCACTTTGGGAGGCCGAGGCAGGAGGATCACTTGAAGTCAGGAGTTCGAGACCAACCTGGCCAACATGGTGAAACCCCGTCTCTACTAAAAATAGAAAAATTAGCTGGGCGTGGTGGTGTGCACCTGTAGTCCCAGCTACTTGGGAAGCTGAGGCAGGAGATTCACTTGAACCCAGGAAGTAGAGGTTGCAGTGAGCTGAGATCATACCACTGCACTCCAGCCTGGGTGACAGAGCATGACTCCATCTCAAAAAAAAAAAAAAAAAAAAAGAACAACCAGTTAAAATTGTAATAAAATGTTATATTCCTCAAATACTTGTTCTCTTTGGGAGAAGATAAGATTCTCTTTGGAAGAGCAGGGTGGAGACCTGCTCATAGTAATCAGATTGCCTTATAGTGCATCCCAAAGTACTCTGTTTTTTTGTTGTTGCCATAATACTTTGCTATGCCATAATACTGCTATAGTGGGCAGGGAGTGGGGGAGGGAATGAAAAAGTGTTTATTGAGCATTTACAATGTCCTATTCTAGGTACTTAATATGCTTTCACACATATAATTAATATAATAACCCTGTGAAGTAGATGATATTATAATTTTACAGACTAGGAAACTGATGCGCAGTAAGGTTATTACGGAAATTATCTGAGGGTACGCAGCTGTTAAGTGCCTTCTCCAGGTATCAATACAGGTCTGACCTTAAAGCCTTTTCCCTTTCTACTTTGCTACGCTTAAGTGGGACTTGATTAGGACTTTAACTTTTCTTCTGTATCAGAGGTTAATCGTAATTATCACATCCCATTTCTAAACAACAGCGAACCATGTTATTGACAGTATCTTTTACGTAATTAAATCTTGTATAGATGGTCAAAATTATTTCATTTTCTAATCAACAAATATTTGGTGAACATTCATGCAAAGTACTATTTTGAGCAGGATCCAGAAGAGCCACAAACTGTTATTCAAGGAGACTGCAATTAAGTCGAAGAGAAGACCAATGCATAAAATAGATAATAGCAATAAAACACAATGTAGGGTATGAGTGTTGTAGTCCTGGAGAATCCCAGAAGAAAGGGAAGTCAGTAAATACTGGAGTAAGTAAGGAAGGAAAGATTCATAGGAAATGGAACTTGAACTGGAACTTTATGTATAAATGGAGTTTATTCATTTAACAAATATGAATGCTTATTTTCTGTGTCTATTACATATAAAACCTAGAAGAACGGCTGTGCTATGGAAAGGGGTGGATGGCCGTATTGATGAAAGGGGAGCATAGAGCCAATAGGCATCAGTCATTCAGGATCACTTCTTTTTTTTCTTTTGAGACAGAGTCTTGCTCTGTCACCCAGGCTGGGGTGCAGTGATGCAATCTCAGCTCACTGCAACCTCTGCCTCCCGGGTTCAAGCATTTCTCCTGCCTCAGCCTCCCAAGTAGCTGGGATTACAGGCTCCTGCCACCATGCCCGGCTACTTTTTGTATTTTTAGTAGACATGGGGTTTCATCATGTTGGCCAGGCTGGTCTTGAACTCCTGACTTCAGGTGATCCTCCCGCCTCAGCCTCCCAAAGTGCTGGGATTACAGGCATGACCCATCACGCCTGGCCAGAATCACTTCTCTTTCCTTACCTTGGAGAATGGTAGGCAGCCAGAGAAACCCTATGAGAAACCAAATCAACTTGATGTTTCCAAGCTAGTTTTTCTATAGCAGCTTACACCACTTTTCCCTTATCTTCGCCTGTACCTTGTGTGTTAACCACACTCTCAACTACTTACTCTTCCCTGAACACAGCACATTCTTTTATCTCTGCAGGCCTTCACGCCTGCCATGTATTGCTCCTTTCATTATTCCTTCTGGAGTCTCAGCCCAGCTGTCACTTTCTATGTAAAGCCTCTCAGATCCTGCTGTAGGATTAGTTGCTTCTCTTTTTACAAACTTTTTCCCTCTCTTACCTAACATTCAATATAATGATTACCTGTTTCTCTGGCTTTCTGTCTAAACTTTGAACTTCTTGAGGTAGACACTGTGTCTTAAGTATTTTTGTATCCCAGTATGTTAACAGTATGGCAGATAGATGTTTACTATGCTTTTACCAAAATACAGTTAACAACAGGAAATAATCCTGACTTCTTAAAAGAACTTAGAATGATAGGATCATAGAGTGAGGGGGACCTTAGTGCTAGCCCTTCACTTTATAGGTAAAGAAATCGAGGCTCAACATAATAGGGGAAAAAGAAAGAAAAGCCCAAAGGAAAAATGGACCACTCCTATAGAGACCTCAAAAGACAGTGGTGTTTCTGCGGTTATACCTCCACCTTGGCAGCCAAACCAAAAAAGGGAGAGATGGGAGCTAGTAATTTCTTTTCATCATACAGGAAGGATCTTGGCTTTTCCCAGCACTGGCTACTTAAATATTCTTACATGAATTTCTAGAATCTGCCCTGAATATCTGGCCTCAACAACTTTATATAAATAAGTGCATAAGTGGCAGGTATTGGCCTCAACAAAAACTTTTCATAGTAAATATAATAAAAGATTTTATAAAGGGAATTCTGTGAGGGTCCAAATGTATAATAATTAGACTTATTGATATATATTAAGTACCTAAGTGCACTATTGTAGAGTCTCAATGAAGAATATAAATATAAACAAAAAAATCATCCCTAAAGAAACTTTGGGATCGCCCAAAGTCACAAATCTAGTTAGCAACAGAGCTAGGATGAGACTCTGTATCTTCTGAGAAGATAAGAAGGAGCTGAAAAAACCAGGAGATTTTCCATTCTACCTGTCATACTCTTTTTTGCCTTTGCAAAATTCTGTCTTAACTTCTTTCAGTGCTTACAAGTAAGTTAAACTGAATTCATTTTTTCCAAGAACTGGAATTAGTTGGTCCCTGTTCCTTTCTGCACATGGGATTTAAGCTTTTTAGACAAGGCACATCCCATGTAGTGCATTTGAAAACACAGTGGCAACAGCCTGCCACAGGTGGGAACAGCATGCTCCTTCAGATCGCCCACTCAGCTACATGTGAATGCTTCAGAACAAATGCTTGGTTCGTCACTACTACAATTCTTTAACTATGCCTAATATACACAAAAGAAAATATATTACTATTGGAAATTACATTTCTTAAGAAAATATTTAGGATAGTCAACTGGTGTATCATCCAAAATGAAGACTTAGTCTATTTAATCATCTAGTACCTATTTATGGAACATCTTTTATATCTCCTGCAGTGGGAGGCATACAGATTAAGTGTAAGTCCTTCCTCTGATCTTAATGAGTTTGTACTTTATTTTAGTTGAAGGAATAAAACTAATGTACATAAAATCTACTGAGGAATAAATGCTTAGCTTGAAATGAGAGGTATAAAATAGCTAATTCAGAGAAAAATTCGTGACAACTGAGTCAGGTCTTAGTCATTGGATAGGATTTGGCTGAGGTAGAGGAGATGTCTCTGGGAAGGGAGCACTACATACAGAGGTAGAATGAGTGTAGTGCAGAAGGTTGTACTGTGCCAGCAACAACAGTGACAGGAAAAGGTTGCCAGCAGGGTGGGAACAAGCTAAAGTCTATAGTTAATGCAGTGGAGAGTTAGTATAAGTTCTTGAGCAGCAGGGTAAACTGATGAAAAGAGTTCCTGGGAAGAATAGAGAGGCACCACTGATAATGCAGTAATCCAGGGCAAGGTGATGAAGGCCTGCATTAGTGGTGCCAGTGAGCATAAAGTGGAATGGGTGGACCTGAGAACAGTTAATAGCGTCATGTAGGTAAAATACCATACACTGAATACGAAAGTCACTCTCTACTGAGCATGACATGATCTTCTTTGCCTAGCATTATCTGCGAATCATCAGTCTGAATGTCAGGTTTTACTCTATGGTATTGTAACTGTCGACTTTGTAGAAATTGGAATTAACTATAGCATGACTCAGGTATATAAACTAAAATTTGTTATGAGAATTAAATTCTTACTGTCAGCTTCCTTGTCTTTGTCTCTCTTGCTTTAAAAATGGAGTATACAGTGCCAGGAGGAAAAACAGTAATTCTTTGAATTAAAAGAACTCAAAGTCACACCTGCAAAGTAAATTACAAAGTAATGAGATTGATCTCCGTGCACCACTGGGGAACTTAGTGTCTTCAATCAGGTTCCTGAATGGTGGTGCTCAAACATCATGGAGTTCCTTAGAGATTGTGTCAGTTTCCTCATTTAACAGGTTAGGAATCTAAGATTCAAGTAGTTAATGTGTAGATAGTAATAGTAAAACACCGAGGTTGTACAGTTCCTGTTGTGCATTTTAAAGATAACCTTTTGAAACGATGGATGTATGAGAAATGAGAGGATTCTTACAAAGTTTCTAATCAGAGTTAATAAAAAAGAGACTAAAGAGGTAGCCTTGATGAAAGCATTTATACACTTTAAATAGGTATCTAGTTTTCATAGTATTACAGTGTTTATGAATAAAGATATCACAATGCAGAATACTTGGAAAACAACAGTCAAGTCCATTGGTTCTTAAACTTGCTGTATTTTATGTTTTGTGAATAAAATTACTTTCAATTTCACAAAAGGCTGGTGTGTTTTGAAGCACAGATATATGTTTGGAAAAGGACACAAAATTTTTTTTAACATTGCAAACACCTGTTGCTTTCAAACACATCGGTAACTAATTTCTGAAAGGGTTAGTACATTATTAAATCTTTTAATGTTTCAGGTTTCTGTTAAGTCAGCATTCTTTTACCATATCATTGGCAGAAAGCGGATTAACATACTCAATAAATGACAGTCTTGGTGCTGAAAAAGATTTAAGTAAATGTTGGGGCCTTATTTAAGTGTAAAATAATATTCCAGCAGAGAAAGAAGATTTAGTTAATGAGTAAATATTACTATTATGTTGGATAAAGTCTCTGTTTCACTTTATCATAACTAGTCCTTTTTCCTGCCTTCTTACCTAGTCACTCTTACTGCTCAATAAATATTAATTGGGGACTAAAATTTCAACTACAAAATAAAACAAATAAAATGATTATAATGGTATGAAAATTGAAAACATGGGAGTTAGATCACAAGCATTCACTACTGCCTTACTACTATTTTCTCGGATTACTGGGCAAGTTTGGCTTTTTTTTGCTTCTTTGATTGCCACACTACATTTTGCCTTGAAGCCATCCATTTTGCAGATATTGAATTTCTTTTGAGTACTATTTTTATACAATAAGCATCACTACACCTCTGGATCTTGATAGCATTACTGCGGAAAGAGAAAGCAGCTTTGTGTTAGTAATTACCTAACATTGTCAGAAGCTGACTGCAGGCCTCTTTCTAGTGATAACAGAATAACCGCATAATGTAGCTTTATAGCACATGATTAATAGAAAATAATTACACGTCCTACAAAGGGATGCAATATTTCTTATAAATTGACTAGAATGGTTTCCTGTAGATTAAAGGACTCTTCATTATTCTATCAGTCCTCCTGAAGTACAGTCACTTGCCTATGTTAGCATTTCAGTTGATGTTAAGAGCTGAATAAGTGAAGGATACCAGATGGCAGACCTCCTTGTACCTGAGACCTTGTGTTCCATAAAGATTACATGATGCTTCCTAACATTTCAAAGATTTAGACAACAGCCTGGTATGGATTGTCTATTTTTTGTTTGCTAAGAAGATAAAGTTTGAGAGTTTTCCTTTTTGTTTTTTAAATGATCCACCTGTGACTTTATAGAACAATACTATAATTAGTTTGTGGACTGCAAAACAACATTGTATCGGTTGCATTATTTTCCACTGTAAGTAATATATCATTCATAATCACATTTGTTTGGGGGTGGAAAAGAGGAAAGGCATAGACAGGCAGATTTTCTTTTTCAGAAGGAAACCTTGTACGATATTGAATGTTCAGGCCAAAGTTTAGAATACTGTACTCCAAGAAGCATTTTTATTCCAATTTATAGGCTGCAAATGGTTTAATTGGGAATCATGTTGCTCAGGAGGCTCATACAGAGAATGGTAATGATAAAAGTAAAAAGCTCCTGTATTTGCAGTCTTGTCAACATACTCTAATGGCTGCAGTGTAAATCCATAAATTTGCCTCCTGTATTTTTACCTCACTATATTTGATCATAATGCATTAATTTCAAACAGGAATATAATTTGCAATTCTTTACAAATATAAGGTAATATTCTGGTTTTTAGTTTTACCTTTTCTGATTTAAATCTGATATTTTAGAGTATTTTTATGAAGTGTATGTTTCCTGTGTTTTTCAATTATTTTAAATTAAGTGAAGCATTTAAGATTATTTTAGTCTAAACCTTTTTTCTCCCTAGAGTGTTACTTTTAAGAGATTTGTTTGTAGTTGATGAAGCTCCTCCCTGCTGTTTACCACTATGCTTTCTAGTTAATAAATCTTCCTGTTCTACCATAGCACAGAATTCTCTCAACTGTGAAGTCTGCCCTTGTTGATGTGGTTTCTTGGGAACTAATTTCTTAAATTTGGGTGTGAGTAGCTTTTTGAAAATGATAACATGCCTTTAGTTGATAGCATAGACTATCACCAAAGTAGAATATTATAAAGTAATAACTTTCTGGCTTGTAATTTGAATCTAAGCATTGACCCTCAGAGTGAGGGCCATTCTCTGGAAGCAAGTTTAAGCCAATAATACGTCCTCTCACTGAATGTTTTCTATGTCTGTCATTGGGGAGCAGGGAGCTAGTTCCTTTTCTTATTCCAAATAATCAGTTTAAAAAATCTTATATTGGCATTGAATAAGAGCTTTAACACTCAGACCTACCCTGTTAATTATCCATTTTGAAATCTTACAGTAGTCTGTGGAACGTTAAGTACGTGTGTTTTGTTAAGCATTAGGCTTTAGCTGTATTCATTGCCTTAAAAATAGAAAAGGGCAGTTTTATTAGGTACCTATTAAGATATAATCGTTGCTAATCATGACTTTCAGTAAGTTAGTATTTTCTTCTGATAAATATGTCCTACATAGATTATAGCCATCATTGGGTTCTGGGCATCAGAGTATCCTCGTTGCTTAGACAGTTTGGTCCACTAAGTTCACACTATCAGTGAACTTTAAAAGTTTAAAACTTAAAATCTTGAGTTTACTGCCTCACAAGCCAGAGCTGTGCCCTCAAAAGAATAACAATAGCAGGAGTGGTCTTTTCTCCCCTCTCCCCCTCCACTTTGTTCTTCCAATAAACCTAATCCTGATACTGCCACTGTTTGAAAAAGTGCCTATGGATTTTATCCTATAATCTCTCTATTGATAGACTACATATCAATACATACACTCTAATGTAATGCTACATTTGTATTAAAGAATTGCATAATTTTCCTTTCTGATGGTCAATAGCATACTAATCAATACAAATGTTAAGTCTGTACTAGTATTAACATTCCCTCCCCACATATAACTCAATATACATATGCACATTTATCTATGACTCAGATGCTGGAAAATCATAACCTATTAAATTACTTTTGGGATTGATTTTAAAAATTTATCTTATATGAAAAATTAAATTTGAGCACTACAATGCTTGTGAAGAGTATTGCTTTTGGAAGATATTATTCTTGAAACTTGAAATTCATTTTACTTTGTTTGTATCTCACTACACATAAATAAATTTGAGATAAAAATACATTAGTCAATCTGGCAGACATATGAGACCGGTTATGGAGTATTCACAATGCCTAAAGCAGTGGTGTATCTGTCAAAGGAGGAAAAAGTGGGAGAAAAGGAGGCATAGGTTTGTTTATCTCAGGTTACAAAGTAAATGCAGAAGTGACTCATCAACCATTCTGTTTTAGAGCTAGATTAATATTTTGCCTTTATAACTTGAGATATTTTCTATTGATCTTCCACTATAAGGGTGACTCTAACACCACCTTTAAATTCCTTCTACCTATCCTTTATCTAAGGTAGTTTATGGTCAATAATAAAGGAATAATAAATGCCTTAGGTAAACTATTTTAAAGGAACCTATTTGTGAATTATTTTTTAAGCAGTTTTTTGGTATTATTAGTGTTTCCGTATTCTCTAATTTATCTGTTAAAGTGTGTATATTAGATTTTCTTAAGAAGGGGCACACATCTATCAACATTCTAAATCATTTTAGGTCACGTAAGTTTAAGAAATAAGTAGTTTATTGTAAAAAAATTATTTTATCCTTGTTAGATGATAAGCTTCTTGAAGGCAAATATAATAGCTTAAGGATCCTGGCTTTAACCTTCTATAGCCTCTTACACATGAAAGGTGTCCCCAGGCTCTGTGGAGAGAGATAGTGTGTCCCCGAGAGAAGGCTTCCTGAGGTAGTTTCATTTTCTAGGTTTTCATCATGAGTGATTGTTTCTGTCTTCCGTGCCCAATAATAAACAGGCTTTGTGTTATACCTTAATTTAAATCGTTGCCTAACAGCATTTTAAAGTGTCCAGAAACAAAAAGATGAAAATGTTTACATTTGCAGCTCAAGCTGTTTTAACTTTATAAATAGAAATAACATTTCTAAGAAGTTGCATACAAACGACATTGTACTTACACCAGTCTAAAGGTTAATATTGCATATTGTTTTCAATTAGGAATACAATAGATATGGCTGGTGGGTAGGAGAAATGAAGGGAGCCATTGGCTTGGTGCCTAAAGCCTACATAATGGAGATGTATGATATTTGAGAGTCCTGGGTAAGTACATTTTAATCCAATATTCTGTGGTAGCTCATATGTTCTCTTGGTCTCTTCGTTATGAGTCTTTGCCTTTTTAAAAGTCTTTAGAGTTTTCTGATAACACAAAGATTGTGCCCCCAAATCTTTTTTGTTTTGTTTGATCTGGTTTAATTTTTAAAATAAGAATTTTTTAAATAAAAACTTTATGGAATTTACTTTGGAAATGAATAGACTATTTAGAGAAAGTTCCTTTGATAGTAACCAGCTGTTTTCCCGAACTTCCTCCTTTTCAGTAAAATACCACTTTTATGGCCTTTCTGAAGAGTTGAATTGACAAAATGTTGAGTAAAAATACATTTTTCCTTGGCTAAAAGTGTAATTTTTTTAAGCAGGAAAAATCAAATTTCAACTGAATCAAAAATTAAAATGCAGCTTTCCCTTTCTCCTGCAGAAAAGGAAAATTCTTCTGCTTGTCTGCAAATGCTTTGGATTTAGAAGCATCATGAAAGCACGGGTGACGGCTCCTAACCTCTCCTTGTTTTGTTAAACATTACTTGTCTTTGACTGTTATTTTATGCAGTCGCTCATTAAAATATTCCTCTGATGTGAAATTAAATAGAGGATATTAATGTAAATTAGATGCAACCAGTAAAGTTATACCTGTTGCTATTTTGCAAAGAAATAATTATAGTTTTTATTTACCCATTTGATTTGTGTGAAGAATTCATCACTATTTTATACGTACCATATAGTCTACTGTAGTATAGTAGGCTACTATTGCTACTTCTGGTGTGAGTTGTAATGTTTCTTAATCATTGGACATCAATTATTTTTAGAGAGTAATGTATAATTTCATAGCATTTTAAATTTAATGTATCATGCAAGTTTTTTTGGTAGATGCTAAATAATGTGGTTGCTAAACAAAGAATGCTAAAGAATGTTCAAACTTTGTAGATAACTTTATTGTTATTATTTATTTTCACACATTTAATTCCTATTAAATACAACCACAAGAAAGAAAAAATGATAAAGTTGCAAATGGCAGTGTGCTGTCACCTGCAATACAAGTGCATACCAGAAGTATGACTCGTGCAAAGCATTTTACCATACAAATATCCTGGTGCGATGGTGGGCCTGGCAACATTTTCTACTGTTCTTTTGTTTAAATTTAATGAAACAAAAAATTCATAAGAAATACCATCCTACCACTAACAAAATGGTATAAAGAATCTCCCAGCCTGGCCAACATGGTGAAACCCCATCTCTACTAAAAATTAGCCAGGCGTGGTAGTGTGCACCTGCAGTCCCAGCTACTTGGGAGGCCAAGGCACGAGAATTGCTCGAACAAGGGAGGCAGAGGTTGCAGTGAGCCAAGATCGCGCCACTGCACTCCACCCTGGGCAACAGAGTGAGACTCCATCTCAGAAAAAAAAAACAGAATCTCCTTGTATTCTCAAAGTAAAAAGGCATAACCATGCACTCTCTTATCTTGCCTTATTGCTATGCTATTTATATCCCACTGCAGAACAGCAGATTTAAGGCTTTTCTATATACTTCTCAGAGCACTGAAAAGAAAAGAAGGGTTTGCAGAGGAGAGTGTAGAAATCCCAGTGGTAGCATGTACCAACAGGTGGGTAGAAAGGTAGTGTTAGCCTGACATTTGAGTTACACTCTGTGCTGCCTGAGCAAGATTTGTACAATCGTATAATTACCTTTTCATGTATATTTGAAATCAGAGGTGTTTAAAATGCCTATGAGATACCAATGTAGCCTTAACATATGTCAAAATGCATTGCTGGTTAGATAATTATTTGGACTACACATAAACTCCTAATATTGAATCATTACTTATCAGGTATTATCTTTATGGAACTTTTCAATATCTTTGCTTTATAAAGATTCTAAACATGCATCTGAGCTGGTAATATTTTAAAATCTCCATTATTTGTGTAAAACTGTTTATAAGCAGTGTTTGAGAGGGTCTGTTTTACCATCATCCCCTCAATATCATGATCATCCAATCTCAAATGTAAAAAAAAAAAGAAATTTGATTTTAGGGATTGCGAGTAAACAAGTTTATATAGAGAGACATTGTGAAGTTAAAGTTTTCAGAAATTACATTTGTGCAGTTGTTACCTTTTCCTCATATAGTGTCATTGAAATAGACTGAAATCATCTTGGCAAAAGTTAGACAACCAAAGACGACTTTAATGGACTGGTTTTCAAAACTTGAGCAGCTGAAAAGCAAAAGCCGTTGTTTCCAATGACAATGTAGCCTTTGTGGATTTGGGTTTGTGCTTTGGGTTGAAAAGAAGTTTTTAGTCCTAGGCCAGTAGATGGCAGCAGCTTTTCATTGCAGACAAAACCACTTGAAACCCCTCCCCCACGGCACAAACTCGCCCACGATAGAAAGCATTTAGATTTCTGCCTCCTTTTACAGTTAATCCAGGAGAGGGAGTCCTTTGCCAACTGATGACCAACAGTTCCAAGCCAGATAGTCTCGTGAACAGTGACAATACAGAAATAAGGTGTTATTTCTGTTCAGAACTCCACCGGCCTTTGTTCTTTTAAAACTCGAATATAGGTGGGAGACATAAGAAAGGAATGAAAAGACTTAAAACTGGAGTGACAGGACAAATAATCATTACTTTCAATTCATGACTGCTTTATATTCATTTGATGAAAGCATTTGTGTACAAACCAGGGAGAAAGTTTTCTTTACACCCTTGACAATGTATCACATACTCTTCAAGATCATAATAATATCATTAATATGAATTTAAACAACATGGCTTGTTAGAAAATATGCTAATTGCTATGGTCTCATTATGTTTGCTTAGCTTTTATTTGTTTTTCTGTGAACAGTTAGAGAGCTAATTTTTTTCAAAGGTGATTGTAAGTCATATTTTATATAGCATTTTGCTTGATTATTTGCTCTGTACTGAATTTGTACTCTATTGCCATTAGATCTTACAATAATGTTCCACTCTGCAAATTTTTAAGGTTCAAATAAAGTTTAATTGTTTGCAAACTGTTATAATGCTAATAATTCAACAGCCTGCTGTGTTACTAATGAAATTACTTTGTTATGATTAATTTGGAAAATAGTGTGTTGATTGTAGTAATTAAGCACAACAAGGTGAAGTAAATGATTCTAATGCCATCTGGCCGCCAAACTGAATGAAGAAATGAAATAGGGCTGTCATCTGAATTTATTCAAAGAAGTAAGGATAATACAAATGACTTTCATTGCTTTAGGATTTACGCTTCACACAGCTCACTCCGTTCTATTTTTGCCACTTTGCTGCATATGACACTTTCCTTCATAGAAAAAGAAAGTCGTTTAGTTTAGCAATTGTTTTGAATACTTTATTTTATTGTAAGCTGAGTATTTTTACTGTGTGCTAATTTAATTGCAGATAATTACATAAAGTATTATAGGACCATGGGAAAAAAAATCACTTTTCAACCATGTGTAGGTGAAATCTATATATATGGGGTTTTGTTTTTGTTTCATGTTTTGTTTTGTTTCAGTTTTTGCTATCAGTGCACAACCACTTTGAATATAGCCTTGCACAAAGAGTAGGGCATCCATTCAAATGTTTCTTAAATGTGTACAAAGGCTCACTCTTAGTTCTTATGATTTCTACTTTTTATACAATTTCATGTAATTTCTGCACTCTACTACTTGCTACTCATTCATAGACTGGTACTATCCAGGGTCATAATTTAAAATAGACTGAGCTAGATATTATGAATTCAGATATGCAGTTCAGCTGTTAGAAGAAAATTAACCCTAATATACATGTTGTTTAAGAGCTTGAACTTCATCAGTGAGACTGAGTGAAGCATTGTGAGAATTTTTAAAGTTCTAAATTTCAGATAAATCAGTCATTTGTATTTCATTTGTTGGAGTTATAGACACACACCATATAGAGATCACTTTTGCTTCTCTTGAGTTCAGCAGGTTCATGACTGTTGAAAAGCAATCCATATGGTAAAGAAAGAGGTGGTGAAGAGTGGAGATCAAAACATGATCAAGGCATGGAAAACACAGCTTCACTCAAAGGTTGAAAGAATACTTTGTGTGTGTGTGTGTGTACACTGTATATATATATATAAAATAAAAACATTTGATGAATATGATCTTATCAGTAATATACTTAGTATTCAAAAATACAGAGAAACAAATAAGTACTACATTGTTAAAATATTATTATACAAGTTTAATATATACTCAAATGCACAACAATTTATCCTCTGGATTGGGAACAAGAGATTTCTAGATATCTCAGCTTTAGCCAGTTTATTATACACCTACTGCTTTATAGTTGAGTTCTTCCAGAATATCTGTTAGAACCCCTGATAGCATACTATTTTATGATGAGATAAATACTTTAAAAATTATATGATCACAGTAGCATGGAATGGCATTTCATTAATGCTATGGTGGGGGCTTTTTCTTGTGTCTGCTAGTAGAATCTGTTCTACCATTACTTATACACAAACATATTATTTATTGCCAGCATGGTACACATTATATGGTGTGGATCCAGTAAATATTTGTTAATTAACTGATTTGGCACCCCACAATATCTCAAGACATGAGATTTAAGAAGAAAAGAGCTTAACTAGTAAACCTGGTAGAGAAAATACCTTTATACAGTTAGTATATCCCATAATACTATGAACAAGTAGATTGGATTTTATTGTTATAACAGAATTGAGTGAGATTGTGAATAATAAGAAAGTTGAGTTGTAGTACATTGTCCTTAGATGTTTCCTTCCTTTCTTTCCTTGTGTTCAGTGTTGTGACCTCAAATAAGGGGCACAGGTGCCTCCTCGGGCAGCTTGGGGCAAGTGATCTACTTTCACTTTCCAGTGAAACATCCCAAATCACTGCTGCCCTGCATTCCACTCGGGTAATATCAGAGAAGCCTTTTCTGCATCTGATCTTGAAAGCATTCTAGCTGTCGCCTTGGGCAGATCAAAATTTGTGCAAGTAAGTGGGAAGTTTCACAGTTGCTGCCAAATCTAATCATAATTTAGCTTTTGTCCTTTTTGTTAACTTTTACTCCCTGTTTATTTAAAGTTGTATGATTATGTGAACTTGAGTGCTTTGAGTCCCCAAGATGAAAGGAACTGTAAATGCAGAAAGTCGCCTTAGTCATACCACTACTCAGTTTAGGTCTTCAGTGTTGAGAGAGGGGCTGGAAGTTGAGCAAGCCAAAACACTTGAATATGTGCAAAGGTGTGAATATAGAAACTGCTCCCAAAGCTCATCTCTTAAGTACCTTTCTTAATGCTGGAGCTTTGGAAGATGTTTCCCTAGGTTTCTCTCCTCTTTTTTTTTTTTTTTCAGTTTTCTTTTTTGTTATCCATTACTCAGAGAGGCAGTATAGCACAGCCCTTGTCTGTTTTCTGTTTATTGGCCTCAACTTTCTAATATAAAAATATCACTCCTGCTAGAGTAAAAGCAGGTGCCATTTTGTAGCTTGAACTGCAATTTACTTCTTGTTTGAGGAAAGTGTCACACAGGTACTCTCAAAGGAGAAAATTAATGACACTAGCGTATGCTGGTTAAAGACAGCTGCTTTCGTGGAAGAGAAAATTCCAACAAATAAGCAGATTCTCATACACTACCCTCCCCTCCCAGCTCCCATGGGAGTCTATTTAGAAAACCTTGTGTTCTTTATCACATCAAATGTGATAACAATTTAAGTAAGACTAGTAATAGTAATAGCTAACATTTACTGAGTGTTTACTATTTGTCATGCTGTGCACTTTTCATTCAGTTCTTATAACAACCCTATGAAGTAAGTTCTGCTATTCATTACCGTTTTCCCGATTAGGAAACAGGCTAAATAATTTGTTCCCAAAGCCTTAGGGTAGTGAGTTACCTAACCAAGCCTCACACCAGCCTCCTTCCCCTGAATTCAACACTATTCTGCTGCGTAGTACTGTGATGAATTAAAACCAAATGCTTACTTGGATTCTTTGCATATAATAGGCATACAACAAATGCTTGTTGACCACTGATGATGTCACCATCTCTATAAAATAATCTGAAGCATGTGAAAAGAATCATCCAATAATTGACAATTGGATAGCTGAATTTGGCTCACTAGTCAGTAAAGCATACCATGGTTATCATATCAAATCCAAAGCAGCTGATCTGCAATGGAGAAGAAACTTTTATGCAGGAACACTTAACCTTCCAGTCCAGATGAAAATAGGAAGTCAATCAAAGCAGCAGAGTCGAGAGAGGACACCAAGCCAAAGTGACCCTTTTCTAAGGACCTTTTCCCATCCTCTCCACCTCCTCCAATGTGAAGCCCAGTAAAGGGACCAGCCGGGGGAGCCTTGAAGAGGACTGCAAATCCAGCTGCTTCTGTCTCAAATAGTTGTTTTTTAGGGGATGGGTTTTAATTGATAGGTTTAAAAAAATAAAGAATTGTTAACAAACTGTACAATCAATAAACTTCATTGTAAAACATGTATAATTTTGTAACTGAGTGATGGCAATGTCTGACCTGACTTTTGCTTGTTGAGATATGAATTTAAGAAGAATTTTTATTGGAATATCTGATACATAAGTTCGTACAAGGTCTTATTCCATGGACACCCAAGTAGTGCCTTGTACTGGACCTCATAAAGACTTCTGTTGTGTTTTTTGAACAAATCCTTTTTAAATATTTTTGTACTTAGTGATTGGAAGCTGAGGAGTGGGGAGAGTGAAAAGATTAAGAGATAAATAAGGACTCACATTCACTATTATGGCTCTGGAATTTAACAAGAGAGGTGGTAAAATTGAGCCCTCTCATAGTCTAAAATACACTCTATAGTACTGACTGTCTTATAGCCCAAGAGAAAGGGGTGTACCAAAGTTCTATTTTCAAGGGGTATTTCATTCTGTAGAGTTCTTTGAAATGTTTCCATGCCTACTATTCAGAACATCATGCTTCTGAAGGACAAGGAGCGAATGACTGCATTATCCTGATCTCCAGCTGCTCACCAAATAGATCTCAATGGTGTAAAATAACCTGTCCCATCTAGGATACCCTACTAATTCCTAATTCCCAGGTCAAGCGCTTGTGGTCCGTAGAGTCTCTGTTGCTCCCTGCTTTCATCTCCTTGCGCCAATTTCCTCCTCCTCCTCAGGCTATTCCAAGGAGCTGGAGTCATATGAGCCATGAGATGTTACAATTCTTATCGCTCTACGTAGTTCACAATGTCAAGTGTGCCCTCTGCTTTCTGGGAACCCAGCAGAAAAACAAGTTGTGTAACTGTGTGTTTATCCTGTTATAAGCATCCTGAATTGAAAAACTGAAATGTAGCAATCTTGTGAATGTGTGTTGTTATCTCTCTGTTGCTTTGCTTCAGTTGGTCAGCATGTTTGCTTTATTCTTTATTATCGTCTCAGGGCTTGCTATTTTTCTTCCTAATTAAATGATTCCATTTTGAATAAATTACATTTAAGTGCCATCCTGTGCAAGGGGTATTTCAAACATACAATTTGACATACTCTTTCCCAAGTAGATTCATAGTCTAAATAAGATAGGGCATAAACACAGGGAAGGATAAGGACAGCCCCACATAACCTTACCTTGGTACAGTTCTTAGCAGGTTAAGCCATTAGCAGTGTCCTAAGACATAAAAGGTTCTCTGATTTTGTGGTATCTGAACCTTAGGGATTATCTGGGAAACGAACTGAGAATCTTTTCTTATGTATATATTTTTAAAAATAAACAGGGAGGGAAACGCAAGGGTTTCAGTATTGTTTAAGATGAGAATATTTTAAAAAAAAATTCCAAAATGCTTGTAGCTATTGAATTAAGTGTGAGGGGAAGCAAAGAGCTGTGTATATGAATAATGTGAACGTCTTTTACAGAGTTGCTACCAGTTATGGTAACATAACTCTGGAAGCTGAGAGTGACCCCTAACCCTTTAGGAGTAAGGACTCTTTTCCTTCAGTTGGAGACAGAGTTGTACCAGCAGTATGCAGCTGAAAGTGAGTAGTAGTAAGAACACTGGAATTGGAGTCAACCAAAATTCTAGTTTCACTCTTTACTGCCTTGCACCCTAGAATAAGTTTCCTTCCATGCGAAATACCAGTGGTGCCTGTTCTGTCTGCCCTGTCAGGATTGTGGTTAGGCTCAAGTGAGATTATGTTTAGAAGTGACTTGAAAAATCAACAATAGTGTTGAACATAGCTTTCCTGCATTTAAAGATATGAGAACTGAAATGAAACAATGATCAAATAATTTCTCCTTCACACCGAAATCTAGCAAGGGAAAAAAATGTTGATACTCAGCATTGGCTGTAATACTACTTGAAATAATTTTAGTGAGCCCTTGGTATTATTATTTATAACAAAAATTGATGCAAATAATCCTAGAGGAGTTTGAGATTTGATTCTCCTTTAATTTTCAATGCATTTTTTGATCAAGTCATTGGCTTCCAAGCTATGGTCAATTTCTGTTAATGGTGATTTTAATCACAGAGATGTTACTTTTGTCTATAAAGTTTCTAAATAAACTTTTCTCATGATATTTAAAACCACCAATCTGCTAACAATAGTCTTTAGGTATATGTTGTTTGTAGTTGGTTGGACTTAGCAGAGAATCAATTTTTTTAAACTGACATTCTAAGGAAAATTTTTGTACTGACTTCCTTTGCCCATTATCTAATCCTTTTATGAACTGTTTCTTCCAGATGGGTATCTATGAATGTTTGTGTGTGAATACACACTTTCTAGTTAAAAAACATCAGATGCATATCTAGGAGTGACACAATTTTATTTTCTCTAATTAGCCTTGTAATATAGCACTAATCTTGGTTTGTAGTTTGTGAAAATATGGGGCTAGAAATGAGGGCAAACCAGAACCTCATTACATGTAACCTTAATGCTTTAATGTTATAACTTTAGGCAAAGCTAATAAAAGATGCAAAGGACTCTTAAATAATTTAAATTATCTAAAAAATTGAGCATATTCCTTCAAATAATAATGGCTTTCATGATCTGATTTTTTAAAAATTCATTTTTCATGTGAATTACTTAGAAGATATCAAAGTAAGTTTGAGTTTATTTAAGATTATTAAGTATATTTGTTATGCAGAGTCGCTGAAGATTCCATTTTCTAGTCTAGCAATTGTAATCTATAGCGTGATGTAGTACATAATTCTGGTACCATCGGATGATGTCATGATAGTATAGAGTTAATTCTTAGCACTTCTCTTTAAAATGGTGCTTTGTGATGTGATTCCTTGATTATTTTGAACCATTGATCAATTCTATCAGCTTAAAAAATAGACACATTGTGTACCTGTTACTACTGCTTTCTAAAATCAGTTTCTCTTACCATCTTAACCTTACCAGTTTAAGCTGGGAAACTATTACTTTTATAATGTATTTATATTATTATCATTACATACTCTTTGATAAAGGAAAACAATGGGACTATACTAAATTGTGGCAACTGTGATTAAAGATAAGTCTGTTTTCTAAACTTTTCCTAAGTGATTATAGTGGAGAATTTCAAGCTATAAGTATACCATCCTTTGCTTCTCCTAAAGTTATGATCTATAGCAATAAATACTCTGTATTGATACTACTTAATTCTAATGGATGTATACCGAGGCTGGAAACATATTGTAGCTTAGCATTTAGTGCCTTAATTTTTAAACAGTTTTGAAATTTTAAAAATTGATATAATTGCCTGAATATTCTGTTATTGGACCTGTTTCATGCTAGAAGATTATTCTCATTTCACGTCTTTCCTAAAGATTATTTTGTTCACAACGTATTTTTACTGACACTTCATTGCTATTTTTGCATAACTGAAAATCTGTCATTTTCATTTTAGCTCAGTTTGGAAACATGAAAACCGTATCAGAGCAGCATATTAAAGATTAGTATAGAAA